>NC_141378.1:30042546-30508215 GCF_017979445.1 Akebia trifoliata
AACCAAATCAGTGTTTTCAAAACTTGTCTGACCAAAATCCTCGGGCCCGTACAAATCAGAGTTTCGTTTGTTCTTTGCACGCAATTCCTGCAAAGAGGGGCAGTTGTAGACACCTAAATTTGACCGGGCCCTCGACCCAAAAAACCCCAAAAATCGTAACATTTGAAATGGGCTTTGAAGCCCAAACCTACAAAAATCCAATGTATTTTTTCATTCTTTTTCAATAAACAGCCCAAGACTACTCACGTGGCCCATGGACCCAAACACCACACCACCCTCCTATATTCTTAAACTCAACCCAATACAAGCCCAAACCCATCCTTACTCTTCACTTCCCAACCAAACCTAAATCCATCACCTAAGCCTATTTAAATTAATCATATCCATCAATACACCCAAGTCCAACCTACAACCTAAAGCCCAACCATTATTTAATCCAATCCATTACCAAAGCCGAACTCATTACCTAAACCCAACTCAACCCAACCCAACATCATAACCAATCACTATAATCATTAAGGTGGGACACATGTCACCACCTCAACTCACCTCCCTCATCCCCAACATATCCCATCACTTTTTCTCTAAACATCATCTACCTACACCCTTAACCCATACCTCCCTCTAATCTACCACCTCAACCTATCACCTTTTCTCTAAAAAAATCTAATCTACCTATACCTCTAACCCATACCTCCTCCTAATCTCATCATTCCCTACAAAATCCACATCTATAACCTAAACCTACACCCCTCATCTCAAATCAAATACTCATCCTTTCCTATCAACTCATCTCAACTCTTCATTTCTACCCATTTGTCCACATGGCATCATCTCCCTCACCCTCCCAAAATATTATCAACCACCCTCTTACACCCCCCCATTCTCTCAAATCCAAACACCATTCCCAAAACACTCAACCCATCTATCACTCTCTTACATCCCATCGTCCCCATTTATTATCCGTCACCTTACACTCAACCCAAATAAGTTGAAAGATCCAATCCATTTGGGTTATAAAACAACCCATTTAACCTTCTTACACAAATACCCTCCAATCCTTTCTAATTTACCCCCACCTTTCTTTTAAACCCCACACCATTCTACCATTTCTCTTTATTTCACCCCATCTTACCCCTAAAATAACTCTTAAATTCCTATAAAGTCCCATCCATTCTCCACTCACAACTCCTAATGAAAAATCTAAAGTCGAATCCTCAAAAAGATTAAAAGAAATCACTATCTCAACTCACCCTACTACCTTCAACTCTCAATCTTCAATTCTCAACTTATTCTCAAACAAGTCAAGAAAATCCAAAAAGAAGACTTATCAAGGAACGTCAAAGAAAGTCTACAAAGGAAAAAAGTGGGTTTGGACAAAAGAACAACCCCTTCAACTCCCCTCTTCTACTCATCCCCCTCCCTACATTTATACACACACCACATATGACTTGAACCATCAAAAGGGGCCTATTTTTTAATAAAGGTGCCCTCAATGGTTTGAACCAATATCCAAGTACCTCATCTTTGAGGGTACATGTTGGATTTTCCAACTCTTTTATTTCTTTATTTTAAAATGGACCGAATCCGAAGTTACCACCTATGATAGATGGAGTAGGGTACCTAAGCCCTTCCCTACTCCATGAATGGACCCCCTTACCTAGATCAAAAGTTGGACCATGTACCTTATTCATACGAGAGTCATCAAATGTCAAAATGACATAATTTTCGAAAAATGTGACATCGGGTGACCATTCACACCCATTTCCAAATATTAATGGTGACGACTCCAAAACATCCCAAAGTGGAAGGATATTTGAAAATGATGAAATTCCCGTGTCCACAGCTTGGCGACTCCACTGGGGAACAAGACTAGTGAGTCCGACCCTCTTTCTGATTCGGTCATTGTTAAAAAAAAAATATTTCCATTTTTGCATTTGTGCTCACCTTCTAACATTTTTCATGTCTTTTTTTTTCATCATTGGAGAATGCTTGTAATATTTATTCTTGTTGGACAAGAAATGTAAGGATGGATACATTTTTCAAAAAATGCACACGCACACGCACATGCGATTCATAATCCAATGCACAAGCTACCCCCTTCCTTATTAAATTTCTATCCCCGGATGCCAGTATTTTCAAGCCCCCCAAGATCGTTATTTTGGGTGGCAGGGAAGAGAACATCCACCCCATTCACCAACATAAGACGTGAACACTCCAGTGTCCATCGAGGTTTGAAGAATGGGTATCCGAAAAACTACCCATAAACCCACATCCATCGAAGCGTAATTAATAGACAAAGGATACTAAGATTTTCAAAAATTAATACCGTATCCATCCAACGTGTGTATGTTGTAATTTTATTTTATTTTCTTTTAGCCCATGAAGAGCAGTTGTATAGATTTTAGGTAAAAGACGGAAATATGTTTTTACCCTTTGCATCATCAAAAAAAAAATTAATAATAATAAATTTTATGGCCCAAGCCAAAAATCAGAGGCTATGTGCCTCAAAATCTAGAAATTTCAGGCCAAAACAGGATGAGGACAAAAAACAAGGCAATTTTGGAAGGTCAGAAAAGGTTCTGGTCCGTGTTTGAAACACAAACTCAAGAAAATGGTTAAGTCCGTGCTTGAAACACGGACCAGTGAGAAGGCCAAAAAAAATAAAAAAAATAAATTTTTTTTAAGGTTCTGGTCCGTATTTGAAGCACGGATTAGCATAAAAGTGTTAGGTCCATACTTGAAAAACGGACCATAAAAAAAATTTGCTCATTTTGCTCCTCACATCAGTCTTGACAACTTTTCTTCTTAATTTTAAGTTTTAAGGCTTGAAAATGATTGAATGAATCACTTTAGTGTTAAAATCAGGGCCTACCATTTAGAATTGATCTCGCTCATGATTGATGTCGCCAAATGCGGCACACTATCGATCTCGGTTATAATTAAACCCATTATCATCTCTTACTAAGTATCCCTTTAAAAAATGGGTCCATGACCCATATCCGTGTCCAAAGGGGTCCATGACTCGTATCTAATCAAATTGGATTCACGACCCATACCCACTTCAAAAATGGGTCTACGACCCATATCCGTTTCAAATGGATCCATGACCTATATCCACTTCAAAAGGGTCCACGACCCATAACCAGCTCAAATGGGTTCATCACCCATATCTATGTCCAAATGGGTCCACGACCATACCCACTTCAAAAATGGGTCAGCGACTGATATCCACCTAAATGGGTCCACGACTCATACCCACTTCAAAAATGGGTCTACGACCCATATCCACTTCCAATTGGGTCAACGACCCATATCCACTTCGATAATGAGTCCATGACCCACATCCATCTCGAACTGGGTCTACAACCCATAACCCATCCAACCAGATCCACGACCCACATCCTTCGATTTCGATCCAAACATTGACTCGTATGCCATCTATCAAGATTAACAATAGGGCGATCAATCTAAATAAATCCAACTCTTTAAAAAAAAAAATTTTAAGCACTACTTGCAATTCTTAATAAAATTCGGTGCCTAAGAATGAGCTTGCCCTGTTGATACGAGGGGGATAGACTACGTCTATTCGAGTAAAAAAGGTGATTTAAGAGTGCCAATGTGTCCCGCCTCATCCCTGGAGATCTGACTGACCAATCTTGATTTCAGAGAATTGAATTGGGGGCTAACAAAAAAGATATTTTTTCAACTCGACTTATTTCGATGATCTACTTTTCAAAATATTTTACCGACTCCAGGTCGATGCCAGTTTCGTACTGATGTAATTTCCTTTTTAAAATATTTTGTCGACTCCGTGTCGATGCCAGCTCCATGTTGATGTAATTCTTTAAAAAAATATATTTTACCGACTCCATGTCAATGCCAGCCCCGTGATGATGTAATCTCTTTTCAAAATACTTTACCGACTCCCTGTCAATGCCGGCTTCGTGTTAATGTAACTTATTTTCAAAATGTTTTACCGACTCCGTGTCGATGCCAGCCCCGTACTGATGTAATCTCTTTTCAAAATGCTTTACCGACTCCATGTTGATGCCAGCTCCGTGCTGATGTAACTTCTTTTGAAAATGTTTTACCGACTCCATGTCGATACCAGCTCTGTGCTGATGTAATTTCTTTTCAAAATATTTTACCAACTCCGTGTCGATGCTAGCTCCGGTTGATGTAATTATTTTCAAAATGCTTTACCGACTCCGTGTCGATGCTAGCTCTGGCTGATGTAATTATTTGTCAAAATGTTTGACTGACTCCATGTCGATGCCAGCTCCGTGCTGATGAAATTTCTTTTCAAAATATTTTATTGATCCCCGTGTTGATGCCAGTTCTGACTAATGTAATTTCTTTTCAAAATACTTTACCGACTTCGTGTCGATGCCAGCTCTGGCTGATGTAATTCTTTTTTAAAATGTTCTTCCAACTCCATGTTGATGCCGGCTCCATACTGATGTCAGCTTCATGCTGATGTAATTTTTTTCTCAAACGATTCAGCTCCGCGCTGACGAACCACGTTTTCAAATTCACCTAACTAAATTTTCCTTTTGGGTACCATCCCTAATAATTATTGGACTTAATAAAACATCATGCATTTTTCTTTTTGGTAAGTAAGATAGTAACGCTTAGTCTTCTATACCCACAGGTAGCCAAACGAAAGAAATACAAACACCCTGAGAATCCTCCATATTTCTTTCAATCTTCATCAAGTATGAGTAACTCGAAAGACCCACAACCTGTCACGAATGAACTAGCTGAGGCTAATGCAATGATAGCAAGGCTATTAGAAACAACGAAAAGATTAGAGCAAATGTTGATGGTTGTTTTAAGTAGCACTAATTTTTTGCAAGCACAAACTGCTCAACATCAAGCATCTTAGTCAAACCCCGAACTCCCTGAACCGACATGACCAAATCAACAGACCACCCTACCGCCTACTGTGCCAATATTTCAGGGCCCTCCACTTTATATCCCACAGAATCAACCGTCTCCGGTGGTCATCTTAGACAATGAGTGTGACTTTAGGGCTCCTAAAGTCAAAAGTGTTACGGATGACAAGATAGCCCAGCCAATCGAGTCTCTCTAAAGAGGAAATGCGACGGATGAAGGGTACAAATACTTTAGGGGAAACAAGATTCAGGGAGCTTTGCTTCTACCCCAATGCAAAGCTGCTAGCTAAGTACAAATGCTAAGAATTCGAGAAATATAACGGTGTTGGGTGTCTACTGTCTCACCTAAAATTGTATTGTGGGTCAATGTGCCAATATGGCGAGGATGACAGATTGCTGGTACAACTATTCCAAAGAAGCCTAACTGGACCGGCCCTCAAATGGTTCTCGGGATTGGACCATACACTCATCAAAAGTTGGCAAGACTTGGCTGAAATGTTCTAGCACAATTATCGGTTCAATACAGATGTGGGTCTGGATCGAAATGATATGGTTAAGATGATGAGCAAACACAAAGAAACAGTTAAAGAGTATGCCTAGATATGGCGGGAGTCCGCTTCACCAGTAAGACCTGCGATGACTGAACAAAAGATGAACACCACATTTATCTCGACGCTAGGGCATGTCTTTTATACTCATCTAGTAGGACACACACTACAGGCACCTTCTCAAATCTGGTACAAGTAGCAGATCGGGTCGAGGATGGGATCCGAATCGGTCTAATATTTGACTTCACAGCCTTAAGTACAGCAGCATGGACATCAATACAAAAGAAATCGATGCCTTTTGTTAAAAAGAAATAGGAAATTCAAGTCAACAATGTACAACCTAGCCAACCTCTATTTATTCACGCACCAGCTCAGAGGGCACCAGCACCCGAAGTCCCTTGGACACCAATACCTCGAGTTGCTTGGGCTCCAACACCGTAGAATCCCTTCCGTACAGTTCCTCCACAAGCACAGCCGGCACCACAGTATGGGCAGAATCAACAAGCACGGCCCAACAGGATAAACAGGGTATTCACCAGGTTGCCCTTGACATTATCAAAATTGCTCCCGATCTTGCTCAGGGGAGAGTACCTCTTAAAAAGACCACCGAATCTAGAGGTTACGAAAGGACTAGAGTATAACCCAAGCTTGTTTTGTGAATTTCATATGGGTGCACCAGGGCATTCTACAGATCAGTGCAGGCAACTCAAACACCAGATGTAAATTTTGATAGACAAGAAATCACTCATACTAGATGGACTAACGAATCTCATTCAACAGTAGAACATCAATCAAAACCCTCTACCTACCCACATGGAGAGGGAAGTGCTCACCGGGTAAATGTCATTCTTAGGGAACCCAATTTTAACCCATCAGCTTTAATAGCTCCCATCTGGTCAAAAATCAATGAAATTTGACTTTTTGATCGATTTAGAGGATCCTAAGACCCTTTGATGAGTCTCTTGAAACACTCAATTATATGTACATTTTTTGGACATTTATCTTGATTTTTGTCCCTATTTATCCGTATTAAGGTAATAATCTTGATAAGCCTCGAAACACCATGTTGCATGCTAATTAAGCTTAATTATACTAAATAAATTTATTTACAAGATAAATCTAATTACGTGTGTTTCTTGTGTAGAAAATCAACATTTTGGAATCAAAATCTCAAGACAAAAGCATTTGGACCCACTTTGGAATGCCCAAATCCTTAACTCATATTCTCCTCTTTTATCTTTTTATGCAAAGAAAAGTGTTGGTTACTTTTAGACTCTTCTACACACATTTTTCTCTATAAATAAAATCTCAATCTCTAGAGAAAGGGCCCTTCTTAGTTCTCTTATCCAAGACTCCTTTAATATAAGGCTCTTAGCTTATTCTCTTATCTTTTTGTATTTTTATCTTCTAGTTATTTTCTTTTAGCTAAAAATTTTATAAGAAGTAGAAGAAGAAGTTGTAAGTTTCTCTATTAAATGAAGAAAAGTTCTTTCATCTTTTATCTTTCCTCTCTTGCAATGATATTAAGCTAAGCGCCCCTTCATTGGAGAGTGGAAAAGTCTAGAGCAAGTTCTTGTGTTGTTCTAATTTCATGTCTTTCTTTTATTTAAAATGCTTATGAGTTTTCTTTAAAATTTCTTGTACCTTTTATTCTTAATATAGATACTTTATACTTAGATTAAATCAAAATAAAGTATGCTTAAACTAGATAATTGGTAGTAGGAAGTTTTCAAAGAATTCTACTTTGTTTATGTTCACTTATTTGATTTCATTTGCAAAACTTTCCTTTCTAAGGAACTAACACCAAGCCCTTACGATTGAGTTATTAAAAGGCTAGAGACTAAAAATTGCTCATCAACATGTTCTAGGTAGATCCATCTCCAATGGTGCTTTAATTTTATAAGTTTACTTACTTTTAATTTCATTTACTTTATTTTATTTTCTAACAATTTTACATCTTCTTATAAGTTCAAAAATACAAAGAAAAACAGTTTTAATTCCTTTTAGTTAATTTAAATTTTATCCTCTTAACTTAATTCTACTCCTCATTTTTCTTGGGTTCGATCCCCTACTTACCCCACAAATAAGGGAAAAGTAAGATTAATATTAACTCCAGTGAGAAGAACAATGATAGTCTCATCAGAATTTTGGCGCCGCTGTCGAGGAAAGGTAAAGGTAGTAGTGGTAAATTTTGATTTAAAATTCATTTTTTCATTTTTATTTTATTTTATTTTTTCTTTTGGTTTCTTTCTGTAAGTTCAAGTGTTCTTGACGTTTTAAGAGAGAAGAAAAAAAGAAAAAACATTGAAAAAAAAAGTCATTCCCGTTTTCTTTTTCACCCTAGACAACAGAACTTAAACTGACTATAACTTTCTGCTCCGATCTCCGATTAACTTTTATAGTATATCGATTTGGGGTAGAACAAAAATTTTTATAATATTTGACAAAGTCAACAAGATTTTGGTAAGTCAGATTCTGTTTTTGAGTCTGTTTATTATCATTTCTACAAACATTTCTGGTTGCTCCTTGTAGGTGAACATTTTTTTCTTCTCTTCTTTCAATTTTCTTTAATCTTTAGTTAGGTTTATTTTTCTGTTTTAGAAACACTTCTATAGGATTCCTTGTAATTTTTTTTAAGTATTCAAGAAGGCTTGGATTGTAATAGACTAAGGAAGAACGACGGGTGGACAATACCATCACGACTCCTTAGGTTCTCATACCAAAATTGGAGTTGGTGGCCTAAGTCGACTCAAACCACCTTCACCCCGTCTAGCACGGGAGGTAATCTCGAACACCCACGCCTTTCCATGCTAGTGGGTTACTCATTGCCTTTATATGTTGTTTTTCCAATTTACACACACTTGGAATAGTTAATTAAGTAGTAAAGAGCACCCCTTTCCTAGGGATGGCATGATAAGATAAGGATTGGAAGTCATTACCAATTCCTTGCTCTAATTAGGATAATGAACTCACTAGTCATCCAATCAAATTAATTAAAATCAATTAGACTTGACTATAGGGCCCATGAGTTCAATAGGAGAAATTTCATTTCAAGTTGTGCCAATTGCGCTTCTTGATCATCAATTGTATCTAGTAAGATCTTGTCCTTTGAGGGGATAGATTCAGTCTATTCAAGAAAGGAAAGTGATTTAAGAGTGCCTTTGCTTATGTACTATGCGCCACCTCTGATCTAGAGATCCAAATGATTCAAAATTGACTTCATAGAACCGAGTTGGAAGGCTAATTGCGCTATTTCTACCCAGTTAGCAGCTTTCTATCTTTAGGCAACCTATCTAGGTCTAGTCTTTTCTTTTCGTAATTGTTTGATCGACTGTGTATTTGCATGCTTGGTAGACGTTCACAGAACAACGTGTTAGAATCATTTGATCTTGAGATCGAATGTACCATTAGTAGGATACGTAAGACACCATCAGTAGTTATGATGGACGATCGAGAGCGAACTCTCAATGAGCTCTTCGTTCCAACTTCCGCATCTCTTCCTATATGCATTGTTTTACCATTGAACAATGCACCTCAATTTGAAATTAGGGCTGCCACCATCAATATGCTCCCTAAGTTCCACGGTTTAGAGCGTGAACAACCTTAAACCCACCTTAATCGATTCTTGACTATATGTCAAACTTTTATAAATCAGAATCTAGATGAGGAGAGTATCAAGCTTATTCTGTTCTCGTTATCCTTGGAAGACCACGCAGCTGCATGGTTGAACTCCTTAACAACCAATTCCATATCCACCTGGGATGTTCTATCCAAGAAATTTATAGCCAAATTCTACCTCGTGGTCAAAACTGAGAAAATAAAGGACTCCATTAGAAATTTTAGAGCCCGTCCTGATGATGAATTTTCCCAAACTTGGGAAAGATTTAATGATTTATTGGTCAAGTGCCCACACCATAGCATTGACAAAGCACAGTTGGTACAAAGTTTTTATAAAGGATTAACAATTAATCAACGTACCTTAGTCGAGTCAATACATAAGGGTCAATTCATGAACCAGACTCCCAACCAAGCGTACGATTTCCTCGTAGAGTTAGCCGAGAGTGCTCAAAACTGGAGCACTAATCAGGAAGAGTTTGATAGAGACGATCCAGTTAGGAAGACAAGCATATATGAGATGAAGGCAGACCCTGATCTCAAAAATGTCATGTCTAGTCTAATGAGTGGGATGAACAATCTCACGAAGAAGTGAGATACCTTTACTATCTCAGCATCCAAACCTCACCTAAACCCTCGTACAATTTCGTAAGTGACTGTTGAACAGAGTTCTTTGTGCATCATATGCGACGGCAACGACCATTTGGTTGAGTGTTGTCCCACCTTACCACAAATCAAAGCTGAACAAGCAAATGCGATTAATGGCTATAGTACTTTTAGGAAGCCAACTCTGAACTCTTTTAGCCAAACGTATCACCTAGATAGTAGGTTACATCCTAATTTCTCGTACAGACAAAATGAACTTATTCAATCTAGTAGTCCGTCAAGTTATAATAGGAGTTTTCTTAGGCAATCTGGTTCTTCCACAAATCAAGCCATTGTTCTTCAAGTCCCTTATCAACCCCAACAATCTACAGATTGCAGAGCTATCATACCAGATCCCATGACCAATTACCAGCAGCCTGCCCAATAACTGTCGTCCTTAGAATCTATGATTGCCGAGTTGATGAGGCAGCAACAACAGTTCATCCAAACTCAATAACTAACCCATCAAAATCAAACTCAGATTAACTAGATCACTACGCAATCCATAGCTAAGATGGAAGTTCAGTTGGGGTAGTTAGCTTTCTCCTTGAGTGAGAGAGAAGGGTCAATTTCCTAGTCAAACTATCCTTAACCCTAGAGGTCAACTTTTGATTCCAAACGGATCGAAAGGTCAATACGAAGTAGAAAGCCATTCTAGAGCTCCACAAGACTCAGTCCAGGCTATCTATACCTTGTGTTCAGGAAAGAAGGTGGATATTAAGGTCCAACCTATTGACAAGGGAGAAAAAGTCCTAAAGACGGACAAAGTTCAAAAAGAAGTCATAGAGTCTCTAAAAGAGAAGGAGAAAGATTTGAAAAATCCTCCCATCATTTTGTCCTTTGCACACACTCACGAGCATGCATACTCATGTTTGCATCATGTCATGTCCTTATAAACCCAATAGTCAGATCTAAGCTAACCTTGTCCTTCGGGACACGGGGGACGCTCGTGAACACTACAACTTCAGTATAGTACCTTCAGGTATATCAAATTGGAGCACCACGTACTGATTGACCAGGTAAAACTGGGATAATATATCGGTGTTTCGGTCTGAAATGACTTAAGCTTTGTCCTAACCTAGCCTCAATCATATAGTAAGCCTAGAACTTAGGTGCAGTCCTACTAGGCCACGACTTGAATTGACCATAAGTTCTAACCTAGCCTTGCAACATCGGTTTGACCCAATAAATGTAATTGAGAAGTTGTGTTGGTCAATCGCTTTCCAACCTATTAGCCCGATTGGTAAGTTGATATTTCAGATCAATATATAAGTCAATTGAGTTAATTAGTTTAATAAAATGTCAATGAGGTGATATATCATTTTTTTAACCTATTGGGTAGAATCGGTCCAAATGTGGTAACTGAACTTCTTTTTCTGATCAATTTTATTTAATAGATCGGGCTTTTTTTTAAAATCAAAATGGTTGAATCACATTAAAGATCGTACTAAACAAAAAAGGTAGATGTGGCCTATTTTTAATATCTCAGTAATGGGAGTTAATTTTTTTTGTTAGATGGCTCATGATGATGTATGATTGTTAATGGATAGAGCTTTAGACGCATTCACCACTATCGAAAAATACAATTTTGGTGCATATGGACTTCAAAGCGTGTTCTCTCTCAAGTCAGTGAATGTCAACTGGAACCTCTTATGTGCCGTGGCCAATTTCTAAGATCACGTATTCCATTTTGGTTCAGTCTCACTTTGTCCGACTCACGAAGATTTTTGCAATATTATGGGGATAAGACATTGGGTCCAATGATTCGTCTTCCGTTGAAATCCAAATTCATAAAAGAACCCTTAAAAGGACCCTTAAAAGGATTAGGAATTAAGCCTAAAAAAATAAGAAGATTCACATATCATAGTTTACTGAACATGCGGAGACTTCTAGAAGTACACCGAACACCCGAATAAGAAAATCCTGGGGATTTCGCTTCGGAACCTCACGGGAAGGCTAGAGATTTACCTTATGTCTAGGGGTTTTGTCAACATATTTTCAGGTTTCATTTAGGACGGATCATCGATTGTTGGGCTTTTTTGTAGATATTGCCAGATAACTTAAAAATAAAGTTAACCTAGTCCCCACAATACTAGTCGAGGTTTTTGAGGGACTATCTAATGAGAATGCACCAGGAGGAGCAGGATTTCGAGGAAGTCTACATTTGCTTTATATATGGTTATGTATCCGACTTCGCATAGCAGAATTCTCGCAAATTAAAGAAAGTAAATGGGAAAAATTTGCAGGAAAGGAAACATTGGTGGACTTTGCATCCATGGAAGATTGGAGGGAATGGCTATCAAAGTTGGCTAAACAAGATCTAAATTATGATAGATTGGGATCAAGAATATATGAAGGCACCGTGCTTGCTTCAAAAGGGTTTGATCATGTAACACTCATCGGACCGCTGAATACATTTTTTTATGGCTAAAGGTTGATACCAAGACAAATATGATTCCCTTAATGGATCCCAATGCTCCCAAGGAATCGATACCCTATTAAGGAACTGATTATACCCTTGGTGGAACATATAACTACCGCTTGGAATCATCGGATGCTTACTGAATCGGAAGATCAACAAGCATTCAATAAACAGAAAAAAGGAATAGAAGAGCATGTCTAAAAAAGTAAGGTCTCTGATCGAGTTGCTTTTGCTTTAAGAGGAGAGTCTCTTCATTTCTTTTGTGTTCGCATTTGTGTCATTGGTATGATTTTTAATGAGAAGTCTTTTTTAATAAGGCCCTAATTAACAATAAATCATCTCATCAGACATGAGCTTGACCAGCACAACTCATTAATTATAATAAAATAATACAAGAGAATGCTATCAAGAGAGATCATTTACTTACCACTAATTCTTAATTCACTTTTGATGGGATTTCAGGATACTATTGCGCCCAAACTTAAGCATCCGCCACCTAGTTGGAGTCAAGAATCAGGTCATTTGGGGAGAACATCAACACTAAGCAAACCGTCAGAAATGGCTTCTAAATCTGAACTCGCAAAAATTTGTAAGATCTTAGTGGTCTTTGCAATGGATATGAACAACATAAAAAGCAAGGTAGAAGTGCTAGAACAGATCTCTGGGTCAACAAGAAACCATCCTGACGATTAAAGGGACAAATGACCGAAAAGTAGCACGGCTAAGAATCTGGATGAGGTTTATGAGCTTGACTAAAATGAGGAGCCCTTTAATGAGAATTCGATGTTAGCCAACAGAATGACTCAGTTGGAAAAAATCGTGAAGAATATATAAGGGATTGATGAAATCGCGGTAGGAATAGAAGCATTGAATCAAATCCTTAAGATTCGTCTGCTTAAGAAGTTTGTAATGCCAAAAATGGAAGAATTCAGTGGAGTAAGCTGCGCAAAAACGTATCTCAAGGTATATGTTACCAACATACGCACAATGGACCTCAATGACAAATAAATGACATTGTTGTTCCAATATATTCTATCAGGGTCAACGCTTCGATGGTTGATGTCCCAAGATCCAGACGTAATAGGGACATGGGAAAATATGTCAAGGTTGTTCTGACACCAGTACAAGTATAGTACCGAGATTGAAACTTTTCGAAGGGATTTGGAATCCACTAAGTAGAAGAATGGGAAAAGATTTACTGATTTCATTAGCCGTTGGAGGGCTAAGGCTGCACAGATGTGGGATAGACCATCATAAAAAAAATAAGTGACGATCATATTAAAGAACCTCTCGCAAGGGTATGCTCAGCATTTAGTTACCTATTATCTCCCTACATTTGAATCCCTGTTATAAGCTGGAAGTCAACTTGAGGATGTTTTTGCCTCTGGGATCATTTCCAACCCTTCTGACAACAAAGCCAAAAAACCCTTCACTAATTCCAAACCCAATGTCAATCATGCCTATATAGCCAGCACATCCACCACTCTATTTCAACCCCGAGTTCAAATCAATACTCAGTCAAATTTGGGTATAGCTCCCCCCGGCAGTTCACAAATTTAGGGATAACCCTTACCGTCATTTTCCAGAAATTATTGACCAAAGGGCTTCTTACCCCTCTCCAACCTCGACCTTTTCCAAAACCCCTACCAACTTCACATAACCCCAACGTCTTTTGCGAATTCCATCAAAACCCAAGTTATCATACTGATCGATGCATCTCTCTTCGTCATGCCATTCAAAACCTCATTGATGATAAAAAAAAAAGTCATACCTTCCCCAATACCATCAAATGTCACCACCAATCAACTACCTGTATATCAACCTCCACCAACACTGAATATGGTCTCTAACACCTAACTACCATTTGACCCAGTCTTTCTCATCCATCCAATCTACGTCAAACCTCCCAGTTATCCCCTTGTCGGAATAACTTTCACTGATAAGGTCTATGCCACAAGCCATGAGCCATTTTATCTAGCCAAGGATGTAATATACTGTCTATCCCCACCTCATTATGATAGCCCGTCATATACCAATTACCTCTTAGCACAAATGATTTTGAAAAATCCTTTCTCTATAACAGATGAAGACCCTTACCTATTGGTCGAAGAAGATGAGCCATTTTCATTCTCTTGTGATGAAGTTAGGCCACATGACACGGGGAGGAAGAATCGTTAAGCCACCAGAACTCAGTGTTGACAATCCAACAACTTTGGCAATTAAAGAAAAAGTGGACCCCATCCAAGAAACTATTGAAGAGGATGATATCGTGATCAAACAATTAAAAAAGGTAGGTGCCAACATTTTAGTTTGGGGATTGCTCATGGCTTCCACAGCCCATAGGGAAGCTATTCTCAAAACATTAAGCGTAGCCCAAGTGTCCCTCGACACTTTCCCTGATCAACTGGCTAGTATAGTAGGGGCAACTTATGTCGAGAATAGTTTATCTTTTTCAGACTCTATCCTCCCAAAAGAAGAGCTAAGCCATACAAAACCGTTGCATATCAAAGTTGACTGCAACGGAATGAGAATCCCTTTAGTCTTAGTAGACAATGGAAGCGCACAAAATTTCTGTCCCCTTAAGACTGCAACTTGTCTTAGATTAAAGGTAGAAGATTTTAAACCAACTAGCCAAGGTGTCAGAGCTTACAATAATACCAAAAGGGATGTACTGGAGACTTTGCACCTACGAATATCCACGAGTATAGTAGATTTCCTTGTGGAATTCCAAGTCTTAGATATTCAATCGTTATTCAACCTATTACTAGGGAGACCGTGATTGCATCAAATCAAGGCCGTACTTTCTACTGTGCATCAAAAGATTAAATTCATCAAGGATGGTTTAATGATCACACTTCATGGGGATGCCAAAATTATGGGGATTGTGAATAATATGGAAACCAAGGATAAGTCGTTGCATGAAATTCAACTTGAACAACAAGAAATACAACTCAAGGGTTTGAATTTGAAAATATATATGTTGTTCAATGGGACAATTCTGCAAAAGATCTCATTCTAATTGATAATACATTCAGTTGTTGTATGGCCAGTATGTTCAAAAGCATGAGATTCTTCCCAAGAATGGGCTTAGGTCGTAGACAACAGGGGATCAAAGCTACACCAGCCATTCAAGAAGTAATTGGGACATTCAGATTGAGGTATGAACCTACCAAAGAAGATTGGGCCCGATATTGGAAGATAAGGAAAGATAAGGCAAACGCAAGGAGACAAGGGCATGTCACTGATCTGATCAAAATGAAGTCCTATCGCAAAATCCTTAATGGGTGCTTCGTGAAAGCAGGGGAAGATTTTCCTTATTGTGATTTTTCAGAACCCTTCATCGACCATCTCACGGTACCCACCAGCCGAGATTTGAGACTTTTTTTGGGATGAGTTGGCCTGATGACAAGGAAGAAAACAAAGCATCTGAAGAACTCGAAAGAGTAGATGATTGGTAAACAACCGTGGATTCACTCAATATCTCTCAAATGTTTCTTAAAGAAGGAAATGTGTCAGTCCTGTCATTCAAAAGTGGTGCTCAAAACCCACAGTCTGTAATCAAACCCGCAGTCGGGTCTCTTTCCAATTATCATGTAATGAGTCCTTTACTATACATTGAGTCTGGTCATGCTAGTCCTATTAAGTTTGTCGAGTCCATAATAAGTCCTGTTACCCCATCCATCTTTAATGAAATAGAAGAAGTTTTTGATTACCTCGAGTGCAATAATGATTTAACTGATAATTTGACTTCAAAAGACGAATCTTCTGACAAAGAAACTTCTATCGAATTAACTAAATTACTTGAACAAGAAAATGAACGTGGGCTCAACCTATAATGGAAAAAACATAACTAATCAATCTCGAGACTAAAGAAAACTATCAAGAGATTCGAATTGGTGTCACCTTATTTCCTGAGGAACGTGAAGGGATGGTGAATTTGCTTAGAAAGTTCAGAGACGTGTTCGCGTAGTCGTATGAGGATATGCCAGAAGTAAGTACAGATATCGTTCAATATCGAATTCCATTGCATCTCAATGCTTGACCAATAAAGTAGAAACTCTAACGTATGAAGTCAGAATGGACTTTGAAAATTAAGGAAAAAAGCATATCAATGCCAAATTCTTGGAAGTGTACCCATAATGGATCGCTAATATAGTTGCAGTTCCCAAAAAAGATGGGAAAGTAAGAATGTGCGTGAATTTGAAAGATTTAAATAAGGCAAGTCCAAAAGATAGCTTTCCTTTGCCTTACATAGACGTATTGGTCGACAACATAGCAGGGCATGCCATGCTTTCATTTATGAATGGTTTTTCGAGATACAACCAAATAAAGATGGACCCTTGTAACATGCAAAAGACATTATTCATCATGCAATGGGGAACATTTTGTTACAAAGTCATGCCTTTCAATTTAAAGAATGTTGGGGCCATCTATCAGAGAGCAGTTACGACCTTATTGCACGGTATGATACACAAGGAAGTTGAGGTTTATATGGATGACATGATAGTAAAATCCAAGGAACGATCGTAGCACGTCGCTGCACTAGAGAAATTTTTCACGAGGATTCAAAAATACCAGTTACGCCTTAACCCACAAAAGTACGTATTCGGAGTGACTTATGAAAAATTACTAGGATTCGTGGTCAGTCAAAAAGGGATTGAAGTGGACCCTGAAAAAAATCAAAGCTATACAAGAAATGATGCCTCCTAAGATTAAAAAGTAAATTCGAGTGTTCTTAAGGAGAATTTAGTATGTCAGCAAATTCATCTCTCAGCTCACCAATGTATGTGAGCCTATATTCAAGCTTCTTAAGAAGAACGAGCCAACAGTATGGAATGAGCAATGCCAAAAAACCTTTGACCAAGTTAATGAGTATTTATCAAATCCACCCATTTTGGTTCCACCTACCCCGGATGAACCTCTTCTCTTTTACTTGTCAGTCACGGAAGAAGCTGTGGGATGCATGCTGGCACAGTACGACAAAGACAATCACAAAGAGAGGGTTATTTACAATATCAATAAGAAGATGTTGGAGTACGAACGAAAATATTCAACTCTCAAAAGGACCTGCCTAGCACTAGTATGGGCTACTCAAAGACTTCGGCAGGCTTTCCCATTCAATCATTCTGTTATCTCAGATAGACCCCCTAAAATATCTCCTCAAAAAGCCTGCATTGACAGGAAAAACTGCATGATGGTTGTTGTTATCAGAATTCGACATTACGCATGTTATACAAAAGTCAATCAAGAGAATAACAATAGCCGAATACTTGGCTGATCATCTAGTGGCAGAAGGAATGAAGCATATCGATCAATTCCCAGATGAAAATATCCTGAACCTTGAAGAAGAATCACGAGACCAAGTATGGCAGTTATACTTCGATGGAATGGTGAATCAAAATGGGTATGGAATAGGGGCAGTCTTGTTCTCTCCCGAAAGATGCCACATTCCGATTCTTATTAAACTAGCTTTCTCCAATACTAATAATACAACTGAATACGAAGCATGCATCGTCGGACTTGAGGCTGTTTTGAATTTAGGTATCATAAAAATTGAAGTATTTGGAGATTCAGCCTTGGTCATACATCAGTCGTTAGAAGAATGGAAAACTAAGGACGTGAAACTGAAACCCTATCACGAGTATCTGCTAAATTTAGTAAGGAAGTTCAAAGCCATCTTGTTCCAACATCTGTCAAGGGAAGAGAACAGATTCGGCGTATCACCGTCGAAATCAAAGATAAACTTACATATTGCCATCAGGTTGACATCGCTGCTCAACTTCCTAACGGAAAGTCATGGTATACTGACATCAAGGAAGTATTGGAAAAATAAGTGTTCCCAATTGAAGCGTCAAGGAAAGAACGACAAACCCTACAGAGATTCGCATCCCAATTCATCATATGCGTAAGAAACTTATATAAAAGGTCTTATGACAGAATTCATTTGTCATGTGTTGACGAAAATCAAGCGGAGCGGATAATGATAGAGTTGCATTCTGGAGACTGTGGGCCGCATATGAATGGGAAAATGTTAGCCAAACGAATCATGAGACAATGATATTATTGGCCAACGATAGAAACAGGCTGTCATCACCTAGTCAAGACCTCCATAAATGTCAAATACATGCTAACCTCATACATGTACCTCCATCTCAGTTAGTTGGTTTGACTTCGCCATGACCATTTTCTATTTGGGGGATCGATATAATTGGTAAATCATGCCTAAAACATCGAATGGACATGAGTACATTCTAGTGGCCATTAATTATTTTACAAAATGGGTGGAGGCCACTTCGTATATAATTCTTACTGCATCCAAAGTTGTCAAGTTTGTCCAAACACATATCATCAGTCGATATGGGGTACCTTCTAAACTGATCTCTGATAACAAGTCACACTTCAAAGCTGAAATTATTACTCTGTGTTCAAAGTTCAAGATCTGACACCACAAATCATCACCCTACCGTCTCTAGACTAACGAAGCAGTTGAAGCAGCCAATAAGAATCTTAAGACGATTATCAAGAAGATGTGTCAATCACACAGAGATTGGTCTAAAAAATTACCATTTGCGCTATGGGCATACCGCACCTTGATATGATCTTCCACCGGAGCAACCCCTTATTCACTAATGTACGGAATAGAAACTGTCTTACCAGTTGAAATGGAAATCCCATCCCTCAGGATTCTAATGGAAAGTCAGTTATCAAAGGAGACTGGATTTTTCACCGGTACGAAGAGTTTAATTTAATCGATGAAAAATGACTTAGAGCTCTATACTATATGCAAGCTTATCAGAGAAGAGTCGCTTGAGCATTTGATAAAAGGGTTAAAGTTCGCGATTTGTAAGTCGGAGACCTAGTACTCAAAGAAAATTGAGCACCCATCTTCGATCCTAGAGGTAAATTCAAGCCCAATTGGGGAGGTCCCTTCATTATCAAAGAGGTGCTGGCTGGGAAAGTTGTCAAACTCCAAGATCACGATGGCGTCGAATTACTAGAACCGACAAACCTTGACCAGATCAAGTGGTACTATATTTAAGGATGCCATCTTCGGCTGAACCAATTTTCTTGTTACCCAGATAAATATCTCCTTTCTCAGCCTCTTGCAGTCATTTAAAAAATAAAAATAAAATAATAATAATGCTTGTTTCTTTCTCAGCCGGATTACCTAACCTAGGAGAGGGATATTAGAACTACGTTTTGGTCTGATCCCAAAATTCTAGGGTAGATAGGCAACTTAAGAAGCTACTTTAAGCCTGACCAGTTCAAAAAATAAAATAAAAAATATGTTCCCCCGTAAAGAGACAAAAAAAATATACAAAGACAACAAAAAAATATTTGTCAAAATGGGGAAGAAAATTCAAAGAAAAAGAAAACAATTTAAAGATATGCCTCATAAGAGGCATTTGGGCTCTTGAGCCTCAAGATTCCTTTCTTTTTTATGCCTAGACCTAAACTTACCTATGAAAGTCCTCCTAAGTATCGTGAGAAAAAGTCAAGGAAGGTAGCAAAGCATGATCAGATAGTAACTCCAAAGTTCAGAAGCGAAGAAAAAAAATGGGCTTGCTAAGTTGAAAATCCGAAAGAACGATTTAGGCAAAAATTAAGGTAAGCTCGCAAGGTTGAAAATCCGAAAGGACGGCCTTGACAACAATTAGAGTAAAGAAAAAAAAATTATAAGCTCACTAGATCTAAAACCTGAAGGGGCGATTTAGGCAAAAACTAAAGTACGCTTGCTAGATTGAAAACCTATAAAGGTAATTTAGGCAAAAGTTAAATCAATCAAAAGAAAATCTCTATCGAATCGAGAATCTGACAAAATGAGTCGAGTCAGAACATTAGAAGCCCGAATGACCAAGCTTCAATACCCAGCTCAAACCAGGCAAAGACTCAGAGGCCACATGTATCTTGTCTACGATTGATCTGAAAAGTTTTACTTTCCTAAGCAAGCCAAAGGGGAAAGAATGTAATCTCCAAGATGAATCTTAAAAGTGAATATTTGGTCTCAAAAGTTAGGCCTGACTCATGATCTTCAATAAAGTCAAAATTAAAAGTGAATCCTTATTGTACTGGTAGTTGATAGGAATACTTTGTGTAATGTTTTTAATGTTTTTCCTACCCTATTTGGCTTTGTAATCCTCTTAACTTTGTTAGTTTGAACTTAGTTTCCACTCTTAGAGCTTGGAATGTGGGAATGGTAAAAGAAAGTTAAAATATGAGTTTTCCTAGTCATATTTATCAAGAAAATAGTATAATCATTTTAAGAAATTTTCTTAAGTTGAAAACTTGTCTTTTTGACATTTCTCTCAATTTAATTATGGAAACTTTCCTTATTTTTATTTTCTGATTTATTTGTAGGGAATTTCCACCTTGGAATTACTCGGATGATTTGTCAAAAGATGAGAGGACATTGGAGACGATTAGATACCTATGCGTGCCACTAGTGTAGAGAAATCCTAATGCATGCATATGTGGCATGTTTGCATTTATCTGGACGTGAAGAGAATAAAGAGGAGATCAGCCATAAAATTCAATCACCACATATTTGAATTTTAGATGGAAATTCTGATTAATAGAACGACTAAAAAACCAATCTAGCTATTAACTAGGAACGATCCTATTTTTTGTGGGGCTAGAGAGTTTTTGAATTTTAAAACTCAAAGTTTAAAATGCCGAATTATATTGGTTGATGGAGGTGTGGCGCTGATTTGGGGGATATATATTCGAGTGGATATACATTTCTTTAAAAGAAAGGAGGTCGAATACGTGGAGAAAAAAAAAAAAGAGTTGCTGAAATTTCAGCAACGTGGCTGCTAAAAGAGTAAAAAAAAAAAAAGGGGAGCACTCCTAGTTTTTAGGAGAAATTTGGGGGGATCTCTTCACGTTGAGGAGCTGCTGAATTTTGGTAACCACTAAGAAGTTTTCAAAGTTGCTGATTTTTAGCAAAAAGAGTTGCTGCCAAGAAAGAAAATTCAGCAACGTGGCTGCCATAAAAGGTTAGGTGGCTGCTATAAAAAAGAGGAGTTGCTGAAATAAAGAAAAAAAAAGTGCTGAAATTAAGGAGGAAAAGGGGCTGAACTCGTGGGATTTTGAGAGGATAAAAAAAGAAATAAATAAAAAAGAAAAGAAAAAAAAAACTTGAAAAAAGAAGGGAGGCTGAAATTTTGGCTGCTATAAAAACGTGAATCTCTCTCTCTCTTATTTTATTTTAATCTTTTCTTTGGTAAAAAGGTGGCTGGAAAAACTTGGGGAACTAGGGGCCGCCACCGAGTTGCTGCCAAGAAGAAGGAGTTGTTGCTGAAATTTTTCAGCAACGTTATTGCCAAGAAGAAGGAGATTTTGGGACCAACGAGTTACTGCCAAGAAGAAGAAGTTGCTAAAATTTTTCAGCAACATTATTGCCAAGAAGTTTACAACGTTGCTGCTTATATTCGTTTTCAATCATCAACATCATCGCTGTGAGGAACATCACCACCAACACATCTTAAACTTCTTTGGTTGTGTTAAAAAGTGTAATCGTTATGACTTTTATTTATTTTTATTATTTCAGCCCTTATTGCTATTGGATTAAAGAACATCTTGTTGGGTTCTTAAGTTGAAAATTTTTAATTCAATGAGTTAGTGACTTTCAGATTCATTAATTGATGTTTTCGGATTGGTGATATGTAGACACATGAATCGATGAATTTTAATTATGTATACTGAATTTTCAGTTCGGTCATATTGAAAACTTTGATATTAACGGTCATTGAAGCCATAATTGTATCTCTAATCACCTAATTGATTTGGAGTATGATTTAAAAGTGGTAAAAGCTATGAACAATGGTTGTGATATGAAATTGCATGTTCTTTAGCCATGGACTTTTCCATAAGTTTGAGGAGTAGGTTATTGAATCATAACTCCTTTTTATCTTAATGATTTGTTTAAGTTGTTGTAAGGATACGTCGAGTATTAACTTGATTGCTTAACCAAAATAACTAGGTGAGGGACTTTTCCAACCTCCTAGGGTTTATCTAAGAAGGAATTTATAAAATGCATGATCTCTTTAGGCTTGCACTTTGATTCAATTCGGATATGTAATTAAGGCATGAGATTTGTTGTCTATGTTGAAGCAATTTGATTAGTTATTTAATGAATCTGAGAGAAGATGAACAATTGTAAATATTTGTTTCTTTAATTTTTGTTATTAATATTTTTTTGAAAACCCGAATCAAACAATTGAAACTCCCTTGATTTTGTGTAATACGTTTGTTCACAAATTGTTAATTAAACTAACTGAAATTTGTTATGACTCTTAAGTGTAAGAGTACTCGCAATCCCCGGCTAATAATGATACCCTACTCATCACTTTACTATAATCTTCTATAGGGTGTATTGATGACTAAAAATATGGTCTATCAGTGGTAATCCAAGACTTCTTATTTTCATATTGAGGGGCACTTCTCTTTTTTGTTCGGAAGCATATTTATTTCTCCCCTACATTATGGGCATGTATTTTCAAAATGTGTTCAATTATCCCCAGTGTAAGGTCTTATTGAACTAAGGGCATTTTTGTTCTTAAGCCTGATCAATTCCAGCCTCAAAGGATAAGAAAAATCCGGAATTAAATGTTACCCTATCGATAGCAATTTTGAAAACCCTTGAGATTTAAAGAAAGTTAAAATATTGACTTGGCCTTCATAAAATCCAACTTTTTGTCCAAAAAAAAAATGGTTCCTTTGGAATGGGATTTTATTCCGATTCTTTCTCAGATTTTGTTCAAACTCGCCGAGATTCTTTCTCGGATTTTGCTCAGACCTGCCTTAGATTCTAAACTTGTCGAAATTCACATCGGATTTTGCTCAGACCCACTGAGATTCTTTCTCGGATTTTACTTAGACTCGTCGAAATTCTTTATCAGATTTTGCTCAGTTTATGCTCAAACCCCATTAAGATTTTTCTCAAATTATGCTCAGATTATGTTCAGACCCTGCCAAGATTTTTCTTGAATTATGCTCAGTTTATGCCCAGATTTTACTCAATTTCACTTATTTTTATTCATAATTTTCTCAGGTTTTGCTCAGATTTTATGTTGACTATTACACAATTTTTTATTATTGAGTTTGCTATCCTCCTAGCACGAATGTGCAGAATGGAGGTGCGCCTTTTCGAAATCATCACTACACAATTGCACACACGTGCACTTGCATTGCATTAGCATTAGTCAAGGAGAA
This sequence comes from Akebia trifoliata, assembly GCF_017979445.1. NCBI lineage: Eukaryota > Viridiplantae > Streptophyta > Magnoliopsida > Ranunculales > Lardizabalaceae > Akebia > Akebia trifoliata. The sequence goes on from NC_141378.1 coordinate 30,065,889, forward strand.
TTCTCCAAAATTCAAGGATTTGATATTTTTTAGTCCAAGGAGAGCTTACCCTCAAGGATCTGGATTCTTCGACAAATTACCAAATCAAGCTGCAAAATGAGCTATCACTAGCTTTGGCATTCGGATGTTGCATTATCTACCACAATAGATTGGCCATCTACTTTCCTTCCACCCTTTCCCAAAGATGGGCATCTGTAAATACCCCATTTTTGCATTTGCCTAATTCGACAATTCATCACCCAGTTACCGTGGATTCCTAATAATAAACGCAAAGAACTAAAAGGCTTGTGAGTACTGTTCTTGATTCCTTCTATTTCTAATCTTTTTCTTCTTTCCATCCCCTTACTTGTCACGACTTGACATAAAAATTAACTCACGTTTAGGATCATTACATCTTACACCTGACTTAGCAAGTATGTACACTTAGGTTCGATACACAGTGATGTGAACCTTCTTGGATTAAGACTTTCTCTTGATGATCTCTTCTAGGCTTCGAACGTTCTAGATTGTTTTAAAACAAATTAAAATGTTGATCGGACTAAAACCCCAAGGAAACTAAGTCCTTGAAACCTCAATCTAATGACACCACAAGGATTGATCACTTCCTTGATAAGTCGAAGAGTCATGTCTTTTCTTCAAGAACTTGAATGAAAACTCATAAAGAACCCATAAAGAAAGCATGAAACAAAACTAAAGTTTCTTTGAATAAACTTCAAAATCTCATAAGATGTAAATTATCAATTGTGTCTCAATTACAAAATGAGGTGCCCTTTTATAGACAAATTAGATCAAGATTAATTCTAATTAGTCCTTGGAAAAATAAAGAAAGTCTAATTAGTCCTTAGGAAATAAAGAATTCAAAACTAAGGACAATTATAACATAACAATTCCCAATTAACCCTGGCATTCAAATTGATCTTCCAAATTGATCTCTTGCATAAAAAGATAGTTGACCATCCTTGATGAAACTTTGATATCTCCAAAATTAGCCTTAGAATCTTCTAGAATGGCCTCTTTGTATTGGACTTCCACAATCAAGCCTTGCAATGCCTCTTCCATCTTCTTTGTCCTTGCCCTAGTCATCGGACCGCCAATTCCTTGCAATGGTTCTTGAGAAGACTTGGAAACAGCAACTCGATCTCCATTATTCTCCCCCTCTTCGAAAAGATTCGTCCTCGAATCACCTACATTAAACAAGGATAAATCAGCAACATTAAAAGTTGCACTAACATTACCATAATCACTTGGCAAATCAACTTTGTAGGCGTTATCATTGATCCGTTCCAAGACTTGAAATGGACCATCTCCTCGAGGTTGCAATTTTGATTTCCTTTGGGTAGGAAACCGCTCCTTACGCAAGTGCACCCAAACCCAATCTCCAGGGTGGAAGATAACTTTCAAACGACCCTTATTGGCTTGCTTAGCATATTGCTCATTCTTCCTGTCAATGTTAGCTCGAACTTTGGCATGTAAATCTTTCACAAAATCTGCCTTTTTCTTACCATCAAGATTAGCATGTTCATTAGTTGGCAAAGGTAAAATATCCACAGGCGTTAAAGGATTAAAATCATAAACAATCTCAAATGGAGAAAATGAAGTAGTTGAATGAATAGTCCTATTATATGCGAACTCAATATGTGGTAAACACTTTTCCCATTGTTTTAAATTTTTTTGAATGATAGCACGCAACAAGGAAGTAAGTGTCCTATTAACTACTTCAGTTTGGCCATCCGTTTGAGGATGTGCAACAGTAGAAAATAGAAGTTTAGTTCCTAATTTACTCCATAAAGTACGCCAAAAATAACTAAGGAACTTAACATCTCTGTCACTAACAATTGATTTAGGTAGCCCATGCAATCGAACTACCTCCTTGAAAAACAATTCAGCAATATGTGTTGCGTCATTGGTTTTAGTACATGCAATAAAATGGGCCATCTTACTAAACCTATCAACAACAACAAATATACTATCTTTACCATTTTGAGTCCTTGGCAATCCTAAAACAAAATCCATAGAAATATCAGTCCAAGGCTGATTAGGTACAGGCAAAGGGGTATACAAGCCATGCGGTCGAATTTTAGACTTTGCTTGCCTACATGTAATGCACTTGTCACAAACAGATTGAACATCATGCTTTATATGGGGTCACTAAAAATGCTCACGTAAGATATCTAAAGTTTTTAGGACACCAAAGTGACCCATTAAACCTCCCCCATGACTTTCCTTTACAAGTAATTCACGAACAGAACAATTTGGCACGCACAATTTATCTTTCTTGAAAAGAAATCCTTCATGCCTATAAAAGTCACCAAATGCACACTTAGCACATGCATTCCATACTTGGCTGAAATCAGAATCATTGGCATACAAATCTTTAATTAATTCAAAACCAAGTAGTTTAGTTTGCAATGAAGTAAGTAATACGTACCTTCTTGATAATGCATCGGCCACAACATTTTCCTTCCCACGTTTATATTTAATTACATAAGGAAATGTTTCTATAAACTCTAACCATTTAGCATGTCTTTTATTAAGCTTACCTTGGGTCTTCAGGAATTTCAAGCTCTCATGATCAGAATGAATGATAAATTCCCTTGGCCATAAATAATGATGCCATGTTCTAGTGCATAAAGTTCTTTGTCATAAGTAGGATAATTCAATGCTGCCCCACTTAACTTTTCACTAAAATAAGCTATTGGCTTAGAATCCTACATCAAAACAGCTCCTACTCCAATCCCGGATGCATCACACTCTATTTCAAAAGCTTTATCAAAGTTAGGCAAACACAACAAAGGTGCATTAGTTAACTTATCTTTCAAAGTTTGGAAAGCCTGATCATGCACATTAACCCAATTAAAAACAACATTCTTTTTAACAAGTTCATTCAAAGGTGTAGCAATAGAACTAAAATCTTTAACAAACCTTCGATAAATACTTGCTAAACCATGAAAACTTCTTACCTCGTTCGCATTCTTAGGTGTAGGCCAATCCTTTATTGCCCTTACCTTTTCCTCATCAACGCTAATTCCCTACGAACTAACAACAAATCCAAGAAACACAACAGATTCCATACAAAATGTGCATTTCTTAAGATTAACATATAATTGATGTTCTCTTAACACACTAAACACAGCATGCAAATGCTTCACATGGTCATCAACATTTTTGCTATAGACTAAAATATCATCAAAGTAAACTACCACAAATTTTCCCATGAAAGCAAGCAAGACATGGTTCATTAATCTCATGAATGTACTAGGGGCGTTAGTTAAACCGAAGGGCATTACTAACCATTCATACAACCCATATCTAGTTTTCAATGCAGTTTTCCATTCATCTCCCTCTTTCATGCGAATTTGATAATACCCATTCTTTAGATCAATTTTAGAAAACAAACGAGAGCCATGCAATTCGTCAAACATATCATCTAACCTAGGGATAGGATGCCTATATTTTACCGTTATCTTATTAATAGCTCGACAATCCACACACATGCGCCATGTTCCATCTTTCTTTGGTACTAAGAGAACAGGAACCGAACATGGGCTGAGACTTTCCCTCACAAATCCTTTCTGCAATAGTTCATCCACTTGCCTCTGTATCTCCTTTGTTTCCTCGGGATTAGCTCTATAAGCAGGTCTATTTGGTATAGCAGAACCAGGTATGAAGTCTATTTGGTGCTCAATTCCTCTTAAAGGAGGTAAACCGTGTGGAATCTCCTCGGGAAAAAGATACTCAAAATCCTGCAATAAAGACACAACAACACTAGGCAAAGATAAGTTAAGATCGGTAGTGGAAAAATAAACATTTTTCTACATAAGAACTAGAACTTGTGGTCTTACTATCATTACACTTTTAACATCATGTTTGTCAGTAAGTACACTCAGTACTTTATTCTTATCTCCAGGTTGCTCATTTTGCTCTCCTTTTTGCTCACACATTTCTTTCTCTCTCTTTTTGCACTCACTTGCTATCCTAACCTGGTCTTCATAAGCTTGCAAAGGTTTGAGAGGGGCCAATACAATTTTTCGATTGTTCATTACAAAAGAATAACGATTTTTATACCCATCATGCGACACTCTCCTATCAAATTGCCACGGTCGACCGAGCAATATATGACCGGCATGCATCGGTGCCACATCACAAATAACCTCATCCACATACTTGCCTATTGAGAAAGGAACCCGAACTTGCTTGTTTACCTTCACTTCTCCACAATCATTCAACCATTGAAGCTTATACGGTTTAGGATGTTTCTGCCATTTCAAATTCAATTTCTCTACCAACAAGGTACTAGCAACATTGGTACAACTCCCACTATCAATAATCAATGTACAGACTTTATCCTTCACGTGGCATCTTGTGTGAAAAATATGCTCACGTTGCTCCTCATCTCCTTCATCCTTAGGCTGTATACTCAAAGCTCTCCTGGTGACAAGTAAATCACCATGCACAAGCTCTTCTACTTCAACATCAGAACAATCCTCTAATGGAGGCATCTCGTTGTCACTTGAACTAGCACTTTCAATGTCTCCATTTGCCAATACAACCATAAACCTTTTGTTTGGGCATTCATAAGCAATATGTCCAAACCCTTGGCACCTAAAACACTTAATCTGACGTGACTTAATAAGAAGCTTTGTTTCAAGTCTATCCTTAGGAATAGAAACCAAAGGCTTTGACTTTGCGTCTTCTTTTGGTTTGAAAGAAATTTTATTGTCCTTCCAATTTGGTCTCCACGGATTATTAGAAGATGATCCAGATCTGAACCTTCTAGACTTGATTTGCTTTTCCACTTTAATGGCTTTGTTCAGTAACTCTTCCATCTCCACATAATGGTGCAACTCAACCACATCAGCAATCTCTTTGTTCAATCCGGCAATGAATCTAGCCATGGTTGCTTCTATATCTTCCTCTATGCTTGCTCTAATCATGGCAATCTCCATTTCTTTATAATAATCCTCTACACTCATGGAACCTTGAACCAACCCTTGCAATTTAATATACAAATCTCGATAGTAATCGCTAGGAATAAATCTTTTACGCATCACTGCCTTCATCTCATCCCATGATCGAATAGGTCTCTCACCATTTTTACGCCTATTGATCACCAATTGATCCCACCATATACTGGCATAATTTGTAAATTCCACTGCGGCTAGCTTTATTTTTTTATCCTCGGAATAATTATGACAATCAAAAACGTGTTCAACTTTTCTTTCCCACTCCAAATATAATTCAGGATCATTCTTTCCGTGAAAGGTCGGAATCGTCATCTTTATGCTACCCAAATTGTTATCTTCTTTGAAATCTACTTTCTTATCCCGTTGATAATGTACTCTCTCCGCTTCGGAATGAATATCGTCTTCTCCATCGAACTCATGTCTTCGATATGATTTAGATTCATTAGAGGATTCCATATTGTCCAACCTTGAATTCAACAATTTAAATTGATCATGAACGGCCTTGATGAATAATTTTAAGTCGGTCTCATGTGGTTCTCCCCCTTCCTTACTCATGGTTGAAACTCTGTAAGTTAAAATAAACGAAAACAACAAAAAAATATGCAACAATCTTGTAAGTCCCGAAAAGTGATGAAAATTATGGAATTGAAGGTCGAAACGGTGTGGAACAAGGCTGTGCCTGTTCAACTTGTAGATCTCGAAAAGAGCTTCGATTTGATATGCACTAATAGTCGTTCCGATATCCGGATCAAAAGTTATGGCCGTTTGAAGTTAACAGCTCCAATTTATCAAATTTCTTCAACTACAAACAGCAAATAGCCATCCTTTTTTTTTTTTTTTTTTTTTTTTAAACAAGAATTTAATTGTGGTTGTTCAGATCTCAACAAAAGAAAACATACATTCAGAAAATAAGAAAAAGGAAACAAAATAATTTGGAGAACTCAGCAACAAATCGTTGGTGGTCACCAACAAGGCGTTTGTGGACCAACTTGGTTTCTATTATCCAACAACAGCAAGAATGTTAAGAGAGGATGTATATATATATATGTATATGTATTACCAGCAAAAATAAAAAAATAAAAAATAAAAAAATAAGTCAGCAATTGGATTATATTCTACGTTAATGGCGGAATCACCATGACATACTTGCTGAAATTTTCAGCAAGCTGCATTCCAGCAAGAACACATTGAACACATTGAACACACTGTTGTTATTTATTTATTTATTTATATTTTTTTTTTTTGAAATCGTTCTTGATCTGATCCAATTTAATGTAACTAACAACAATTCGTTCTATATGAACTAGATACAGCAACTCCAACAACAGAAACGTGATTCTAAGTTTCCAGCAAAAAAAATAAAATAAAATAAAATAAAATCAGAAATAAAACGTTGGGTGTTGAGTCTAAGTTTCCAGCAAAAAAAATAAAAAATAAAATTAGCAATAAAATGTTGGGTGTTGAGTATGCATTCAACAAGAAAAAACCAGCAATTCAATAGAACGTTGCTGAAATTGTTAATATGGCTGCTTATATTCTCCCTCTCTTAAGTTTATTTATTATTTTTTTTTTCTATTCAAAGAGGACGTGAAGAACAGCAAAAGCAAACATATATGTATATACTCAGCAAACACAATCGTAAAACAGAAGAATTAAAAAACAAAAATGTATGTCACACGTTGGTCTGAATCTTCAACAAGAAAAGAAAATGGTTTTAAAGAAACTGTAGATTGCAATTACAAGATACCAATTGAGATGAAACAATTGATGCCAATTGAAAATCTAGCAAGGATACCATGGAATGTAAAGAAGACGTTCTTCTTTATAATGGCTGAATTTTGAAAACGTTGTGACGAAGAAGGTTTCGTCTATTTTCAATGAAAGATCAACAATAAAATAAACATTTTATTCTAAAATTTCCAGCAAGAACAAACGTCTAGATGGTGGAAAACACAACAACTATGTATATTCTATTGGTTGCAGCAAGAACAATGACTATGTATATGATAAAACCTAGCAGATAATCGTTGTGATCAGCAATTCAATAGATGTTTTGTTCAATGTTAAAGATCATGAACGAACAACGATTCTAATACAGCAAAGTTAGATCAAATGAAAACCCAACGATAAACACAAACAAACAAAACAAAAACAAAAACAAAAAACAAAAAAATGGCAGCAAAGGATGATTTAAATAATGTTCGTTATTAAAAATAAAAAAAATACAGCAAGCAACAATGGTGAAAACATAGCAACGTCATTGGTGATGAACACAGCAACAAAGAATGTTTCTTTTCAATCAAGAATGTATCAAGAATTTTGAAATCTAAAACAAAAAAAAAAAAAAAGAAAACCTGATTTTTCCAGCAATGTTTGGTTGTGAATTGGTGGGAATCTATGGTAGGGGAGCAAGATCTACCCGTCTTGTTCTCCAATCCAATGTCGCCCGAACCAAATCTTCGAAGGATTCCTTCTATAATGATCTAATTTCCAGCAATCTTGTTGCTCTGATACCAAATGATGTGAACCTTCTTGGATTAAGACCTTCTCTTGATGATCTCTTCTAGGCTTCGAACGTTCTAGATTGTTTTAAAACAAATTAAAATGTTGATCGGACTAAAATCCCAAGGAAACTAAGTCCTTGAAACCTCAATCTAATGACACCACAAGGATTGATCACTTTCTTGATAAGTCGAAGAGTCATGTCTTTTCTTCAAGAACTCGAATGAAAACTCATAAAGAACCCATAAAGAAAGCATGAAACAAAACTAAAGTTTTTTTGAATAAACTTCAAAATCTCATAAGATGTAAATTATCAATTGTGTCTCAATTACAAAATGAGGTGCCCTTTTATAGACAAATTAGATCAAGATTAATTCTAATTAGTCCTTGGAAAAATAAAGAAAGTCTAATTAGTCCTTAGGAAATAAAGAATTCAAAACTAAGGACAATTATAACATAACAATTCCCAATTAACCCTGGCATTCAAATTGATCTTCCAAATTGATCTCTTGCATAAAAAGATAGTTGACCATCCTTGATGAAACTTTGATATCTCCAAAATTAGCCTTAGAATCTTCTAGAATGGCCTCTTTGTATTGGACTTCCACAATCAAGCCTTGCAATGCCTCTTCCATCTTCTTTGTCCTTGCCCTAGTCATCGGACAGCCAATTCCTTGCAATGGTTCTTGAGAAGACTTGGAAACAGCAACTCGATCTCCATTACACAGCTCAATAACTTAAAGACTTTGCTACGTTAGGAAAATATGACTTTGAGACTTAGAAATAATCACACAGAAACTTAAAGAAACCTTACGTTAAAATTCGTAAAAATATGTAAAAATCACTAAAATAACAAAAATACCTCTCATAAATTTCGGATCTCCGAAAAATCTCAAAATTACCTCCATTGCACTCAGAAGGTGATTTCGAGTCTAACGGGACCCAAATCGACAAAAATAGAGAAATTAAAAAAAATCACAAAAATGATTGAAATGCCCCTCAATGTCCAACCATAACTTAAAAACCTGATTCTTAGGAAATCAAAACCAAATCAACCCATTCAAAATTCAAATTGAAACCAAACAAATCAAATTCGAAATGAAATTAAAATTAAACAAATTCAAGTTAAAAACAATTAAAATTCAAAATTGAAACTCAAAATAAAAATTAATCGATCAAATTGAAAATTGAACCAAATAATCGAATTTAATCCAAATCAAATTTAATTTCCAATTAAAAATTACTCAACCAACTAAAATGCCAAATCAAATTAAAATTTTAAAATCAATCAACCAATAAATCAAATTGACCAATCAAATAGAAATTAAAATCTAACAAACCAATTGGAATCAAAATTAAATTATCAGTCAATCACAACTCATTAGCAAGGGACGACTAATAAGGCGAGTGGCGTGGGATCTCTAACCCCCATTCTTCAAATGAAAATGTTTTGGGTAGACCCACATTTTCTTTCCTCAACTCCTTTTCCTCTTTCACATCTCTTTTCGCCCCTCCAACCTCTACTCCAACTATTTTCATGACCCCACGTCCTTGCAACTGCCCAGCCAACCACTTGTGGTTTTCATCATCTCCATGATCTCCATAAAAGGAAAAACAGAGACCATTCTTGGGGGATGGGAATGAGCACCTACGTTTTTACATCCTTCTTCTCTTTTGATTGCACCGTCTTCTTCTCCATTAAAAAAACCAGCAACACCTTCTCCATTAACGCCCTCAATAGCCACACCTTCTTCTCCAATCATTCTCAAGTCTCCCCCTCTTCACAATTAAAACCAACAACCCTCATCATCGAGGTCCCAAGCCTCTCTCATGTTTCATTATAACCACCACCATAAAACAGCTCCTTCTCTTCCACCCTCACTGGTTCCTCTTCCATCACTCCATCTCACTACATTTTAAAAAAAGAAGAAAGCTCTTTGACATTGGACAACAACTACACTACACTCCTCTTCCAAAAAACGTGGCTGTTACAACCATCTTTCGGCCCTCTTTTCTCTTTCAAACCCCTTCTCTTCTAACCACATCTTTTATTATTATTTTATAACTCATCTTCTTCATCTATCACGTTCTACAATAGCTTCCATCTCTTTCACTATTGCTGCAACCTTGTTGTTAGCCCTATTCACCCTCTATCATGTTTTACTGTAGCTCCATTGTAACATAGCCCCTCTCCCTTTATTCACCTTGCTGCAACATAGCCTTTCTTTTACTCTCTTCATCTTGGTGCAATGCAACCTGCTCGATTACAGTCCCCATCACCTCTCTTATTTCGTTCATGTCACAGCAACACAGCCACTTATGTTGTCCAACCTCTCACGCTGTTGCCACAATCCCCCTTTTTCTACCCTCGGCTCTCATGTCTCCATAGCTACGAGTACTCACAGGCATTTTGGTTATATCTGAAGGAGTCAATTTGTTGTCCACAATTCAATAGGTAAACCTATCCTTAGTTTATTTTATTTTGTATTCTCGTTTGCTCATTGTTTTTCACAGTACATTTTTTACATATCGATAGGATTAGAGGAATTTTTTTGTGTGTACTTTTTCTATGTTTTTATTTGTTTTCGCATATCGAGAGGAGTAGGAGAATATTTTTTATGCTTCCGAATGGATTCATCGATTTTTGGGTATGCGTGAGCAATATTTTTGTTTTCGAAGTATTAGTGGATCAATTCATTGATTTTAATGTTGAAAGGTCGATCAAGTTAATTTTTTTTTTTTACAAAATTAAAGAGCCGGATCATTGATTTTTTTTAATCGGATTGACTCGCTAATTTTGGGACATTAATGTATCAACTCATTGATTGTTGATGGATCAATTAATTAAGGGATCAATTCCTTGATTTTTTTAATCCGGTTGACTCGCTGATTTTGTGACATTAATGTATCAAATCATTATATGTTGATGGATCAATTGATTAAGAGATCAATTCATTGATTATTTAATCGGGTTGACTTGCTAATTTTGTGATATTAATGGATCAACCCATTGATCGTTCACATTATCTGATTGACTCACTCATTTTGTGATTAACTCATTGATTGTTGATATTAATCAAATTTCGTTGATTAAAAATGTATAGGTTAATTCATTGATTTTGATGCACATGGCGATTTAAAAAAATCAAATTTCATTAATTAAAATTATTGGGTCGACTCATTGATTTTGTATACATTAGAAGTTTAAAATAGAAATTTTCTATGAAATGGGCTCGTGAGTCAACTCACTGATTTTGTATACATTGAAAGTTAAAAATCGAAATTTTCTATGAAATGGGCACGTGAGTCAACTCATTGATTTTGTGTGCATTGGAAGTTTAAAATTAAATTTACCTATGAAATTAGGCATGTGAGTCGACTCACTAATTTTTGTATACGTGGCATTGAAAATCGATTTCATACTTTTCAAAATGTGACCAAATTGATCCATTTATTTATTTTTGTTTGCGCCACGTAAGCCTTATTAAATCGTGGGATTTCATTATGCGAAATTCGAGAAACCATGTCATTATTTTAGCCTAAGATTTGCTTAGTAAATCAGATACAATTTGATGATGATTTGATCATAGTTTAACCTTTAGCCTTTGAATGTTAACCATAGGATATTTTTGGATCGTAGTCGAGATTGATCATCTTAATCAGGCGGATTCGGTGCCTAACACCTTCCGAAACCTGTAATCTGACTCCTTACCCATTATTCGTGGACCAACCCGATCCATTTTGGAGTTATCTATGGTTCCTAGACCTAAACTAGGTGGCAACTCCCTATTTTTTAAAAATCCTCGATTTCACAGTCATACTTTTTATTACTATAATGCCACTAAGATAACAGATATGCCCTGGCACAGAGCTGATATGGCTTCATATGTGAGCCTTACATAGTATTACAAGGGTGCTTTCGGGTGACTCCAGGGCGAGCTATACCTAATTTTAGTTGGCAAAGTGCATGGCCTTCACAATTAAGTAAAAAATTAAGTTTGGACAAGGTTGAGGTACAGCCTAATGGAGATCGAGTTGCTGACCCAATAACTCAAGTTGATGTTTCCAAGTCTTCTCAAGAACCATTGCAAGGAATTGGCGATCCAATGACTAGGGCAAGGACAAATAGGATGGAAGAGGCATTGCAAGGCTTGATTGTGGAAGTACAATACAAAGAGGCCATTCTAGAAGATTCTAAGGTTAACTTCGGAGATATCAAAGTTTCATCAAGGATGGTCAACTATCTTTTATGCAAGAGATCAATTTGGATGCAAGGGTTAATTGAAAAATTTTATGTTCTAATTGTCCTTAGTTTTGATTTCTTTATTTCCGAAGGACTAATTAGACTTTCTTTATTTTCCAAGGACTAATTAAAACCAATATTGATCTAATTTGTCTATAAAAGGGCACCTCATCTTGTAATTGAGACACAATTGACAATTTACATTTTATGAGAATTGAAGTTTCTTCAAGAACTTTATTTTGTTTCATGTGTTCTAGTTTGAGTTCTTTATGAGATCTTTATGAGATCTTTATGAGTTCTTTGTGAGTTCTTGTTCGAGTTCTTGAAGGAGTGCTTGAATCTTCGACTTATCAAGGAAATGATCAAACCTTGTGGCATCACAAGATTGGGGTTTCAAGGACTTAGTTTTCTTGAGGTTTTAGTCCGGTCAACATTTTAAGTTGTTTCTAAACAATCTAAAACATTCGAAGCCTTCGAATTAAATGTTTTCTAGAAGAGATCATCAAGAGAAGGTTCTAATCCAAGAGGTTTCATATCATTTGGTATCAGAGCTCTAAGATTGCTGGAAATTAGATCATTATTGAAGGAATTCTTCGAAGATTTGGTTCGGGCGACATTCGAATTGGAGAACAATGGGGGTAGATCTTGCTTCCCAACAAATATTCATCCCAATTCAAAACCAAAGGAAGGCTGGATAAACCAGATATAATTGCAGAAAATTGATAATTTGGAATTGCTAACTTCAAACGACCATAACTTTTGATCCGGATATCGAAACGACTATTAGTGCATATCAAATCGAAGCTCTTTTCGATACCTACAAGTTGAACCAGGCATAGCCTCGTTCCACACCGTTTCGATCCCCCATTCCATCGTTTTCATTACTTTTTGGGATGTAGCTACATGGTTTTCGTCGTCATGACGACCACAACTACTAAATATTGGAGTCGCCACCATTCAAATTGAAAAGGGGTGTGAATGGTCACCCGGTGTGTGCCTATCGAAAAATTGCCATTTTTTAGCGTTAGTGACTCGCAACGGATAGGGTTGATCAAACCTAGAGGTTCGGGCAAGCGGCTCGGTTGGAGAAAAGGGAAGGTGTTAGGCACCCCTTTCTCCTAGTCACGTGGCGGTAACCTCAAATAACTCGGTCATTTTGATTTTTAAAAGAAAGTGAAAAGTGTGCCACATGGGTACATTTGTTCCCTAAGTAGGGATTTAATTTTGGCTTGGTCATAGGATCATCTCATCAATGGAGATGATCCTTGTAGATCCAAGCCTTGAGGTCCATTCATGCTCAACTCATTTAAAATAAAATGAAAAGAGGGGGGTGATAGAAGAGGGAAGAGGAGAGGGTAGAGAAAAGAAAAAAGGGGGGGGGTGTTGATTGCTCCCACCTTGTACTCTTGGACTTCTTCTTCTTCTTTGAATAGTCCTTGGTGAGTTGAGAGTGAAGTTATTTCTCTTAGAGTGTGTTATGAGAGAGTAGTGAGGAGGAGTAGATAGAGTAGATTTTTTTCTTATGGAGACTTGGTGTAACCCTTTTTGGGGTGAGAGGGAAGGTATATATAGGTGTTTGGAGGGGGTTTGGGGGTATAATGGGGTTAAAATGTGAGAGAAGGGGTAATGGTATAGGATTTAGGAGTGAGGGGTGTGAAATTTAAGGTGAAATGGAGGGTAAATGTGTAATGAATGAAAATGGGTGAGGTTTAGACCCAAATGGGTTGGATCCTACCCGAACCCATTTGGGTAGAGTGTTGGATGGGTTGACATGAGTGATGGTTGGTGGTGGAGTGGGGGTGTAAGAGAGTGGTTTAGAGAATGAGTGTTAGGTTGGTTGATGAGGTGAGGTGTGTAGATTTAGGGGAATGGGTTGTGTAAGAGGTTGTTAAGTTAGTTTTTGGGAGGAGAAAGGAGATGATGCCATGTGGCAATCATGATGAGAGGGTGAGGAATGAGATTGGTTGATTGGTTGATGGGGGTTGTTTGATTAGGGAGAGAGAAATGGGTTAGTTGATTGATGATGAATGAAGTATGGGTTGAGTTGATTTTATTGGAGTGTTTTAAGGAAGATGATGGGTAGAGGTATGGATGGTGATGTGGGGGTTGATGATGGTGATGGATTAGGGTATGGGTGGAGGTGTGGGTGGTTGATGATGTTAGAGGATGGGGATAGGTTAGGTTAGGGTAGGGTATGGGTTGAGGTGATTTTGGAGAGAGGTGAGATGGGTTGTTTAGAGCATGGTGATGGGAGTGGGTGATTGGATGAGGGAGGTGAAGGGTGGTGATGACAAGTGTCATCTTTTGTTGTTGATGGGTTGATTGGTTGATGTGAGTAAGGGTTGATGGGTTGGGTTGTGGGTTGGATAGTGAATGGGGTATGGATAGTAGTTAGAGGGCTTTTTTATGGGTTGGGCTTAGGCTTATAGGAGATGTAGGTTGTTTTGGATTGGACAAGGCTCATTTTGGATTGAATTTTGATAAGGTAGGTTGGTTTTAAGGTTTAAATGATGTAGGATTGATTTTTAGCTTAGGGGTGAGGTGAAAAAATTCTAAAAATGAGTTAATGGTTCGTGGGCCTTGAGTGGGTTTAAGGTGTTTGTGGATTTGGAGATGGAACGATGAAGGTTGGATGAAGGGGTAGGCATCCCAAGTCTCGCATTTTATTTTTTTGATTTTTTTGATTTTTTGAAACTATTGATTTAATCAAAATGCCACGTGTTGGCGAATCGGGCTTTCGGGCCCGTTGAGGAATTTATCGATTCTTTGTACGTGAGCGTGAAGCGACGATGTTGAACAGTTGTGGGATGGGTCACTATCTTTTTTGCGGGCCCTTGAGACCACGGGGTGGTCTTAGGGGCATTGATTTAACCGTGATTACTACTTTTGGTGTTTTGGGCCTTAGGGGCCCGTTGGCCCCTTTTGTTGGAAAATCGGTATTTTGCATGGAGCGGGGTAGATGGGAGTGTGCCGAACCCTTTTGGTGGACCTACTAACCCATTGAAAGGTGTTAGTGGCTTGGGTTTCGGCGAAAATATCATTTTCCGATGATTCGGGCCATTGAGGCCCGTTAGTCGAACTTATTGAATTGTTTTTGGGCCCCTTCGAGTGAGGGCCCGTTCAAATCGAGGTGTCTACAGCTGCCCTTCTTTGCAGGAATTGCGTGCAAAGAACTGCAAAGAATAGACCGAACCCCTATTTGTAAGGGCCCGATGAAATTTCGCAAAACCCGACTTCGAATTACCAGCTGAATCGATGTCTTTTGTAGAAAAATGGTTACTCAAGCGCGGGGTCTGACAGAGTTACCTTATTAATTCCTTAGTCTCGATGTCGCGGAGCTCGTGTGAAACCTCGGATTTGATGAAGATTTGGTGATTTTGAAATTTGGGTTTTTCTCGGTCGTGTTTTTAACAAATTAAGTGTTACTTGAAAGGATTTTGAAACTTTTCTGATTTTTTTTTTTTTATTTGATTTTTGATTTTGACTGATCCGTGCTTAAGGCACGGATAATTTTTTATTTACTTTCATCCGTTTCTGAGGCACGGAGCGTTCTCCATTCCATTTTATTCGTGTCCTGAGAACGGTTCTAATAAAATTATTCATATCCGTGATAGTGATACGGATAGTGCGCCCTTTGCTTTGTCCGTTCTGGTGGCACGGACCAGTATGAATTTTAAGCGGTTAAAACCTGCGCGCCCTTTCATTTTCGGTTTTCCTTCGGTTTTTCTTTCTCTCAGGCGACTTTTGACGATTCGCTTCTTGCCTCTTTGATTTCTCATTAACTTCTCCCCTCTTCTCTTTACTTTCTCTTCCTTTTTATTGATTTGTTACTTGGGTTTGCGTGGGAGAGTAAACGGGCGTGCGTGTTACGTTCGATCGTTTAAAGCTTCGAAGAGCTTGTTTGGTCTTTGATTTCGCATTGAGGTAAGTCTTTAATTGATCCTTCCTTCTCTTTCTTGCTTATTTGATCCATGCGTAGTCTATATCACCGTTTCATGTTACTTCCTTTTTGATTTTGCTTTGTATGCTTCACATGCCATATGCTTCCTCTTTTCCACGTATTTCGTAGCGAATGCACCTGTTTTCCACCCTTTGAATGTTTGTTACGCTTGAAAATGGCGTCACTCGTTGTCCCTTTTTCTTGTTATTTTGTTGTTTTATCATTTCCTTTTTTACATTTCGACCGGGTGTATGTATTGTTGGTTCATGGAATTGGTGGGGGCGTTGGGATTATTTTGATAGATGGAGTTTGGGGCTTGAAGAAATGGATGATGGTGGTTTGTTGCGGGGTGGTTTGAAGTTGTTAATGGATCGTATGGACGGGGATTCGGACTGGTTGCTTTAGGTAGTTTGGAGTGAGGGGTTGTGTATTGGGTTATGCTGAACGTAGAACGGGTTGACTGGTTAGATAGGATTTGATTGGGTTAGATAGGATTTGACTCAGATGGGTTAGGTTGACCGAGTTTGGCTCCGAGTTAACTGGGATTGATTCGACTTAATGGGTGGACTGGATTAATCAGGTTGACTTATGTTGACTGGACTAAATGAGTCGACCTGGTTTTGACTGGATTTAATGGTTGACTCGATCTCGGGTTGATTGAGTTTGCCTGAGCCGGACATGTTCACTGGGCCGAGTTGGGTTGGATCGGTTTTGGGTGAGTTGGTCGAGTTGACTGGGTTTTAGGTTGAGTTGACCCAGGTTTGGCTTTGGTTGGATGGGTTTGACTTGACTTGGTTAGGTTTAACCTAGGCAGATTCCTCGAGATACGGGACTTTTGCGTTGTTGATTGATCACATGGCGACTTGCAGATGGGTAGAGAGCGGAGGAGCCGAGTAGTGCATCAGTCATCCGATGATGAGGAGGAGGAGGCGAGGCCCCGGACTCGGGCTCGCTTTGCCTTGGGATCCGGCGTGGCCACAGAGTATGGTTGGCCGAGACAGCCTTCACGTAGGCCTGATTCAGCGTTGGTAGCTGGTTCTTCGTCTGGCAGCAGGGCAGATGAGGCCAGTTCTTCTCATAGCGGTCCAGTTGAGGATCTGCCGAGCGGTAGTGGTGGTAGAGGTCGACGCGGTGGCCGAGGTCGGGCGAATAGGACCGTAGGTGCCGGTAGAGTTGGCAGAGAGGTTCCCAGGGTTGAGATTCCTGCAGAGGAGAGTGAGAGAGTACCAGATACCTCTCTTCTCCGTGGATTAGGGAGGCATGTCTCTATGTTAGTTCGTTTGGACATCCCTACACCCTATCCTTCAGCCAGTTTCAGGGGTAGGTGGAGTGCCTTTCTTTCTATGGCTGTCCTATTCTCGGATGACATTCGGACGCAGTTTGCCACCGTGGGCTTTGGTGCTTTCTTGCAGATACCGTCTTTCAAGGCGGATCGACCCTTGTTCTTGGCTATGGTGGAGAGGTGGTTTCCGGCGACTCATTCATTTCACATGCCAGAGGTGGAGATAGGCATCAGGCCTTCGGATTTTGTGGCGATTACAGGTATCGCGATGGATGGAGAGCCTCTGCCTTTGACTCTGTTATCTATCCAGGAGGTGGGAGAGCTGTTGGGCATCACTAGAGTACCCGCTTCTATGGTGGGGAAGCAGGGTAGGATTAGCACAGAGGTGTTGGTGGGTCTACTGTTGATTGAGGGAGAGGATGGAGCTCCGTCTACTTATAGAGAGAGATCGGCCCGCTTTGGTGATCGTGATTTTGACATTATCTTTCGGATCTGCTTTCTCCTTCTCATTGGTAGCTGTTTCTTCTTAGAGGACGATTCTTCAGTTTCCACCACATTTCTCTCTGTTATGCATGATATCGACCACATTGGCGATTTTGGTTGGGGTAGCCTCATTTATGGTACCATTCTGGCTGGTCTTGATCGAGTAGTGGTGGGCATTACTGCGCCCCGTGGAGCTGGCATCTCTACTCGATTCTTCTGGCATTTTATTGAGGTAAACTAGGTCCTGATTTTATTTCTCTATCTAATTCTCCTTCCACTTCCTATTTTCTCATCTGACGCCTTGCTCTTTCTTTC
Organism: Akebia trifoliata; assembly: GCF_017979445.1. Lineage (NCBI taxonomy): Eukaryota > Viridiplantae > Streptophyta > Magnoliopsida > Ranunculales > Lardizabalaceae > Akebia > Akebia trifoliata. Next base: position 30,083,618 of record NC_141378.1, read on the forward strand.
AGATCTTCGTTCACGTCTACTTTCCCTTTTATCTACCCACCCGTCGTCATCCTGACGAGGGTTACCCATTGGGGGCGTTTTGGGCCACCAGAGATGCTAGGGTCATTAGGAGTAGCCCCAGGAGTGCGCGGGCCCACATCGACTGGTGTCGTCTTCGAGACGTGAGTACTTGAACTTTTCTTTCGTTTGGCCTTAAACTTTTCTGTCTTTTGACTATCTCTTTTGTAGATCTTCTCTGTTACTTTGCGAGACCTTCCCCGCACCATTAGCGGGAGGCAGGAGGTGAGGAACGCCTATAGGCGTAACACCAGGCGACAGCGCTATCCCTACTTTATTGGTGAGCAGAGATATACATTCTATCTAGGGGAGCGCTTGTTCTTTCAGCATGACGGGAGTCTTCGCATCCCTGTCGCTCCACCTGAGCCTATCTCGGGTGCGATAACGGTGGATGAGTATCTTGCCCAGGCGAGGGGCATAGATGCTGCTGGACTGGTGAGAGGAGGTGACTACCAGGCGTGGTTCCGAGAGACCTCTATCGGGTGCATTATGCCTGCTGTCACTGCCCGGGCCGGGATCACTGAGATTGGAGGGGTCCTTCTACAGGAGCATGCTGTCACGGTATATATTCTATCATTGCCTTCCTTCTTTTAGAATTTTCTGCTTTTTATCATTCTTACTTGGTTGACTTTCTTGTTTTCAGGCTGATGATCTTCGTCGTCTTCGAGAGGGTTACGATGTGATCGAGGCCCAAGCGGCGAGGGCAGTGGAGATGGAGAACAGGTGAAGGGCCTCTAGGGCGGAGGTGGAGGAGCAGGCTGCTCGTCTCGAGACTCAGCCGGCCCGGATCCAAGAGTTGGAACTGGAGATGGCCATGCGTGAGTCTCGCTTTCAGGCTGAGATGGTACGTCATTTTGCTTACTTTCTGTCTTGTAGCTCGTAGTTCATGGTATTAAATTTTGACTGGTTCCAACATATGATATTTCCAGGACTATTATCGACGCCGAGATGGAGCGAGCACCTCTGCGCGGCCTCCGACACCTCCTAGTGTAAGTTCTTACATTTTAGCCGTTCATTTCTCTACCCATGCTGCATATATCATTTCGTTCATTTCTATACCCATGCTGCATATGTCATTGTGTTCATTTCTATACCCATGCTGCATATGTCATTGTGTTCATTTCTCTTATTTTCAAGCCTCCCCTTCTACCGGACCTGTTGTCCCCGGCGTTGATCTTGCGGGTACTACGGAGCAAGATGCTGCCCTGGATGCGGAGCTATTCTTCACGGATTCGGAGGGACGGTTGCGGATGCACGACCTACCTTCTTCCGGGGTGTCTGGCTCGGGTGCGGTGGCTGGATCTTCTTCTGGAACTATCCCAGAGACTCAGAGTGCTCGGGACGATGCTCCCCCCTCTGTCTGACTTTGTTTTTTATGTACCTTGCAAAACATTGGATGTTTCTATATTAGACTTTCAGCTATTGTATGCAGACATTATAACCTTGGTATATATATATGCATTTATGCTCATTGTTCCTTGTATTTGTTACATTTCATGACTATATGTGTAATTCATTCGAACTTCTCGGGTGAGATATCGTTCATTGGGGTTCTTGAGTCCTCTCGAGTGTCGGTGAGTCTATTGGCGGGTAAAGGGGTGCGACGAGGGTCCCAAGGACCCTTCGAGTGTGCTCTTGAGTGGTGTGAGTCGTTTGGGACTCATGGCGAGTAATGTGGTCCTTCGAGGTCTAATTTGGCCTAGTATGATCTCGAGAAATTTTGCGAGCTTTGAAAACATTTATCGAGCATGTAGGAATTCCTTAAGATAAACGTTAGATAATCCGGAGTTATCAGCACTTCTACTGATTTGGTCCCGAGGCTGAAGAATGTTCTGGTCCGTGCTCTCAGCACGGATAGACTTTTTCAATGTTCATCCGTTTCAAGAGCACGGATGGGGTATTTTATGTCTTATCCGTGCTATGGGAACGGATCAGTCATATCTTGCTTCATCCGTGTTGTTGGCACGGATGAGTTATCTTTGATTGCATCCGTGTTTTGGGCACGGACCAGCATGATTTACTTAAGCTTTCATCTTGCCCTAACATCTCACTTTCACCTTTACTTCCCTTTTTTACTTTTGGCCGATTTTTACTCTTCTTCTTCCCTCAAGCTTCTTCTCAAGCTCTATGGAGGTGTCATCCACTCTTCCCAACTTGAAAAGGTATGGCATTGTTGACTCCTTTTTGAGTAGTTGGATAGATAGCATGGACAATGATGATAGAGCTCGATGGTGCTTGAACAAGTTGGGGTTCACCCTCTCGTTGCCTAAGGTCCCATTGCAATGGGGTTTGATTGAGGCTATGTTGGGGTATTGGATTCCCGAGCTTAATCTTTTCCGGTTTGGGGTACATGAAATGACTCCCACTATCGAGGAATTTGAAGTATTGTTGGGGCTTGAGATATCGGGCCCCGTCGTGATTCCGCCTTTGCGTGATGGATTCCGAAGTGAGGCTTCCGATTTTTTGGGCATAAATCGCAAATTTTTGAAGATTCCGGATGGCGGATCGGTTTTGAAGACAATGTCCAAGTCTTTTTTGGTGGACCGCCTCACGGATCCCTCGAAGCCTCTGATTCATTTTAATGCTCTCACTTTGATGGCGGTGAGTCAACTCTTGTTCCCGAGTGGCGGAGACATCATAGATCTTTCTCTTATTCACGTTGTGCAACAAGTCCGGGAGGGACGCCGGTTGGCCCCGATGCTTTTAAGTGGAATGTTCCAATCTCTCACGACTTGTTCTTTGGGCCACGATCGAACTTTTCGAGGATGTGCTCCCCTCCTGCAGGTAAATTCCATTTTAGTTTGGATTAAAATTTTGAATTAGAATTTATTAGTTTCCCAAGTTTTAGAATACTCCTGTTATTGTAGCTCTGGTTCATGGATCATCTGGCTTCAACTGAAGTGGTTAATCGCCCCTTTTGCGTGAATGCCGATCTCGTACTTATGATGTCGAAGCGAGTTGCTCCTTTTATCTCAGGCGGCAAAGAAGAATGGTATTCTTTTGTCGGCAACCTTGATGATGAGGAAGTGAGATGGGTTGGTGCCTTCCAACCTCGAGGGTCCCCCGTGATTGCTTTTGATGGGGCTCGTTTCCTTGTTTTGATTGGTCTTCACGAGGCAACTCATTACGTACCACTTCGGGTTCTTCGTCAATTTGGCTATGACCAAGGCGTGCTCCTCCCGGAAAATTTTAGTGAGTTGGTTGGTTCGTTGTCGACTACACTTCTGAGTCGACTCATGAAAGAATGGGGTCGGGTTGAGGTTCTGAGTCGACCCATCTTTGCAGCGCACCAGTTCCCGGCATACTTGCATTGGATTCAAGAGCTTGTTTCTGGGAGACCATCGGTATCCATAGTTCCTCGGACACGCCCCGGTGCTTCATCTTTCTTTGATTACCGAGATCGAGTTGAGGAGTCTCAAACTGATCATCGTCGAATTCAGGCTATTTGGCTCAAATCCGAAAAGAAGATGCAGAAAGAGATTGCTCGACTGACATCTCCCCTTGCCCAGTCCGGAAGTGGTGATAGTAATGAAGTGGCTAGGCTTCGAGCTGAGGTTGATGAGTTGAGGGATCGACTTGCCCAGTGTCCTCATTTTGAGGACTTTGCAGCATACTTGGTGAGTCGTGATGCTTCAGATGCCGAGAAAGTGATGGTGAGTCAGGCTGCCCGGATCCGTGCTTTGGAGGAACGCCTTGACTCCTTTTTCATTTCTCACCATGACATTTGATTGACTGCGTTGTATTCGCCATTGTCTCTTTTTTTTTTTTTTTGTATTTTCTTTTCCTTATGCGGATGTATGCAAAATGTCGAAGGACTAATGCAAAGAAAATAGGTTTTGTACTTACTTGGCCTCAGGTATATCTATTGTTCTTGAAAACTTGAGGTTTTGTTGAATACATTCTAGATTTGTCATCATTGGCCAAAATAGTAGTTTTGAAATGCAATTTTGTGAAATGCCTTTATCAAATGAGTACGATAAATTCAGAGTTTGCAAAATCTTTGGTTGTGACGATTTTGGTGTTTTTGCCCAACACGGGTGATGCAGATGTCAATTATACTTTTGGTTCCTTTAGAATCATTCCCAGTGCCCTGGTGTCGGAAGGTCGTTATCCGTTTGGGGTCTCGGAGTTTTTGGATGGATTTTGCCGTTCACAGTTTATACTCTTGCGGGCCAGGAGTTTTTTTTTTTTTTTGTTTACCCTTATTGCCCCTGGTGCCAGTTACGGTTTTCACCAGACCCGGTTTCCACATTTTTGCGCATCGACGTCCTTTTTGGGATTTTCATCGTGCCGGTGGCTTTGATCTTGCCATAGTCTGATTCTTTTACTCATAGCGTCCTTTCGGATTTTCACTATGCCCTTTCAGACTATGCTTGTATCTTTAGATTTTTACATTACAATTCTGTTCGGAGTCTCTGTGTCTCTGTGGCTTGGTGACTCAAGTTGAGCTGCGAGATCGGCGACTCTACTCTTGTAGTGGCACTCTTTCTCGAGTAATAGATCTGGATTCCCCTCTCGAGTTTGCTGACGACTATTCGTGGTTCGGCGACTCAAGTTGAGCTGCAAGATCGGCTACTCTACACTTTGAGTACTCTTTTTTTTCGAATATCCGACCTGGATTCCCCTCTCGAGTCTTCCAACGACTAATAAGACTTCGGAGATCCGGACCAAGTCGCAAGATCATTGATGCTGTCATTGTCATTGGGTTGCCCTAGGACATTCCCTGATCAAAAAGGACTTTTGTTGGGACGAAACGTTGGCCTAGGCTAGTGGTGGTGAAAGGTTACAAAAAGGATTAAGGTCTGGATATATTAGAGCGGTTTAGACATGGGGCTTGTCTATTTTTGTTTCGAAAAGGTGATCTGCATCTCCTCCCAGCGTCTCTCGAACTTGTTTAGGCTGGAGATTTGGGTCGAGCTCAGATCAAGTGTCCGAGTTCTTTTTTTTTTTTTTTTTTTTTTTTTTTTTTTTTTTTTTTTTTGTATTTTTAGCCGTTCACAGTTTATCCTCATGCGGGCCAGGAGTAGCTGGATGCTTTTGTTTTGATGATGATCTCTTTTTTTTTTTTTTTTTTTTTTTGACTTGACTTACCCCTGTCTTAGGTTAAGAAATGAACGTGATGGCTCAAAAAGGGTTGACTAGGGTTAGATTTGTTGGTTTAGAACAGCAAAGATGGCCTTTCGTCATTTCAGGGTCAATTCTTAGGCGTAGTATTTTTTGACAGTGTCAGCATTGATCGGTTGCGGGAAGACTTGTCCGTCCATCTCCGTAAGGATCAGAGCTCCTCCCGTCATCACCTTCTTCACGATGAATGGTCCCTCATAGTTCGGTCTGAATTTTCCTCTGGCGTCTTCTTGGATCGGCAAGATCTTCTTTAATACAAGGTCTCCTGGCGAGAAATCCCTAGGCTTGACTTTCTTATTGTAGGCACGAGCTATTCGCCTCTGATAAATTTGCCCATGGCAAATGGCTGCGAGCCGCTTTTCTTCGATTAGATTTAACTGGTCGATCCGAACTTGGATCCATTCGGTTTCATCTAATTCTGTTTCTTTTAAGATTCGGAGGGAGGGAATCTCCACCTCTACGGGTAAGACTGCTTCCATTCCGTAGACCAATGAATATGGAGTTGCCCCGATCGAGGTTCTAAACGAAGTTCGATAGGCATGGAGTGCAAAAGGCAACATATCGTGCCAGTCTTTGTATGTAATTGCCATCTTCTCGATAATTTTCTTAATATTCTTGTTGGCTGCCTCAACTGCTCCGTTCATTTTAGGTCTGTATGGTACGGAGTTGTGATGAGTGATCTGGAAATCTTCGCACATCTTGACCATATCCCTGTTTTTGAAGTTCTTAGCGTTATCAGTTACTAACCCGCTGGGAAGTCCATACCTGCAGACGATGTTATTCTTGACAAATTTCAGGACATTGCTTTTGGTGACGTTGGCATATGACGCAGCTTCTACCCATTTGGTGAAGTAATCGATAGCCACTAGGATGAAGCGATGTCCATTTGCAGCTTTTGGCGAGATTGGCCCGATGACATCCATTCCCCAGAGGGAGAAGGGCCAGGGCGTAGTCATGTTATGCAACTCCGAAGGCGGGGCATTGATCTTGTTGGCGTAGATTTGGCATAGATGGCATTTGCGAACATGCTGGTAGCAGTCACTTTCCATTGTCGACCAATAATACCCCATCCGCATGATCTTCTTTGCTAGCATGTGGCCATTCATATGGGGTCCACAAACTCCACCATGTACAGTTTCGATCAATCGCTTTGCTTCGGCTTCTGCAACGCATCGGAGTAAGACCTCGTGGTGTGACTTTTTGTACAGGATGCCATTGCTGATAAAAAATTGCCCTGCCAATCTCTGAATGGTTCTGCGATCGTTAGGCGTTGCATCTGAGGGAAGGGTTCGATCTTCGAGATATGCTTTGAGGTCTGAGTACCAAGTTTTTTCCTCAGGTTCTTCTACTTCGACGGGTAGACAATAGGCCGGCTCGTCCTGAATTCCAATCTCAATCGGGTCGATGACCAGACCTTCTGAGATACTAATCATGGAAGCAAGGGTAGCTAGTGCATCGGCGAACTGGTTCTTCGCTCTAGGCATGTAGGTGAATGAGATTCTGTGAAAGTGTGAGCTTAGTTCCTCTAGATACTCATGGTAAGGGACCAGTCTCTGTTCTCGAGTTTTCCATTCTCCAGTCGTCTGATAGACTACCAGGCTTGAATCTCCGAAAACATCAATCTCGTCTACTTCAAGATCTAATGCTGCTTTTAACCCTGCTATGCATGCTTCGTATTCGGCTTCGTTGTTAGAGCATTGAAATTTCAATCTGATTGCGATCGGTACATGGGACCCGTCTGGTTTAATCAAGACTGCTCCTATTCCGTTTCCTTTCTGATTAGCTGCTCCGTCGAAGTACATTTTCCAACCAGGTTCTTCGTCATCATCGTTTTCCGTCTCGACCAATAGTATGGCTTCATCCGGGAAGTTTGTTTTTAACGGTTCATAATCAGGCAACGGGTGCTTGGCGAGGTGGTCAGCGATGGCTTGCCCCTTGATGGCTTTTTGGGTGACATAGGTGATGTCGAATTCTGATAACAATAACTGCCATTTCGCTGTGCGGCCTGTTAGTGCTGGTTTTTCGAATAGGTACTTCAGGAGGTCCATCCTGGCGATAAGCATAGTCGAGTAGCTGAGCAAATAATGGCGTAGTCGTTGAGATGCCCAAACCAATGCACAGCAAGTCTTTTCGAGTGTCGAGTATTTTGCTTCGTAATCAGTGAATTTCTTGCTGAGATAGTAGATGACCTGTTCTTTCCGCCCTGATTCATCGTGTTGTCCTAGCACACACCCCATAGATGTTTCTTGCACTGAGATGTACATTAACAGAGGTCGTCCTGGCGTAGGAGGGACTAAGACTGGTGGATTGAGCAGATATTGCTTGATTTTATCAAATGCTTCTTGACAGTCTTTGTTCCACTTCTTCGGCGTATCTTTTCTTAATAGCTTGAAGACTGGCTCACAGATAGGCGTGAGCTGAGCAATGAAACGGCTAATGTATTGTATCCTTCCAAGGAAGCCCCGAACGTCCTTTTCTGTAACGGGTGCCTTCATTTCTAGGATGTATTTAGTCTTTGTTGGATCTATTTCAATGCCCCTTCTGCTGACGACGAATCCCAGCAGCTTGCCCGATGTTGCCCCGAATACGCATTTCGCGGATTTAGCCTTAAGCTGTACTTCCTCAGCCTGTCGAACAACTTCTTTAGATTGACCAAATGATTTTCCTCAATGCCAGACTTAGCGATCATGTCATCTACGTAGACCTCCATTTCTTTATGGATCATGTCATGGAATAACGCGGTCATCGCCCGTTGGTAAGTCGCCCCCGCGTTCTTTAACCCGAACGGCATGACTTTGTAGTGGAAAGTACCCCATGGTGTGATGAATGCTGTCTTTTCTTGGTCTTCTTCTGCCATCTTTATCTGGTTATAGCCTGAGAAGCCATCCATGAATGAGAACATGCCATGCCCTGCTGTACTATCAACTAAAGTGTCGATGTGTGGTAGTGGAAAATCATCCTTAGGGCTGGCCTTGTTCAAGTCTCGATAGTCGACACACATCCGTACTTTTCCGTCCTTCTTGGGTACTGGTACAATGTTAGCTAGCCACTCTGGGTACGTAGAGACTGCAAGAAATCCTGCTTCGAATTGCTTCATGACCTCATCTTTGACCTTGAGGGTCCATTCTGGTTTCAGTCTTCTCAACTTCTGTTTGATTGGCTTACTTCCGGAAGCAATGGGTAACTTGTGTACAACGAGATCTGTATCTAACCCCGGCATATCTCTGTATGACCATGCGAAGACGTCCTGATAATTTCGTAGAAACTCGACCATTTCCCTTTTTTGTTGTGATGTTAGTAAAGCTCCAATTTTGACAATTCGCGGGTCCTCTTCGGTACCGAGATTAATTGAGTCTGTATCCTCGATGTTTGGCTGAACACCTCTTTCGTGGCGTTCTACCAAGTCTTTGATTTCTTTGGGTGGGTATTCCATTTCGTCCTCAGACTCTTCTTCTATCCCCATGAGGTCGAAGTCGAGTTCAAGATTGAAATCATACTCGTCCCTTTCAAACTCTGTTTTATCTGAATACTCATTTGATGGAGACAGATCCCTTGAAAACTCTTTTTGAAAAATATCTATTTTTTTGGGATTTTGAAAGTTTTTTGATTTTTTTGATTTTTGAGAAATTTTTGATTTTTTTGTCTTTTGAGAAATATTTGTTTTTTTGTGATTTTCTGGATACCTGAAATAAGAAGAACAACCATGCAAACTTGTTAATAAAGGTAGGGAGCCCCCAAAACAGTCTTCGCCCGAGGACGAGGGCTCATTATGATCCTCGGGCAAATTGATGTCGCCTAATGGCATTTTTTTTTGAGGCCTCGACCGCCTCAAGTGTCAGTGGGAATTCCTCCCAGTTGTGCAATGTCTCCCCTTCTCTGAGGGGGCGGATGAGATGAGCAAGTGATTCGTTGGATGATTTGGTTGGTGGTTCGGAGATTACCATGATCTCCGATTGAATGTTGTCAGGTTGGGGCATAATCCCTCCCAAGCTTGGTGGGATGATGACTGATGCCCAGTCAATCCCTGATGAAAATGGTGAGTTGTTCTCTTGGTTGGTAGTAACCTCCACTTTAGTAGGCTTTGGAGCAGTCTCTGATGGACTTTCATCGGAATCCCCATTGAATAGAACATCAATGCCTTCTTCGAAGGATGATTGGGACTCTACGATTAGGTCTTCTTGAATGTTCACTGGTTCAGGGTTTACCGTTCTTGGCTTTTTTGCTGATGGCAGTTCTGATAAGTCGTCAGGTCTAATATGGGACTTCGGAAAGCTAACACTGATGTGAGGGACTCGGCCCAGATTCCAGATGTTCGGATCACGATTTTGCTTTCTGGCTAGCCGAAGTTCTTTTTTCTTGTCATTCATTTCGGCAATATCCCTCTTTGTGGGTTTAAACCCTAAACCAAAGTAAGGAATATGCTTCATGGCTTCAACCGGTGTAGCCCTTCCTCTTCCTCCCGGTTCCAACCCTTGCTTGGGTCGGTATCCCGATCTTTTCATGATTCGACCAACCATAAGGTTCGCTCTTGATAGCTTTGCCCTTACCTTTTTCCTCCCCTTCTCGATGTGATTGACAGCCGCGAATTGGTATGAATGGTAGAGTGCTTTATCTTTCGTCATCTCTATATCAATGAATGGCACATCTGGAGCTCTCCCAGCTGGAATAAGGTTCTCCGCCAATACCGATATCATCCTCTGCCCCATGATAAATTTGACCCTTTGGTGCAATGAGGAAGGTACAGCTCCGGCAATGTGGATCCAAGGTCTGCCCAGTAACAGGTTGAATGTCGTTGGTATTTCCATGACTTCAAATGTTATTTCGAAGGTGCAAGGACCTATTGTGATAGGTAAATCCACCTCTCCCAGGGAATCCCTTCTCGAACTGTCGAAGCCTCGGACAACCTTATTATTGGGTTTCACATATGACCAGTCAGCGTTGAGCTTCCGGAATGTTTCAAGTGGACAGACGTTAAGTGCTGAGCCATTATCGATTAGTACTCTGGCGACCATCATGCCCTTGCATATGACCATGACGTTCAGTGGTTCGACATGCCCCGTCCCCTCAGGCGTGTATTCATTCTCTGTGAAAATAATAGGGTTGGGGGCCATGATCTGGCTGACTGTTTGTTCCAACTGTGATGGTGTCGTGGTTGAAGGTACATGTGATTTTCCCAAAACTCTCAGCAGTGCCTCCTGGTATTCTTCTGATTTTTGCATTAGTCCCAGGATACTAATCTGAGCTGGCTGTTTGTTTAATCTGTCTACTGCGTTATGCTCACACTTGAGGATGAGCTTAATGAAGTCTGCAGCTTCCTTGTCGGTGACCTTTGCCTTTTCTTCTGTTTTCTCCTCCTTATACAGCTTACCCTTCCCCTTTGCTTTTCTTTTTTCTTCATCTGTCCCCTCTTCCACGGTCTCTTCGATTTCTGTCCCGATGTTTTCCCCATTTCCTGGCAAATTTTGGCATTTTCCTACCCTCGTCGTATGGTCGATATCTGCCACTACTGTTTCTTTCACTGTTTCGATCCCTGTGGTGGTGGTGATAGTGGTCTCATAGCTCCAGGGGACTGCCTGTTTGGAGCTGTAGGGGAATGGTTTGGGTGAGCGTATGATCATGGGGGGTGGATCGGGTTTCATGTTGAGGATGAGGGGTGGCGGTGATGGTTTGGAGGCAGCGGTGGTATGGGACGTAGGGTACGTGAAGGGGAGGTCGGGTTGATCTTTGTGAATATGGCGACGTACACGGTATAACCAGGGGAGGTCGGGTTGGACTTTGATGGTTGGATGATTCGCAAGGTATGACTAGAGGTGGTCGGGTAGCAGCATTTTGATGAGTGGGATGTATGGTGAGGTCGGCCATTCTGAGAGGTAATTGTGGATTTGGAGGTGGATTGGTTGTGTAGTTGTTGACTGTGTTAACTGACGATATCTTTGGCTTCTGGGTTAAGTGGACCCTAATTTTTGCTCCTACCGGTGCTATCAGATCCGAAGGATTGAAGTTGAGCTCTCCGTAGACGACATTTACCCTGTGCCCACTTCCTTCTCCATTGTGAGTGGGTAGGGGGTTTTGATTGACATTCTGCTGCTGGGGTGGGTTGGCAGGCCCATCTAGGATGAGGGCCTTTTTATCAATTAAGTTCTGTACTTGATGCTTAAGCTGCCAGCATTGGTCCGTAGAGTGCCCTGGTGCACCCATGTGGAATTCGCAGAATAAATTAGGGTTGTATCCTGGTCCTTTGGCAGCCTCCGGATTTGGTGGGCGTTTTGTAAGATACTCACCCCTGAGTAGGAGTGGTAGTAGTTCTGATAATGTCATGGGTAACCTGGTAAATACTCTATTTACTCGGTTAGGTCGTGCCTGCTGATTTTGCCCGTATAGTGGTGCCTGCTGTGCAACTGGTGGAGTATTTGCCCTGAATTGATTTTGAGGAGGAGGGTTCCACATTGGTGGTGCTGGTGCCCATGAAGTTGTCGGTGTTGGTGGTCTCGGTGCCGGTGATGGAATGAAGAGGGGTTGGTTTGGCTGTACGTTATTGACCTGAGTTTCTTCCCTCTTCTTTCCTGGAGGCACTGGCTTTCTCTGAAGAGGGATTCCCGTTGTTGCCCCTAGACTCGTGAAATCGAAGATCAGGCCGGTTCGAATTCCGTCCTCGACCCTATCCGCCACTTGTACTAGGTTCGAGAATGTGCCTGTGGTGTGTCCCACCAGATGAGTGTAGAAGGCGTGCCCTAGTGTTGAGATGAACGTAGTATTCATCTCTTGTTCTGTCATTGCGGGCCTCACTTGTGAGGCAGATTCTCGCCATCTCTGGGCGTATTCCTTCACCGTCTCCCTCTGCTTTCTTGTCATTTTGGCCATGTCATTTCGATCTAGCCCTACATCAGTATTGAACCGGTAATTTTGCCAGAACATTTCGACTAAGTCTTGCCAGTTCTTAATGAGTGAGTGATCTAGTCCAGAAAACCATTTGAGATCCGGCCCGGTTAAGCTCCTTTGAAACAATTGTACCAACAATCTATCGTCCTCACCGTACTGGCACATGGAACCACAATACAATTTCAGATGCGACAGCGGACACCCTATACCGTTATATTTTTCAAACTCCGGGCATTTGAACTTGGCCGGCAGTTGAGCATTAGGGTAGAAGCATAAATCCTTGAATCGGGTTCCGCTCATAGTGTTGAGGCCCTTCATTCTCTTCATCTCTTCCTGTAGAGATTCAATCTGCTGCGCCAATTTTTCGTCTGTAGCTCTGTACTCGCATTCATCGTCGGGAATGACCACTGGGGGCGGTCGATTCTGCGGAATATAAAGCGGGGGCCCTTGGTATTCAGGCATTGCAGGTGGCATCGTAGTCTGGGGTCCCTGCGGAGGTTGTTCGGGTAACTCTTGATTCGACCCGGATGCGTGCTGTTGTATCGTTTGCCCTTGTAGGATGCTGGCGTTGGCTAACACAGTACTGACTATTTTTTCTTGCCTTTCGATTATCTTTAGTAGTGCTGTTATCTGCGGGTCGATACCTGATGCTTCGGTCACTGGAGGTTGTGCCGGTTCGAAAGAACTCATGGTGACGGCGGATGACCGGAGAAAGTAGGGAGGCACTTCTGGCTGCTTGTATTTCTTTCGTTTGGCCACCTGTGGATACAGACAACCAAGTGTTACTATCTTATTCACAAAAAATGAGGATGCATGATGTTTTATTAGATCAGGTAAAGTTGTTTATTGTGTGTTTTGACGAAGTGGTAATTGCTCGCTGCGGAGCTGGTATCAACACGGAGTTGGTAAAATATTTTATAAACGAATTACATCAGCGTAGGACTGGCATCGACACGGAGTCGGCATCAACACGGAGTTGGCATCAGCACGGAGCTGGTATCGACACGGAATCGGAAGAATATTTTGAAAGTAGAATTACCTCAGCACGGAGCTGGCATCGACACGGAGTTGGCATCGGTACGGAGTCGGGAAACTATTTTGAAAAAGTAATTTCATCAGCACGGAGCTGGCATCGACACGGAGTCGGGAAACTATTTTGAAAAAGTAATTTCATCAGCACGGAGCTGGCATCGACACGGAGTCGGGAAAATATCTTGAAAAAGTAATTTCATCAGCACGGAGCTGGCATCGACACGGAGTCGGAATAACTCATATTTGGTAGCCTCCAATGAAATCATCGTCGGCCAGGCGGATCTCCAAGGAAGAAGCGGCGCACAATGGCACTCTTAAACCACCTTGTTCCCTGAATAGACGTGGTCTATCCCCCTCGTATCAACAGGGTAAGATCTTTCTAGGCACCGACTCTGATCAAGGACTGCAATTAGTGCTTTCTGAAATCCTTTGTTTTTTTGTTTTTTTGTTTTTTTGAATTCCCTTGGATTTGATTGATTGGTTGTTATCTTTGCTAGATCGTGAACTTGGTTCAAAATTGGGTCTAGATCAGGGTCTTAGGCCTAGTCAAAACGGATCCACGTTGTAGTCCTAATCGAAAAGGATTTGGATCTGGGTCTTGGACCCAGTTGGTATGGATATGGATCTGGGTCGAAGACCATGTTTGAAATGGATCTGGGTTGTAAACCCAGTTTGAAAACGGATCTAGGTCGCAAACCCGATTTAATGGATCTGGGGCGTGGACCCAGTTGGGTTGGATTTGGATTGTGGACCCAGTTGAACGGATCTGGGTTGTGAACCCAGTTTGAATGGACCTGGGTCGTGGACCCAGTTGAACGGATCTGGGTTGTGAACCCAGTTTGAAATGGATCTGGGTCGTGGACCCAGTCGAACGGATCTGGGTTGTGAACCCAGTTTGAAATGGATCTGGGTCGTGGACCCAGTGGAACGGATCTGGGTTGTGAACCCAGTTTGAATGGATCTGGGTCGTGGACCCAGTTGAACGGATCTGAGTTGTGAACCCAGTTTGAAATGGATCTGGGTCGTGGACCCAGTTTGAATTGGATCTGGGTCGTGGACCCAGTTGGGTGGATCTGGGTTGTGAACCCAGTTTGAATGGATCTGGGTCGTGGACCCAGTTGAACGGATCTGGGTTGTGAACCCAGTTTGAAATGGATCTGGGTCGTGGACCCAGTCGAACGGATCTGGGTTGTGAACCCAGTTTGAAATGGATCTGGGTCGTGGACCCAGTTTGAATTGGATCTGGGTCGTGGACCCAGTTGGGTGGATCTGGGTTGTGAACCCAGTTTGAATGGATCTGGGTCGTGGACCCAGTTGAACGGATCTGGGTTGTGAACCCAGTTTGAAATGGATCTGGGTCGTGGACCCAGTCGAACGGATCTGGGTTGTGAACCCAGTTTGAAATGGATCTGGGTTGTGGACCCAGTTGAACGGATCTGGGTTGTGAACCCAGTTTGAAATGGATCTGGGTCGTGGACCCAGGTTGAACGGATCTGGGTTGTGAACCCAGTTTGAAATGGATCTGGGTCGTGGACCCAGTTTGAATTGGATCTGGGTCGTGGACCCAGTTTGAAATGGATCTGGGTCGTGGACCCAGTTTGAACGGATCTGGGTTGTGAACCCAGTTTGAAATGAACGGATCTGGGTTGTGAACCCAGTTTGAAATGGATCTGGGTCGTGGACCCAGTTTGAATTGGATCTGGATCGTGGACCCAGTTGGGTGGATCTGGGTTTAGATGGGACAAGTGGGGACCCGACTCACAAAATTGTTTCGAGTTGGCAAACCCGCAAACTCCTCCGTTCCTTTTTTTTTTTATTTATTTATTTATATATATATATATTTTTTTTATATTTCTATATTTCTTTTGTTCATCTATTTTTTTTTTTTTTTTTTGCTTTTGAAAACATTGATTGCCAAAATCCATTTTACTCGATTTCTCCCGAAACTTAGGATTTTCTTAAGGGTGTCATCACCGTTTGATCGATAGTGAGTGGGCCCCTTCAAAATGGGCTGTCGAGTTCATTCGGTAGCGTTGAGTTCATTCTGGTCCGTGTCAATGGCGCGGATGTAATTTATCTTTTGTTATCCGTGTCTTGGGAACGGATGAGACATTTTCTGTTTCAACCGTGTTCCCAACACAGATGACACACATTTTAGGGTATCCGTGTCATGGGCACGGACCAGAATGAAATCCAGTTTCTGGAATTTCACAAGACTGTTTCTTTTGGCCCCTGTTTTTCCAGGTCGCCCTGTTTTAAGTCCCTTGCTCACTATTTTTCTTTTCTTTTTTGAACATGATGCAACAAGCATTCTCTCCCCTTTACCTAGGGGAGGTGAGAAAGAAACAAAGATAAATCCTACGGTCTACGTGTGCCTCTTTGGGCTTACAACTTGGGCTTCGAGGCCCGAATACATCAAACATTGCCTTGGGGGTCGATGTAACATTACAATTTTGTGTCCCAGCTCATCTAGCCGGGCAAATGCATGAGTTTAATAGGTGGTTTCACGGCTACCCGATCTTCAAACCTCGATGCATACCGAAATACACACGTTGTTGGTTGGTGATCGGGTTTGATGTGTTCATTCCCGACACTTGAAATAACGATCTCAAGCCGTGGAACTACTAAGCATCGGGGCTAAGTATGTTATGGGTGGGGTGGCTTGGAAGTGAGGCTATGCTCGCAAGTGCACGTGTGCATTTTCATATTCATTATTTTTTTCATCGTCCCCCTTACAAACGTCATAAACAAGAATGTAAGTAAATATTACAATTGTGGATACAAGAATGCCATCGAAAGAAAAACAAAATACACACAACAACAAGAAACAATATTAGTAAACTAAAAATCTGTTTTTTTTTTTTTTTCAAATGATCGAGTTACTCGCGAGGGATGAGCCGAAAAGTCCCCAGTGGAGTCGCCAGCTGTAGCTATGTGGTTTTCGTCGTCATGACGACCACAACTACTAAATATTGGAGTCGCCACCATTCAAATTGAAAAAGGGTGTGCATGGTCACCCGGTGTGTGCCTATCGAAAAATTGCCATTTTTTGGCGTTAGTGACTCGCAACGGATAGGGTTGATCAAACCTAGAGGTTCGGGCAAGCGGCTCGGTTGGAGAAAAGGGAAGGTGTTAGGCACCCCTTTCTCCCCGCCACGTGGCGGTAACCTCAAATAACTCGGTCATTTTGATTTTTAAAAGAAAGTGGAAAGTGTGCCACATGGGTACATTTGTTCCCTAAGTAGGGATTTAATTTTGGCTTGGTCATAGGATCATCTCATCAATGGAGATGATCCTTGTAGATCCAAGCCTTGAGGTCCATTCATGCTCAACTCATTTAAAATAAAATGAAAAGAGGGGGGTGATAGAAGAGGGAAGAGGAGAGGGTAGAGAAAAGAAAAAAAGGGGGGGGTGTTGATTGCTCCCACCTTGTACTCTTGGACTTCTTCTTCTTCTTTTTCTTCTTCTTCTTCTTCTTTGAATTCTCTTTAGTCCTTGGTGAGTTGAGAGTGAAGTTATTTCTCTTAGAGTGTGTTATGAGAGAGTAGTGAGGAGGAGTAGATAGAGTAGATTTTTTTCTTATGGAGACTTGGTGTAACCCTTTTTGGGGTGAGAGGGGAGGTATATATAGGTGTTTGGAGGGGGTTTGGGGGTATAATGGGGTTAAAATGTGAGAGAAGGGGTAATGGTATAGGATTTAGGAGTGAGGGGTGTGAAATTTAAGGTGAAATGGAGGGTAAATGTGTAATGAATGAAAATGGGTGAGGTTTAGACCCAAATGGGTTGGATCCTACCCGAACCCATTTGGGTAGAGTGTTGGATGGGTTGACATGAGTGATGGTTGGTGGTGGAGTGGGGGTGTAAGAGAGTGGTTTAGAGAATGAGTGTTAGGTTGGTTGATGAGGTGAGGTGTGTAGATTTAGGGGAATGGGTTGTGTAAGAGGTTGTTAAGTTAGTTTTTGGGAGGAGAAAGGAGATGATGCCATGTGGCAATTATGATGAGAGGGTGAGGAATGAGATTGGTTGATTGGTTGATGGGGGTTGTTTGATTAGGGAGAGAGAAATGGGTTAGTTGATTGATGATGAATGAAGTATGGGTTGAGTTGATTTTATTGGAGTGTTTTAAGGAAGATGATGGGTAGAGGTATGGATGGTGATGTGGGGGTTGATGATGGTGATGGATTAGGGTATGGGTGGAGGTGTGGGTGGTTGATGATGTTAGAGGATGGGGATAGGTTAGGTTAGGGTAGGGTATGGGTTGAGGTGATTTTGGAGAGAGGTGAGATGGGTTAGATGGGTTGTTTAGAGCATGGTGATGGGAGTGGGTGATTGGATGAGGGAGGTGAAGGGTGGTGATGACAAGTGTCATCTTTTGTTGTTGATGGGTTGATTGGTTGATGTGAGTAAGGGTTGATGGGTTGGGTTGTGGGTTGGATAGTGAATGGGGTATGGATAGTGGTTAGAGGGTTTTTTTATGGGTTGGGCTTAGGTTTATAGGAGATGTAGGTTGTTTTGGATTGGACAAGGCTCATTTTGGATTGAATTTTGATAAGGTAGGTTGGTTTTAAGAATTAAATGATGTAGGATTGATTTTTAGCTTAGGGGTGAGGTGAAAAAATTCTAAAAATGAGTTAATGGTTCGTGGGCCTTGAGTGGGTTTAAGGTGTTTGTGGATTTGGAGATGGAACGATGAAGGTTGGATGAAAGGGTAGGCATCCCAAGTCTCGCATTTTATTTTTTTGATTTTTTTTATTTTTTGAAACTATTGATTTAATCAAAATGCCACGTGTTGGCGAATCGGGCCCGTTGAGGAATTTATCGATTCTTTGTACGTGAGCGTGAAGCGACGATGTTGAACAGTTGTGGGATGGGTCACTATCTTTTTTGCGGGCCCTTGAGACCACGGGGTGGTCTTAGGGGCATTGATTTAACCGTGATTACTACTTTTGGTGTTTTGGGCCTTAGGGGCCCGTTGGCCCCTTTTGTTGGAAAATCGGTATTTTGCATGGAGCGGGGTAGATGGGAGTGTGCCGAACCCTTTTGGTGGACCTACTAACCCATTGAAAGGTGTTAGTGGCTTGGGTTTCGACGAAAATATCATTTTCCGATGATTCGGGCCATTGAGGCCCGTTAGTCGAACTTATTGAATTGTTTTTTGGCCCCTTCGAGTGAGGGCCCGTTCAAATCGAGGTGTCTACATGGGACATACAAGATTGTTGTGTTTTTTTGTTGTTTTCGTTTATTTAAGTTTACAGGTTCAAATCATGAGTAAGGAAGGAGGAGAACCACATGAAACCGACATTAAATTATTCATCAAGGCCGTTCATGACCAATTTAAATTGTTGAATTCAAAGTTGGACAATATGGAATCCTCCTATGAATCTAAACCATATCAAAGACATGAGTTCGAAGGGGAAGAAGATGTTCATTCCGAAGCGAAGAGAGTACATTATCGACAGGATAAGAAAGTTGATTTCAAAGAAGATAACAATTTGAGTAGCATAAAGATAACGATTCTGACCTTTCACGGAAAGAATGAGCCTGAATTATATTTGGAGTGGGAAAGAAAGGTTGAGCACGTTTTTTATTATCATAATTATTCTGAGGATAAAAAAATAAAGTTAGCTGCCGTGGAATTTACAAACTATGCCAGTATATGGTAGGATCAATTGGTGATCAATAGGCCCAGAAATGGTGAGAGATCTATTCGAGCATGGGATGAGATGAAGTTAGTGATGCCTAAAAGATTTATTCCTAGCCATTACTATCGAGATTTGTATATCAAATTGCAAGGGCTGGTTCAAGGTTCCATGAGTGTAGATGATTATTATAAAGATATGGAGATTGTCATGATTAGAGCAAACATAGAGGAAGATAGAGAAGCAACCATGGCTAGATTCATTGCCGGATTAAACAAAGAGATTGCTGATGTGGTTGAGTTGCACCATTATGTGGATATGGAAGAGTTACTGCACAAAACCATTAAAGTGGAAAAACAAATCAAGTCTAGAAGGTTCAGATCTGGATCATCTTCTAATAATCCGTGGAGACTAAATTGGAAGGACAACAAAATTCCTTTCAAACCAAAAGAAGACGCAAAATCGAAGCCTTCGGTTTCTATTCCTAAAGATAGACCTGAAACAAAGCCTCTTATTAAGTCACGTCAGATTAAGTGTTTTAGGTGCCAAGGGTTCAGACACATTGCTTCTGAATGCCCAAACAAAAGGGTTTTGTTTGTATTGGCAAACGGAGACATTGAAAGTGCTAACTCAAGTGACAACGAGATGCCTCCATTAGAGGATTGTTCTGATGTTTAAGTAGAAGAGCCTGTGCATGGTGATTTACTTGTCACCAGGAGAGCTTTGAGTATACAGCCTAAGGATGAAGGAGATGAGGAGCAACGTAAGCATATTTTTCACACAAGATGCCACGTGAAGGATAGAGTCTGTACATTGATTATTGATAGTGGGAGTTGTACCAATGTTGCTAGTACCTTGTTGGTAGAGAAGTTGAATTTGAAATGGCAGAAACATCCTAAACCGTATAAGCTACAATAGCTTAATGATTGTGGAGAAGTGAAGGTAAACAAGCAAGTTCGGGTTTCTTTCTCAATAGGCAAGTATGTGGATGAGGTTATTTGTGATGTGGCACCGATGCATGCTGGTCATATATTGCTCGGTCGACCATGATAATTTGATAGGAGAGTGTCGCATGATGGGTATAAAAACCATTATTCTTTTGTAATGAATAATCGAAAAATTGTATTGACCCCTCTCAAACCTTTGCAAGCTTATGAGGACCAGGTCAGGATAGCAAGTGAGTGCAAAATGAGAGAGAAACAAAGGTGTGAGCAAAAAGGAGAGCAAAGTGAATAACATGGAGAGAAGAATAAAGTACTGAGTGTACTTGCTAAAAAACATGATGTTAAAAGTATAATGATAGCAAGGCCACAAGTTCTAGTTCTTATGTACAAAGATGTTTATTTTTCCACTGACGATCTTAACTCATCTTTGCCTAGTGTTGTTGTGTCTTTATTGCAGGATTTTGAGGATTTTTTTCCCGAAGAGATTCCACATGATTTACCTCCTTTAAGAGGAATTGAGCACCAAATAGACTTCATATCTAGTTCTGCTATACCAAATAGACCTGCTTATAGAGTTAATCCCGAGGAAACAAAGGAGATACAGAGGCAAGTGGATGAACTGTTGCAGAAGGGATTTGTAAGGGCACTACAACATTTTTGATATACAGCGACGGTTTATAGCAGCGGATAATTTTATCCAACGCTATATATACATTTTTTGCAACGGATAATATTATCCGCCTATATAGGTAGACTTTTTTGTAGCGAATAATTATATCTACCGCTATAGGGACCCCGACATATCCACACTTCATCCTTCCTGCTTATTCAGTGCATATAACAGCGGATTAATATATCCGCCACTAAAAAATAACCTTTTTTATATAAAAAGTTATATTTAGTGAGTTCTTCTCTTTAGTATTTTTTTTTTTTAAATTGAATCTAGCCGCGGATTAATATATCTGCCACTAAAAAATCAATTTTTTTATATAAAAAATTATGTTTAATGAGTCTTTTTATCATGTTTTTTTAAAAATTGAATATAGCAGCGGATTATTATATCCGCCACTAAAAAATCAAAAAAATTTTAATATAAAAAATTATATCTAGTAAGTTCTGTTTATCAATTTTTTTAATTGAATATAGCAGCGGATTAGTAAATCCGCCAGCTGCAGAGTTAATTTTTCTACTCTTAATGATTTATTACGTTGATTTATAGCAGCAGATTTATATTTTTACTGCAGTAGGTGCGTTTTTCTGTAGCGGATAAATTTATCCGCGGCTACACTTAACCATTTAAAACATTTGTTGCAGCGAAAAATACAATCCGCCTCTAAAAGTTTGTAAACGAAAACAGAACAGTGCGCGGATTTCCCTCTTCCCTTTCATTTTCAGATGTTTTCCTTCCAAGGGTGAACCATTAGTCTGGAGGAAACCGGCGATCCATGAGCATTTACCCGTTCATGAACCGAGCAAACTTCCAACTCTTTGTTGACTAAAGGGTCTAGCTTTACCTTTCAAGAACATTAGGGTTTAAACCTCAGTAGCTAGTCGTCCTTCCCGCGCTTAACCTTTAAGGGTTTAAGCCATTCTAGGGTTTCGATCTTGCCATAATCGTCGTCATGGAAGTAGACATGGAGACCTCTCCAAGCTATTTTGATCCAGAAGACCTAATGTGCAGGAAACAACATTTTGCTTCAAACATTTCGCCTCACCAAGAAAATTCATCTTCGAAGCTTTTCTACGATGGACGAAACATTCATATAAGACCAAATGCATCACTTTTTCTCGAAGAAATCAAACAAGAGGTCAAGAATTTGGAATCCGATGGGTTGGAAGGAACACCAGCTAAGCCACTCAAAAGGTGATCCTCCGTTGACGATGGTGTGGTTGATTCGATTTGAGGAATAGGAAGCCCGTCGCTAAAATCATTCAAGAGTGAAGATGAAGCGTCAGTGACAGATGGTGTAGAATCGACATTTGCGTTATTTGCATCATTGCTTGACTCTGCTCTTCAAGGTGATCGAAGTTCAAATTGAATTTGATTTTATTCTAGAATGCTAAAGAAAATTTAGTCTTTTACATAATTCTGTTTACTGCACTATATTTATTGTGATTTAGGTTTTAAAGAGTTGTGTACCAATTGATACCCATGTGAAGTTTGCGAGTGATTCATATGAATTTGACTTGACTTCTCATACTGTTGACTCAAATAGGCGTAGTTGGCTTGAAAATAGTTCCGATTGTACTAAGTAGTATGATTTAGGAGCTAGAATTCATTGAAACTTTAGTCCTTGACTTTCACTTTTGTTTCAAATCCGACACGTTTCATTTTAATGTATTTATACCCATCAAAAATAAAATCCGAAAACAGAATTTTGTGGGAGTTGGTCTCTTTTTCGTTTTTCTGGGAGTATAAGTAATATAATTTTCTTTCCGATCTTCTTGTTAATATATTTTTCTCATTCATTTTAATGCTTCTCCTTTTGTTTTATTGGAATTTTGTGGGGGTTGATCTCTTTTTCATTTTTTTGGGAGTATAATTAATATAATTTTCTTTCCGATTTTCTTCTTGTTAATATATTTTTCTCATTCATTTTAATGCTTATCCTTTTGTTTTATTGGATTTCATACTTACTATTATTATTATTATGATTATGATTATGATTAGTTAAAACTCAAATTGTAAATCCTGATTGTGGCTAGTTGGGCTTCCAGGTTGGTTTGTTTTAACTGATCTTTTAAAGGTACATTTTGAATAGCATGACAAAGAACTAGTGTATCATTGCCTTACCATGTCTATGTTTTGTACGGAATTGTAGACGTCTATTGAATTAGGTCATCAACTAGGATGCTTACTTGATTTTACTAGGGAGGAAGAATTGATTTTGACGTTCTGAAAATGAGATAAAATGATAATGCCCCTTGCAAAGCGAAAGATAAGCCTAAACCAATGAGAGGGACTACCACATCTGCTCCACCCAAGTTGACTGTACAGAAGAATGTAGAAACTGTAGTCCAGTCTTGAGAGTCCATCGGTAAGTTATTCAATTTAGAAAAAGACAGGTCTTCATTTCCTTTTCCTTTTTGTTCACTTTCTTACATTTGCAAAGACTTGTTGCAGTGGTTTGTGATATGTTGAGTGTAAAATTTTCTGTAACTTATAATATCCATACATATAAATTCATTTCACCGACTGTTTGGTAGCTTTCCTTCTCTTTATCAAAACCTTATCACAAAGACTAACCTGCATAATTTTAGCCATGGTTTAAAGTTTTGTTTCGGCTCAAATTGTCTTTGTCAAAACTTATTAGCTAAGATCAGACGAAACATTGAATATTTCAGGTTTGTCTCGCATTGAAGCGAGGGTGGAGAGTTATAGGGTTGAGATTTTTTATTTTTATTTTTTGTGTTGGTTAGTCACTGACTCTTTAAGTATGCAAGATTGATTAAGGAAAAGAAAGTGCCAAATCATCTCATTGAAAAAGTGTTGCCATTATTTTTTCTATTAATAGACGATTTTTTTATCCTCGTTTTTTCCTTTCCTTTCGTGCTCAAAATGCAGAAACAGAGTTACTATTCAGAAAAGGGAGCCTTGTTTTTTTCCCCATTTTCTTAGAAGTCGGCAATACTCTTTTTGCTTGTGTTTGATTTTTTTAGAGTTGTCATGAATGCATGAGGTGGTTGGAAGCCATGCAACCAAGGAATTCCAAATCTCAAGTACATTACACACAAGGCTCGTGTACATAGAACATCACAGGTTCATGTATGCAAAATATAGATGCAAACTAGTACTCAAAAATAATACAGAAACAGTGTTCCTTAAATAAGAAAAGACACAAACAACAAGTTTTACGACATTTTTTAATTTTTTTTAACTTGAGGCATGCTTCAGAGATACAAGTTTCATATGACCTTAAAAATACTGGTTCCAACAATTAGATCCATATTTAAACATAATGTATGCACTTCAAACCTATGTTTTAGAACTTGAATGAGTTGGGCTTGATTGAATATTTTGACTTGTCTGACCAACTCACCAAGTGGACCTGAGTTGGATTAAATTCCCATCCACCAAGAGAACAAAAAGAGTGCCACACATGATTTTCATGGGGACTAGGACCCACTTTGAGTTAGCTTTGAAATCTCAGCATGTGACCAAATAAAGTAAAGAAAACCCAGCCCCAATGAGGCCCAAGGACGGTTTTGGGTAGTTCGGGCTCAAGTACATCCTAGACTTTGGTTATTTTACACATTTAATACCCCAATTTATAATGCATAATTATATTTTGCTTTTATATAGTTAATTAATAATTAATTGTCAAGAATATCATAATGCTGTATTGTTACACTATCATACATCAATATGTTTTTCGTATGGTTACTTTTCATAGTTTGACGGTTCTCCATCTAACAGTTGAGAAGGGAGAATACTCCTAAGGCTTCTAAAGATTGAAAAATGAGAATAGCAACGTCGATGTTGATATGTAAAATACTTGCTTACATGAACAAACTATTAAGTACAACATGCACACATTATTACTTTTAAAACGTATGAATAAAGTATTAATCTATCCAACTAATTGGTAATATGTGCTTTGCTTATATGATTATGAAGTATCTAAGATACTTATAATACATCAACTTTTACTATGTATCGAAATAATTCTGTCAGATTTTTCACCAAAAGTTTTGAAGAATATGCAAATATCCTGTGAGCAATTTGCTATGCACAGCCAGCCTGTAGCAAGTGAAATCAATTGGTGGATTTCTATTATTCTAGTTGGTAAATTCTTCTGTTTTAGTTGCAGCAGTTATAGTCACGCATATTAACAAACTGCACTGTTAAGTGATTTATTATATGTATTATTTCTTCTATAGCAGTTTCAACATCTTATTATGTTTTACTCAACGTTTGGCTTTGCCTTGTCTTACCAGTTTGATCTAAATTGTAAGATAGCCAATATAATAGGCACTATCAGTCCTCACAGTTAAATCTGATTCTGAATGGATATCAAGCAGCACATTGTAATATTTCTAATATGTATCAATGTTTCTCATTTATTGGATTATTTTGAGTTATATGCTTTATCAACCTCTACTCAAACTCGTAGGGGTTCATGGTCTCTATGATGAGACTATAATAGCAATTTGTTGTGCCTTGTAGAATTATGTTGCAATTAAATGCTCTTTTTGGATGTATGCTTGTCTACCAAAATTATCATTATGATATATAGTTTGATCACAGATCCATCACAAAATCTGCAATTGCAGAGTTTTTTTATGTGTTTTTCTAGCCCAAAATCTGACCTGTATGGCTAGTTCTGTTTAGCCTAATTGACGGACTAAGGCTTACGAATTTTAGAAACTAATTTTTGACGGTCTAGGACCGTCGAAATTCTTGATGTTCCCAGATTTGACGGTTTAGAGTTGTCGAATTTCTCTTATCTTTCATTAATTTGACAATTTCGGCCTCTCGAAAAAATAAATTTGACAATGAAAAATTCGACCTCTTGGTCTGTTGAATTTTATGAAATTTGATGGCCTAAGGCCGTCAAATTTGTGATTTTTTCACATTGTGTAAAGAGAGTAAAGTAACGTGTTGTGAGTTCCTTGGTTGTAGCTATTACTGGTTATAGAAGGTTCGGCTTTACATTTTGTGTTCGGATCTTTGGAAGGAACTAAAGCCCCAGATTTTTTTGTATAGGCTGTTGATCGAAGGAAACGTACAAATGGTTTCTTTATTTAAAATATATGAAATGTTTTAAGGTCTCAATAATACCATCTTATCATTAAAACAAAAGAAGGAAAATCCTTAGGAAACTTCCTAGATGTTTACACCATTATTTGCTTTGCTTCACACAAGCTACCACTTTATGGAATTAAAAAATCTCTCATTTTTTATCTCCGTCACCTCATATTACTTTGAAAAGTTACAATCGAAGTTCTTTAAGTTGCTAATTTTTTGAAGCCTAGAGATTGTTGTCTTACTTATTGTTGACAAGTGAGGAATACAAGAGATTGTTGTCTTACTTATTGGTTCAGATTGATATCAATATGAATAAGAAGCATGGGACTTGAGCTTGCAATAAATAGGTTGAGAATTCACAAGACATGTTTAGAAAGAGGTGAATTTAAGGGTGCAACTTAGATTAGGCCCAACCTAAAACCTATTGGTCCAGCCCAACGATTGGTTAGGAGTGCATTTGAGTTGGGAAAGTAGTAAAATTCAGGTTGGAGGAGTGGACCTGGCTGGCTCGTACATAATGGATAGAATGGGGATGTCAACCTGAGGCACTACTACCTTATTGGGAAATCTGTTTGTTGGGAGGGTACACATGAACTACCCAACCAAGTTCCATTTTATGCCTCACCAACCATCTTTTGCCCTCAAAGTCATCATGTTAATTTGAGTATGATAGTGTCTTTTGACCTCAAAGTCATCATGCCTCACCAACCAAGTTCTCTATCTTGAATGCAAAGCTCTTGTTTTGGGTCCTTAGATTTCGATGATTACAAAGAAAAACCATCTTTGGTTCATTGAGTCTCTATCCAAAAGGAATTGGACTTTTTTTTGTTAACCTTTTTTGTAGGTGGGAAAGCAATTATTAAAGGATACTTGCAATCTTATAAAAAGTTTGTGGATTCAATGTTTTGGGGTGATGATTTTATTCTCTCAAATTCTGTTTATCCTTGTTTAATGGGGGTCTCTAATCCCCCTTTTTTCTAATATAACTCTTAAAAATGAAAAAAGAAAAGAAATTGTCTTAATTGTTGTTCATACTACAGAGCAAATACTATGTGCTTGATGCTTGGGAAAATTTCTAAACTTCCATGCTACGTAACTAGACACACTGTCCACAAACCCGATAGGTTGGCACATCACTAGAATTTATCGCATATGCAGATGATTCTTATAAAGAGTTGTAGTTCAATATAGAGAGAACGTATTTTTGATTAGCACCTACATTAAACAATAAGTATATAATAACTGAAAATAAAATATTTGTAATTGAGATGTGTTTTAAAGTATGCCGACATGTATTTGACACTTAAATATGATACGGTATCTGACATGGCATATTCTTCAAAGTAGTCTTTGTTTCATAGCGTCCATATATTAGACTCTCCTCTGTATTAATTACAGACAGAAATTGGCAATCTGTTGATCCAAAATACCAGAGATATATGATCAATATTAGTTCGCACCGATCCTAAAACAATATTAGAAAAATAGTTAGGAACTCTAAACATGTGTAAGTTTTGGGTTTTCGCTTGAGGGGTGGCCCACAGGTTCAACACATTGGATGAAGACAAGGTATGCCAAATGGAATGTGGGTCTCATACTCATCATTTCATAATCTGGCTTTCCTAAGTTTAAGCATTTTTTTTATTAGTTTAATTTAATTAAGAAAAAGGAGGTTAGAAGACCTGCGTAAGAACTAAATTTACAACAAAACTACCTTGGGATTGAGCACATAATGTCCCATTTGAACAAAATGTACACCATTAAAGTCGTCGAACACCTTATACCAATGGAACAATAGACCTAATAATTTTCTCTTATAGTGTTTGCTCCTTCCCTTCAAATATTCTTCTTTTCCTTTTCCTTCCATAACCCCCTCACAAATTGCGAAGGGTATTAGTGCCCACATGGTTTTCTTTCTATTCAAGAAAGCATTTATTTGCCATCTTTCGAATAATGATAGGATGAACTTAGGAAACACCCAATGAGTATGGAACAACAATAGGAAATTCAACTATATGTCTCCCTGATAAGAGTGCTATGTATCAACAAATGATCCACGGATTCCCCATTAGCTCTACAATGGAAACAAAAATTGGGCATAGAGATTCCTCGGTTGCCTAGATGGTTGAGGTAAACATTTTAACCAAAGCTACTAGTAAAATGTTTATAAAAAAAAAGAACATACCTTTGATGGAACTTTGTGGCCCAAGATTACAGTTGTACTAGTTGAAATGATTTTACAGGGTAAGCTAATGTTATCTTTGCTTGTTGCTGGAAGATATCCCTTCAAGCTTCCCTACCTATCTTTGCTTATTGACATCACTATCGATTAGGAAGTTAATGTATTGCATGTGTGTTGCTATTGTGGTAAGAAGTGGAGATGATGTCAAGTGTGATACGTATTTCCATTTTGTAATGATGTTTCTTTGCATCCTTGTAATGGACATTTCTATCGAACTAAGGAAAATAAGAAAGCAGTGTGAATTTGCAAAATTCCTCATTTGGAAATTTTCCCTTCCTCATATGTGCTAATGTGCATAGATACTTACCTTCAATTAGAAGACTATTGGCACATTGAAACAAGGGGAAATAGAAAGAACCTAAGAAATGAGCTAAAAAGGTAGTGTCCCCTCTTTTGAAAAGGTGGTGAAAAAGGTGAGCAAAATTCCTCATTGTTAAAGGTTTAATGAAGATGCACAGAGAATTGCTGCTGGAAAGCCAAGTGGCTGTCCCCTCTTCCTATTCTTCTCTATGACTTCCTGTTCTAAATGTTGGATGTTGCATTTTTCATAATTTGGACTTATTGGTGATCCAGGTGATGTGCCTTGGATAGTGTCAAGGCAATAAAAGATTGGGAATATGGTGGTCCATTATATATTTTTTTTTTCTGCTTGTATTTTGTTTTACTGATGAAAGTTTATTCAAGTGCAAGTTAATGCATGCGGGCTAGCATCGAAGAACTTGCTATTGTAAGTTGGAATAATAGAATATGGTAGCCCATTACATTCAACTGCTTGAATGTCTTCTTCAACAATAACCTTAGTGGTGAAATCCCTGAAGAGTTTGGAGGATTGAAGGGTTTGACCATCTTTGACTTAAGTTGGAATGGTCTTCAGGGTCAACTACCTTGTTCTTTGGGTCAGCTTGAGTTACTCCAAAAGATTGACTTGAGCTCTAACATGCTTGTTGGAAGAATACCTCCAAATATAGAGAACTTGAAGAGACTAGTCTTGTTGGATTTGAGTCATAACTATCTAATATGACCAATCCCTGAGACCCTTTCAGGTTTAGTTGATTTAGAGTACTTATTGGTGGAAAATAACCCTATAAATTCAAGGCTAGCCTTGTTTATAGGGGCACTTAGTAGGCTCACAGTGTTGAGTCTTTCAAATTGTGGGGTCATAGGTCCAATACCCACATCTTTGTCTTCATTAAAACATCTCACTGCATTGTCTCTTGACAACAACAGTCTTAATGAGACATGTTGACATTCTCCCTTCTTACATCTAACTTGTTGATTGCTTTGTCTAATATATGCATATCAATTCATAATTTTTACAATATCATTATGCAAATAGAAAGTAAATGAAAATTATATACTTGGGTATTAATTATGCCCCCCCAAAAAATTATAAATCTCTTAAGTCTATCCTTCCTAATGAAGTTTTTAACAAGAGTTTTCATGCACGACCAACTTATGCATGCATGAATCGATACTTTTTCTTTAAGGAATGGTTCCCGTTGTAATCAACTTTGGAACTCGGGTTTGGGATGCAATGTAATTTCCAAAAAAAATAGATATATTTATTGGCTTAACAAATATGTTATATTTGAAAGGCATTGGTTTATATGTGAAAGGATATTGAACATATATAGTTTGGACTTTGATGTGGCACCACCAGTGATCTTGGGTCCTCAATTTAACACTAACAAACTACTGCTACATAATTATCAGTTACAAACTCAATTCTTCTGTCTATATTGTTTTCTTGTGCCTTGAATATATTAGTTAGGATCTAACTTGACTAGTGCTGCAGGTCGCAAAATTTGGGTCTGTGAAGGTGGAGAAACTCATGGCGATAGAACGATACTCCCATGTCATGCACATGAGCTCCACAGTGAGAGTAATGTCTGCTTCCAATTTTTAATGTTGGTTCAATTTGTAACTATTAACTAATTTGAACTCTGTGAATCTTAGCTACTTAACAAGAGATATTATAAAATTTTATATAAATGTGAACGTGAATCGAGTCTCTAACCACTCATTTGCATAAATAGTGAAGATAAGGAGGAGAGAAGTTTGAATAATAGTTTCAAATGGATGCACTCGTACCATTTTTGTACTCATGAAAATCGTTGCCCATGAGGCAATATTTTAGAATATCACAAGCACATAATTCTACTCTATCCATGCTTTCTTTCTGTGTTTATTTCAAATTGTAGTAGTATAATAGTGGTTTATGTCCGTTGACATTGCTTTCTCTTTCGCATTACCATATTTATTCTGCATTTCTCAATCTTTAGAGGTGGTTATGGTATGAAAAAGGTGTTTCCATGTAGATAGGCTCAAAGCCCTTAAGGGAAAATTCTATGCCTTTTGTAGGTTACAAGAGGCATTTAAGTAAGCTTATTGAATATTTTGAGGTAAGCTCACATTTTTTTACATGAAAAATCTATAGCTATCATATCATACATAATATTAAACAAGTAAACTTTTAATGATATTGACACTACCAATGCTCTCTATGTTTATCAATTCTTCCATTCATCCAATCAACCACATTAGAAGAGGTCCAGTACAGTGGAGACCTCATCAATTTAAGAATCAAGACCCATTTGAATACCCCAAAGAACTTCCCACAGTTTCACCAAGGAGGGTATACCCATAGTGCAGAATATGAACTTTCAGAAAAATTCATGAACTTTCTATTAGACCAAGTTCACAAAAAATCTCATGAACTTTCAGAAAATTCATGCAGAATATTACTATTTAGTTTCAGCATTCTGTGCAGAATTAATTAACTTGTTACTATGGAAACTACCATTCCTTTTTGTCAATATAGTCTTGACTCTTGAATAAAGATGTTAGTTTAAACTATAAACATGTGCAGTTCTTTGGTGATTTACTTATGTATTAGTACGGGATTAATAAAAGTTAGTGTGGCAATAGCAGCTCTCTTATATTATTTATTTTAAAGTTTTCAATCTGTACAGGTTGGAGGACACAGGTTAAATATATATATATATATGAAAAAAATTTACAGCAGTAGATACAAATTCCGTCTTTATATATTGTTTTTGAAGGATATATAATAATTAAAAAAAAAAGCTTATAGCAGCGGATTTTAATATCCGCCGCTATATGTGCTATATATATATATATATATTTTTAAATTGACTTATTACAGCAGATCTTAATATCCGCCGCTATATGTGTTATATATATATATATTTTTTTAAATTGACCTATTGCAGCGGATCTTAATATCCGCCGCTATATGTATTATATTCTATTTATTAAAAAATTGACCTATTGCAGCGGATCTTAATATCCGTCGCTATATGTGTTATATTTTTTTTAAAAAAAATTGACTTATTTCATCGGATCTTAATATCTGCTGCTATATGTATTATATTCTATTGGTTAAAAATTTGACCTATTGCAGCGGATATTAATATCCGCCGCTAAAGGTACTACCTGCAACAGCGAAATACATTATCCGCTGCTATAGTTAGCGACGGAGGAAACAACGACGGATCTTTGGTTCCGCTGCTCATCGCCGCAATAGCTTTTACTGACGGAAAAATTACCTTGTAGTAGCGGAAAAATCCACCGCTGTAGATCAAAAATGTTGTAGTGGGGAGAGTCTCAGCCCATGTTCGGTTCCTGTTCTCTTAGTACCAAAGAAATATGGAACATGGCACATGTGTGTGGATTGTAAAGCTATTAATAAGATAACGATAAAATATAAGCATCCTATCCCTAAGTTAGATGATATGTTTGATGAATTGCATGGCTCTCATTTATTTTCTAAAATTGATTTAAAGAATGGGTATTATCAAATTCGCATGAAAGAGGGAGATGAATGGAAAATTGCATTTAAAACTAGATATGGGTTGTATGAATGGTTAGTAATGCCCTTCGGTTTAACTAACGCACCTAGTACATTCATGAGATTAATGAACCATGTCTTGCGTGCTTTCATGGAAAAATTTGTGGTAGTTTACTTTGATGATATTTTAGTCTATAGCAAAAATGTTGATGACCATGTGAAGCATTTGCATGCTAGTGTGTTAAGAGAACACCAATTATATGTTAATCTTAAGAAATGCACATTTTGTATGGAATCTGTAGTGTTTCTTGGATTTGTTTTTAGTTCGCAGAGAGTTAGTGTTGATGAGGAAAAGGTAAGGGCAATAAAGGATTAGCCTACACCTAAGAATGCGAACGAGGTAAGAAGTTTCCATGGTTTAGCAAGTTTTTATAGAAGATTTGTTAAGGATTTTAGTTCTATTGCTGCACATTTGAATGAACTTGTTAAAAAAAATGTTGTTTTTAATTGGGTTAATGTGCATGATCAGGCTTTTCAAACTTTGAAAGATAAGTTAACTAATGCACCTTTGTTGTGTTTGCCTAATTTTGATAAAGCTTTTGAAATAGAGTGTGATGCATCCGGGATTGGAATAGGAACTGTTTTGATGCAGGATTCCAAACCAATAGCTTATTTTAGTGAAAAGCTAAGTGGGGCAGCATTGAATTATCCTACTTATGACAAGGAGCTTTATGCATTAGTGAGAACTCTTCGAACATGGCAACATTATTTATGACCGAGGGAATTTATCATTCATTCTGATCATGAGATCTTGAAATTCTTGAAAACCCAAGGTAAGCTTAATAAAAGACATGTTAAATGGTTGGAGTTTATAGAAATATTTCCTTATGTAATTAAATATAAACGTGGGAAGGAAAATGTTGTGGCTGATGCATTGTCAAGAAGGTACGTATTACTTATTTCATTGCAAACTAAACTACTTGATTTTGAATTGATTAAAGATTTGTATGCCAATGATTTTGATTTCATCCAAGTATGGAATGCATTTGCTAAGTGTGCGTTTGGTGACTTTTATAGGCATGAAGGATTTCTATTCAAGAAAGATAAATTGTGCGTGCCTAATTGTTCTGTTCGTGAGTTACTTGTAAGGGAAAGTCATGGGGGAGGTTTAATGGGTCACTTTGGTGTCCTAAAAACTTTAGATATCTTACGTGAACATTTTTATTGGTCCCATATAAAGCATGATGTGCAATCGTTTGTGACAAGTGCATTACATGTAGGCAAGCATAGTCTAAAATTCGACCGCATGGCTTGTATATCCCTTTGCCTGTACCTAATTAGCCTTGGATTGATATTTCTATGGATTTTGTTTTAGGATTTCCAATGACTCAAAATGGTAAAGATAGTATATTTGTTGTTGTTGATAGGTTTAGTAAGATGACCCATTTTATTGCATGTACTAAAACCAACGACGCAACACATATTGCTGATTTGTTCTTTAAAGACGTAGTTCGATTGCATGGGCTACCTAAGTCAATTGTTATTGACAAAGATGTTAAGTTCCTAAGTTATTTTTGGCGTACTTTATGGAGTAAATTAGGAATTAAACTTCTATTTTCTACTGTTGCAAATCCTCAAACGGATAGCCAAACTGAAGTAGTTAATATGACACTCACTACTTTGTTGCGTGCTATCATACAACAAAATTTAAAACAATGGGAGAAGTGTTTACCACATATTGAGTTCGCATATAATAGGACTATTCATTCAACTATTTCATTTTCTCAATTTGAGATTGTTTATGGTTTTAATCCTTTAACGCCTGTGGATATTTTACCTTTGCCTACTAATAAACATGCTAATCTTGATGATAAGAAAAAGGCAAATTTTGTGAAAGTTTTGCATGCCAAAGTTCGAGCCAACATTGATAGGAAGAATGAGCAATATGCTAAGCAAACCAATAAGGCCGCTTGAAAGTTATTTTCCACCCTGGAGATTGGGTTTGGGTGCACTTGCGTAAGGAGCGGTTTCCTATCCAAAGGAAATCAAAATTGCAACTTCGAGGAGATGGTCCATTTCAAGTCTTGGAACGGATCAATGATAATGCCTACAAACTCGATTTGCCAAGTGATTATGGTAATGTTAGTACAACTTTTAATGTTGCTGATTTATCCTTGTTTAATGTAGGTGATTCGAGGACGAATCTTTTCGAAGAGAGGGAGAATAATGGAGATCGAATTGCTGTCCAATAACTCAAGTTGATGTTTCCAAGTCTTCTCAAGAACCATTGCAAGGAATTGGCGGTCCGATGACTATGGTAAGGACAAAGAGGATGGAAGAGGCATTGCAAGGCTTGATTGTGGAAGTATAATACAAAGAGGCCATTTTAGAAGATTCTAAGGCTAACTTCGGAGATATCAAAGTTTCATCAAGGATGGTCAACTATCTTTTTATGCAAAAGATCAATTTGGATGCAAGGGTTAATTGAGAATTTTTATGTTCTAATTGTCCTTAGTTTTGATTTCTTTATTTCCTAAGGACTAATTAGACTTTCTTTATTTTTTCAAGGACTAATTAAAACCAATATTGATCTAATTTGTCTATAAAAGGGCACCTCATCTTGTAATTGAAACATAATTGACAATTTACATTTTATAAGAATTGAAGTTTCTTAAAGAACTTTGTTTTGTTTCATGTGTTTTAGTTTGAGTTCTTTATGAGATCTTTATGAGTTCTTTATGAGTTCTTTGTGAGTTCTTGTTCAAGTTCTTGAAGGAGTGCATGAATCTTCGACTTATCAAGGAAATGATCAATCCTCGTGGCGTCACAAGATTGGGGTTTCAAGGACTTAGTTTCCTTGAGGTTCTAGTCTGATCAACATTTTAAGTTGTTTCTAAACAATCTAAAACATTCGAAGCCTTCGAATTAAAGGGTTCCTAGAAGAGATCATCAAGAGAAGGTTCTAATCCAAGATGGTTCATATCACAGCCAGACTTAAATTTAAGCTTGGCCAAGGGTTAGGTACGGCTAGGCTTAAATCAAAATTTAAAAAACAAAAATAGCCTTCAGACTTTGTGGTTGCTTGAAAATGGGGTTTTCAACCCTCCTAAAAATTTATTTGGGTCTAGCCCCTTCTCATAAAATTTTTGGTTTTCTTGGGTTCGGCATAGACAAAAATAGGGTGTCTACAATGTGAGTATTAATATTAGATCTCCAAGGACAATTGATTTCTTTACTCATTCAAAACAATTTATGCGAAAGGCTCTCTTTAATGGAATATATCATTTCCTACTATGAAACCTGCAAAGGGGTTGATAAAATATTCTTGACATAAGTTTCTTTTACTTCCACTAATGGATTGGTGTCTTCTATAGAATATAAAATTTGATCCAAGTTCTACCCTTCCTATTATATTATGCTTTGATTCTGTATCAGAAAATAAATGGATTCTGGATTTGATTTGTTCTCTATGAATGAGATGGAATAGACTATGCAAAATTCACCTTTGACACATATGATGATCACAGATGGAACTATTAGATTATGTATAGACTTTTGAGAGCATAAAACACCACTCATGGAATTTAAATATAAACAACATTAAATTAACACCTCCTTGCAATAATTTAGAGTGATTCTACTCCACAACAAAAAATATTTCTAAACCTAAAAATTAATAAATCAATCACCCAACATAATTCAATCAATTTTGAACAAAGTTGTATCTAATAAGTACTACTAACCACATTTTCGAAACATGAAATCAAAATCATGAATTTAGGAATAATTAGTAGATAGAGTGGAAATATTGAATTGACAAGTTCCTAAGAACGTCAAATAACTCTCTCGGAAACAATTTTAAAGCAAACTTTCTTACTGATACAATTAATCGAATCTCAAACAATTTACAATTTGTAGATATCCTTCTTATTTGCAATACATCTAACCAACCAAAATTTATCTCCACTTTATAAAAAAATCATCAAAACATGAACACGGCAATAAAAATAGCACCAACTTTGGCCCACAATAGGTTGTAATTGACGAATCCTCGAATTACTCCTCGGCAACTGCCCTTGGGATTCCAGTTCATTTATAATCCCCTGCACAAAACGAAAAATACCAAAACAATTATCAAGTAAATGTGAAAACTAGAAACCACATGAACAAAAACATCCCTCAAAAATCAAAATTCTAATCAAATATATTTGAACCTCCAAAACTCGATTCATCAATGAATCAAATAAGAATTTTAAGAATCTCACCTTGTGCGATTGTGCTGAATAAAAAACTGGCCAAACCTATCAAAATCCTACAAGATCTCAAGAGTTTAAAATAAGAGAATATCGTGAAAATTTTGAGGAAAATCAAGATTTAAATAGAAAGAAAAAGCACTTTTGCGGATTGAATTGGGCTTCTTAAGGTAGATAAAATGAAATAGAGGAGTTGCTCGCCCAATTTAGGATTCGAATGGCAAAAAAGACGAACTCAAGGAGCAACATTGTTGCCTCCAACGCCAATGATTGAAAGGTTGAAGCCTAACAAAAAAACAATGTTTCCTTGAAGTCCTAATTGAAGAAAAATGCATTAATACAATGATGTGGGGGAGAGAGAAAGAGAGAAATAGGGAGGGAGGGTTACCGGTTGGTTGAGTGGCAGATGAAGATGATGAAGGCAAGGCGATGGATATATAGAAACTATTTTGCAGAAATGCTTCAATCAACCAATTAATCTTCTCATTGATTGACATCTAAATGTATGAACGTTTGCTGAAGATGAAGAGTGAAGTTTGTTAGAGAAGAGAGGCGAAAGAGAGGAATGTTTTTTTATGTTGGAATTAGAGGAAGACCATGCATTTTTCACAAGGAATTGATGTGTGGGGGGGGGGGGGGGGGTAGAGAAGTTGAGGAGACAAACCTAATTTATTTAGGATATAAAAGGGATTTGTTAATAGATAAGGATATTTTCATCAACAAAAAGAGTCGCACAAACAATCCTCTTTATATATATGCTTGTTAATCATCGAAAATTATCATCGGATGAATGCTTGTTATTCTTTTAATGACTTTACCTTTACGCCCTTGATTTGAATGTAGGCTCAGATGAAGGGTAAATAAGTAAATAATGTTCATTCTAAGTAAGCATTATTTACATCTTTTTAACATTAGAACTGCTATGATTTGAATTTTTTAACTTCTAATGAAAAGAAACTAGCCCAAAAATGGTATCAAGAAGATTCTAGCAATGTGAACAATCCAAAAAAAGAAGAAAAAAATTAGAAACCAAAATCAAATCAACCTTCCCATGCACCCTCATTAGGAGCCCAAAATTATCTCCCTAATTTCTCTATATCTATTATGAGAATATTACTGGATCATCAGTCAGAACAAGCAGTCCAATTTGAGGGAAATCTGGTAGAAGTTGAAGTCGGCATGTTTCGAACATTGATGTCGACAGGCAGCATTCGATACTCAATATCAAGATCCCTGAAGATTTTGATCATCTCCTCCACCAGAAGAGCCCTCCTTGCCCACCTTTCCCCCATGTTTTGGTGGTTCATTCGATGTGTCAACCATACTGCAATCTTCAATCTGTTCATATCCTCAACATCCTTCACTACAACCATTGGGCTGGGGTACCAATGATCCTTCTTGCTTTCAATGTACCTGTAATCACATTAATATAATTGATCAAAATGTCTAATCCTTTTCTTTTTCTTTTTATATATTTAATGATCAAAATTTTACAAAAATATAGAAACCAAGTTTGGATTCCGCTTTTATTTGGTGGAAATCAGTATGGCTAATTCTAATCAATCTCGATAAGTTTAGGAAAAAAAATTGGAGGTTGACGTTGATGGGTTATTTTTGGAAGAAAGCCGAAAGCATCACTTGTATAATCCCCAAAATTTTCCCAATTATTTTTTTTTTTCAAAAAACTTATTGGTTTTATCCGAATTAAATTGAAGTAATATAAACTGTGGAATAACTGCCAAATCCAAACCTTGTTACTATACTACTCAACAACTTCAAATGGTAAGGAAAAGAAAGATCAACCAAAAGAATCAAGAAAATTTATAAAGGAAAAAAAAATGTTGTATGAAGTACCCTGTTATTCTTTGTTTCATGATCGCTATCTTTTCTACAGTGGTTGATATGTGAATACAGAATTCGATTGCATCTCCCATATCAGGACTTCTGTAAAGATTACTAATGGGCAATATGGAGAGAGCGCTGTTCGGGTAAAAGATCTTCTGGTTGTCATACCTCAAAAACACTGTATTTAGGATGTTCATCTCCTCTACTATCATCTGAGATCCACCATAAAAAAATAAAAAAATAAAAATTTAGTTATCAATGCAACAAATTATCCACACAAAAAAGAAGTGGAAATTTGGTTTGGTTTTTTCGTACCTGAACACCATCCACTTCACATCGATCACCGACATCAAATGGGTGCATTACAAATAAGAAGATTATTGCTTCGAAGATCATCTTGCAAGTGTTTCCAAAGATGAAAACCACCATGAGGATCTGAGAGCTTATTAACACTAGGAGATGAGTGGTAGCAATTCCAAGTATGAGAAGCCAAACCACTACAATGACAACGGACACAACCATATTTACCATCTGGTGGAGTTTGTTTACAGCTGTTTTTGTATCATTCAGAGTCAAGGAAAGTGATCTTCTTTCTCTGAATGCGTCTATCTGAATAATTAGAGTTAAATACTTTAGCATATTTGTCATAAAGATAAAATTGTAAGTAGAACACAAAAGATTTACGTGATTTGGCTGTGTGCCTACATCCATGGATAAGATGGGAGTGATTCACTAACTACTAGAAAGAAACTACAATCCAGGATTTCTTCCTATACCCCTCTCACAAATCTATCAAATTCTAGTTCGATTTCACTCTTTGTAACCCTAAAACAAAATACAAAAAATTGTCCATAGTTTTGACTTGAAATTCTAGGAGTTTAGTACATCCCAGGTGATCAAGCATTGACTTGATTCTCGGTATTGATTCTCGATGGTGGTGTCCTTATGGGCCTCACACCTATTAAAAATCTAATTAGGACTCCTCTATAAAAAGAGACTGACACTACGTGAAAACTGGAAAATTCTACAGAAAAATTGACGGGCTAAGGCTCACGAATTTTAGAAACTGAATTTTGACGGTCTAGGACCGTCGAAATTCTTGATGTTCCCAAATTTGACGGCTTAGAACTGTCGAATTTCTCTCATCCTTCATTAATTTGACAGATTCGGCCTGTCGAAAAATTCAAATTGACAATGAAAAATTCTACCTCTTGGTCCGTCAAATTTGGGCTTTTTTCACATTGTGTGAGGACGATATATGTGAATCTTTCCCAGATTCCTTGAATAATTCCTCTCTTTGGATCTAATGTCTAGTTATCATCATGATAACTCTAGTACCACTATTGATGAATCAAGTTTTGGATCTTACCGATCTCTAGGACAAAAAACAACAGTGTATAGCAAGAATGTGGTGACAGAATTAAACAATATTTGCTTACTTAAGTAAGGAAAGCTCCATCATCCATAACAATTGATGTGTGTATTAATTATAAATAATTACCAATGAATATGGATGAGAAATAAAATAAAAATGATAATTACCACCCAGTTCTTGAGAGCCGACTTACTGACTCTGTTGTTATCAATCGCTCCTTCAAATAGATTCATGGTCTTCAAGGCTTCATCATCTCTCATGAAACACATTAGATCCTCTAGGTATATATACCTGTTAGAAAAAAATTTATATAGAAAAAACTTAGCTCAAACATTTGTCGATAAACGACCTCAAGCAATATCAATGGGTTGAGTCATAATTAATTTGCTAAAGGAATTAGCCTGAGAAAAATAAAACTCACGAGACTCTCTGATTGCAACAAATAGCTCTAATTCTTAGTTGAAACATAGCTATAACTTGATTGAAGTTTGAAACCCAAAGCACAAAACATGATTTAATGCTAGTGAAAATTAAGATGAAGACTTACTTAGACCGAGGCTTAGCCACATTATTGAAAATTTTCCTAGCAGCAGTTTTTGCCTCAAATTCACTTCTAATCTGCATTGCAGACTCATCTCCATGTGTTGAATCCGATACCTTCTCGTCGAGAGTGGAAAGAACCCCATGTCGAACTATATTCACCAACCTCTTCATATTCCAAGCGGACACATTTTTCTGGTTCAATTTATGAAGGTGATCAATCGTGATTCCCTCATTTTGCTTTTTTGAAATCACCCTCGAATACGTGATACTTTTTCCCATACTCCTTTGAACCCCACTGTTACCTATTATCCTCCCACTTTTCATAGTGGAAAACGCGGTGTCTTTGAAGTTGTTTGGAACATTAACTCCGGCATTTTGAAGCTTCTGAAGCTCGGTCATTAGTTTATCTTCATCTTCCTGTGTATTGTGAATCTCAATCAACGGTGGACCCGAGAGCGTCTCAATCACATATTGATTAAACAAAGAATCCTGAATTCGATCGAAGTAGGTGCTAACATGGAAGGATGAAGCAAGAACCTTAACAAGAAGGGTCTTGACAAGCCATATCAAAGTAGCCACCAAGAAGCAAACTAAGACCTTTGTTACATATTCCAAGGCCTTATTGGAGACCTCCCTCTCGACTTTCTTATCGAACATAAAGTGCCAAGCAATAAGAACAAGACCTAACCAAAGACAATTTTGGACAGGCTTCCTCACACCGTAAACAAAATATAGTACCCGTTTACGTAAAAGAAAATTACGCTCAATGAAGAAGACTACAAGACGAATTACCCAGCCAGATAACAATCTCCCACATATTAGAACTAAAATCAAAAGCTCCCATTTCCACAGATGGAGCTCCAATAATGTCATTTTCACCCATGGAGGAATTGTTAGACTGCAAATAAAAGCTATTATAATTATAATGAGACTCAACCATTCAATAATTGTTAACGTGTTGAACTTTTCCTTTCTGAATCCTTCTGGGAGATCTTCTCCCGTGAATGGGTCATCTTCATCATCTTCGTTGTTTTTTCCCAAGAATCCAGACTTTAATTGTGCTGATTTTCGATATTGTTCCTCGGGAGGATCCATTAGTCTTGACTTAGTTTTGGTTCTCAGCAAGCTTGAACTCGGACGGAATGATGCATTTGAAGTACATCTCAAGACATCCCCTCTGTTCCCACCATCGAAATTCAATGACCCACGATTGTGATTGTGATCCTCCTCGTCCGACGATTCCTTGTACCTTCGATGAATGGGCTCAGGAGCTATCTCAACACGATTTGGAGTCGGATTTTGAAACGAGACCCTGACCTCCTTTGACAAATTTGGTTGGTTAGCCATGAATTCTGCTATTGGTGGGAGGCTTCGATCATTTGTTCCAAGTTCATCCATCTCCAAATCCATATCCAAAGAAATCAACCCAGAATCCTTCTGCTTATTCAAAAACTGCCCAATCAATTTCGAAGGTGGATCTTCGATCCCTTGTCGTTGAAAATAGAACCCATCACTTTGATGACTCTCCACATTGTTCTTATTCCCATCTTTCCAAAATTGATAGCTTGATTCCCTCCATATCTTACTCCCATTGTTGATGTTGTTTTGAACCTCAACATCTCCTCCTCCTCCTCCTATTGCATCACTACCATTGTTACCATCGATCTTAACGACAACTTCTCTTAGATCTTCTGAATCAACATTGGATGTCTTCATCTGATGATTTTCGTGATGATCAAAAAGAATGGGTTGTTCTTCGTTGTGTTCTTCTTTACTTCCTCCTCCTGCAGATATCCTTCTCGTGTGTTTATAAGAACCATGAGACTTGAAAGATTTTCTTAAAGATTCCATAAAGTAGAAACTTTTCCACTTTTTCAAATATTGACGTGGGTTTGTCGTAGACTTTCTATTCTGATTCTGTTAATTAATTAAAAAACACGCTTCTCTTCACTTCTTCCTTATTTTGCCATTAAAGGATCCCAAATTGGAGACAAAAAATTGGTGGAAAATAAGAGAAACAGAACAAATTGGTGCGTTTTTCATTAACGGTTTCTTCTAATTTATTGGAGAATTATGCGTAGTTGTGAACGAGGAAAGTTTTGAGTTTTAACTTTTAAGAAGGAAACAGCGACAGCTGTGTTCGGTTAACTCAGATCTCCGAATCTTGGGTGATAACGTGGAAGGTTCTTATTAGCTCTGTTAGGCAAAGCTAGTTCTTCTGAATTTAGTGGTACGCCTCATACAATTAGTGAATATTTGAGATACCCCTAAGTTTTCAAACTTATGACATACTTCCCTTGACTTAGATCTTCTTTAATAGAAAAATAAAAATACCCAAACGCCCTCGTCTTCATTACCAATAAGAAAAGAAACCCCTTGTATAAATATATATATATATATATAAGGGTCCCGTTCAGCACCAAACATTTTGGCCAACATTTTTGTCCTACATGGGTTAGAAGTTTTGAAATGGGCTGATTTTTGGTGAGGATGATCTCTACGGTGATGAGATCATCCTCACCAAAAATCAGCCCATTCCAAAACTTGTAGCCCCATGTTTACAAGTTGAAAAATCGTGGACCATCCATTTTTTGTAAACCATTTTTTATGAGGTTAGAAGTTTTGGAATTGGCTGATTTTTGGTGATGATGATCTCCTCACTGTAGAGATCATCCTCACAAAAAATCAGCCCATTCCAAAACTTCTAACCCATGTCTTGAAAAATGTTTGATGCTGAACATTTTCCTATATATAAATCACTTGTGACCATTATTTAGGTAAGAAGTTTTACTAAACGTTTGGGCATGCTATGTAGAGAGACAATCGGCAATAGTGAATTAACCAAAATTGAATTTATAATGATTTTTTCTTCCATGTGATGTGCCTAAAAGCTTTAATAAGATTGGTAGGTTGACAATATTAATCAGGTTAGTTCAACTCAAATTTTATCTACTTTAACCTTCAAACATCAAATTAAGATAGAATTTTGGACAAGAAGAAAACAAAGAAGTTTTGGATAGAAAAAAAAAATCTAAGGTTTTCTCCCACGGGTCAAAGTTAAAGTTGAAAATATTAATTGATCAAAAAATAATACCACAGAGTTTGAAGATGATAAATTTCTTAGAAGAAATATCAATTGTTTTCTAGGTTGGAGATTGAAGATGAGGGCATTTAGGTTCTTTTCATCAATCTATAAGAAAAGACTATGGTTAAGGGGGTATGCAATCCATTTGTAAACACAGGGATATCTTAAATATTCACCAAAACCTGGCGAGATAGGTCTAAAACTTAGTAGGTTAAATGTAGCAAGGCGAAATTGTGACACCAAGAAAAGATTAAAAAATAATAATGAAACAAACGTAAAATCGGGGAATGTTGTGGTCCTACCATTGGTTGGTTTCGTAATTTTAGTACTAAATGTATACTTAGGTATTGTTTGTTAAACTTAAAAAAATAAAGGTTGAATAGCATTAAGTGCTGAAACTTATAAGCGGTGAATTTAAGTGCTAAAAAAGTTGTTTGCTTAGATGCAGAATCATATTAGTTACACATTGTTGAAACTGATAAATTGTCTTTTTTACCCTTACAATCATATTATACATTATTTGTATGTTTCAAATGCTTATTTCTTATCAAACACAATAAAATATATTATTTTTTTTATGAAATTAAAATACAATTCATTTTTAAATAATAAGTAATGCTGAAATTTTACTTTTCTAAATAATAATTTTTATTTCTAAAATCCCACGAATTTCAAATTAAAAATAATAATGTCATACAAGTCACCAAATTTTGAAATCAACATTGAAAGAACTTAATTTTGGATGAATCCAAACATATCATAAATGATGAAATCTAACTAAATTGCAGCTTTAAAAAAAAAAGTACTAGAATTCCACATTCCACAAACTTGTTAAAATAAATAAATAAATCACAAAGATGAATCACTAATTTCATTAAAACATTTTCTTTTACTAACCAAATAACAGCAAACCCAGGAACAAAATTCCATAATTTGACATAAAATCAAAATAGGAACAAATTTGATGGCCCTGTTTGAATGACTAATTTCTCCCTAAAGATGAAATTTTGTTTCACAAACTTGATTAAAAAAAACCCACAAAGATGAATCAATAAATTAATTAAATATACCTTCAAAAGAATTTCATTTAAATCCTCTCCACTCAAACGATACCCAAAACAAGCTAAAACATCCCTAAATTGAATCTCTAACTTGTAACTCTCACCACCTTCAACCACCCAAAACTCAAACTTTTTCCTCTTAGGCATAATATCAGCCTTTACGCTCTTCCATGGCTCCAAAACCTTCAAGCAATATTTTTCCACCAAGAAACCCACATGCAAGACTCATTCAGTAACCCGATGTTGGGCTTCGGTTGATCGAACGATGATCTTTTCGAATGATGGTGAGATTTCTAAATGGGTGTTTTGGAAAATAAGTTTTCCTTGTTTAGAGAGGAGATTAATGGTGTTTGCAGCAGAAATGGTTTCAAATTAAACTTGACCCACGCCGTTTGGACCTCCCGTTTTTACGTTTTGTGA
This sequence comes from Akebia trifoliata, assembly GCF_017979445.1. Lineage (NCBI taxonomy): Eukaryota > Viridiplantae > Streptophyta > Magnoliopsida > Ranunculales > Lardizabalaceae > Akebia > Akebia trifoliata. Next base: position 30,127,677 of record NC_141378.1, read on the forward strand.
TGATTTCGATGGCAAAGACCTCAAAAAATTCGAAGAGTTTTATAGTAATGGCTGTTAAAGGGATGTTTGATCCTCTTACTGTGGTTCTTTTCACAGCCATGACCGTGTGCAAGAGAGATAATGAAATGGAGAGTCGGAGAGAGAAAGAAGAGAGAGACTGCCATGGTGTGGGTTTATTATTTTGTGAGGTGCTTATATAAATATCCATGGGATATAAGAGGTAATACCTTTTAAGTATAATGGTATACTTGTCTGTGCTGAGAAAGAGAAGTGCTTACTGCTTCAGCGCCAAAATTCAGCATCAAAATAATGCTGAATTTTTTTCGCTTATTTTCAGCTATAAGCGCTCAAAATATGGAATAAACAAACACGCTTATTTTACAAAAAGTGCTGAATTTTTTTTTTCAGCATTAAGCGCTGAAAAATAGCACAAACAAACACAGCCTTAGTCAACCATAAGTGCTAGACACGTGCTTCTAGTTTTATGACCAATGCTTTAGGAGTTGGATAGAACTAGTTATTCAATTGGATCAGATTTTGCAAAATAATCGGTACAGTTGAGCTTTTGGGTGGAATTAATTGGACTTCATATCAAAACTCTTGACGTGAAAGTGGATAGGAATCATATATTCTTTTTCACTCATATCTCGAAGAGAAGTATCTATTATTCCATACATTGTCACGTCAGGATGTGCGATGTAAGATCCAATCTTGAGGTTACTTCAGCATTATTCTTCATTAAAATCCAACCTATAGTGAAAAATCTTTACATATCTAAATAAAATATAAAAAATATTTTTTATACTTTTACCACATTTTATCATATTTGATCCTTCTCGGATCAAGACATGGTTAATAAAGAATGGATCCACTATGTGAAAAAAAGCCATATTTGATGGTCTCAATCCGTCAAATATTATTTTGTAGAATATATATATATATATATATATATATATATATATATATATATATTTTACGGTCCTAAACTATCAAATTATTTGATGATGAGCTTCAACAAATAATCCATAGTTTATGACCGTCGAATATGGAGGTTTAAAAAAATAAATAAGTTAGTCCTCTAATTCACCGATCACAACAAACGAAATAGTAATAAAAGAAATAAGGATTTTTTTTTTTTTATAAAACAAAGATCATTCAAAGAAATCAAATCTTGACCATCAAAGAAATTTAATTCACATCAAATCCAATTAGATACAACACACAAAACATATTTGTAGATACCCCAATTTGAATAAACTTATTAGAAAAAGTCCAAATTTTCAAAATCTCAAGTTGATTTCAATTAAGGGCCTAAAACTTTTTAATGGACTCACATTGCAAAATAATTGCCACTCGATACATTTCTTCATGCATATGTGCACACATGCATCATTTCATATTAATTTGCATGCCCAAACATTTTCCTTAGTCCAATCCCATCTAACTCCATAACCTATTTTCGATCTAATTTCATTACTTATTTTCGACCCAATTTCATACTCACTTCCCAATTCCATATCCACTCTCCATTAACTAATCTATTACCCATACCCTAATCTAATACCAAATCCATTTTCAAACCTAGCCCAAATACCCAAATTCAAATCACTATGAACCCATAACCCAAGTCCAAAACCAAAATCCAATGCCAAGCCCATTCTAAGCCCATGGTCTCACACCTCCTCCCAAAAGAGGACACATAATGGTTTCTCATAAGCTATAATGCCCATGCTCCAACCTAATTGGAGAGTCAACTCTCTTGAGAAAATTCAAGAATACTCTTCTAAAAAAGTAATGTCAAATAAAAAAATGTACTTTTACTCTTTGGTAAAAATTTCTAAAGTTGAGAGAACTTCAAATCCTGCTCCAAATTGTAAAAATCTTCAAGTACATACATGGAGCTCTCCCATTAATTCATTTTAAAAATATATATCTACTCTTATTTTTGAGGATATTTACAAGAGAATCAAAGCCAACTTTTTACCTACTGTAGATACGTGGTTTCGTCATTACGACGGCTACATCTACTAAGGATTGGAGTCGCCACCATTCATATTGTAAGTGGGTGTGAATGGTCATCCGATATGCATTTTTTGAAAAATTGCCGTTTTGGCATTTAGTGACTCTCGATGGATAAGGTACGGATCAAATCTTGAGATTCGAGGTAAGCGGCTCGGTTGGAGAAAAGGGAAGGTGTTAGGCACGCTTTTCTCCCCGCCAAGTGGCGGTAACCTCAACTCAACTCGGTCATTTTGATTGAAAATACAAGAATAAAAACGAAGTGCCACGTGTTGATAATGTGTACCCTAAGTAGGGATTTATTTTTGGCTTTATTATAGGATCATCCTATTGAAGGGGATGATCCTTATAAACCTTTACCTTGAGAACCATTCATCCTAAGTCCATCTAAAATAAAATAAAGAGAGGAGAGGATAATAGAAGAGGGGGGAGGAGAGGGTAGAAAGAGAGGGGGGGATTGCATTGAACCCACCTTGAAGCTTCAAAGTTGTTTTTCTTTTTTTTCTTTTTTTTCTTCTTTTTCCCCTTCTATGTCTTCTAAGGTCCTTAGTACTTTATCAAAATGTAACTTTTTTCTTTGAATATATAAAATAAAAGAGTAGAGAAAAGATGATGAGAGAATTGAGAGTAGAGAGTAGAGTGATTTTTTGTGAGACTTGGTAAGAGATTTTTGTAGTGAGAGTTGGGACTTTTTTTGGGAAGAGGAGGAGGGTATTTTTAAATGTTGAGGAGTTATTTTAGGGATATAATTGGGTAAAGTGGGGGAGAGTAGAGAATGGCATATGTTTTAAAGGTGGGGGGTATGAAATTAAGAGTTGGGAGAGGGGTAATTATGTAATGAGAGTAAATGGGTTGTGTTTTGATCCAAATGATTTGGATCTTACCTAAACCATTTGGGTGGAGTGTTTGGTGAGGTGAGATGATGGGTGTTTAAGAGGGTGGTTGATTGATTAAGTGGTGTTTGATTTAAGAGAATGGAGGGTGTAAGAGAATGGTTGGGAGGGTGAGGGAGATGGTGACATGTGGCAAGATGTGTGGAGGTTAGGGGTTTAAATTTAATTGATGAGAGAGATTGAGTGTTTGACTTGAGAGGATGGGTGTAGGTTTAGGTTGTAGAGATGGATTTATTGAAAATGATGATGGTAGATTAGGGGGAGGTATGATGATGATAGGTTAGGGGAAGGTGTGGGTTGATGTGTTTGATTTGAGAGAATAGGGTTAATGAATTATGAGGGTAGGTTAGGGGAGGGTGTGGGTTGATGTGATTTTTTAGAGAAAAAATGATGTGAGTAGTTAATATTTTAAAGAAAGGTGATGGGGTGGGTGATTTGATGAGGGAGGTGAGAAGGGGTGATGACATGTGTCACCTTTTGATGATAAAAGAGTGATTGGTTGATATGGGTTGTGGTTTATGGGTTAGGATTGTAGGTTAGATGTGAATTGGGTATGGGATTGGGCTTAGGGGCATTGGGCTTAGGTTTTAGGAAGGTTGTAAGTATTTTGAGATGGGGTAGGATTTGTTTTAGGGTAGGGTTGGGTATGTTAGAGATATTTTGGAGTTTAGGTTATGTGGAGTTAGGTTTAGGTTAAGGGGTAAGGTGAGGGATTGATTTTAGAGAGATGAAGGTTAGTGGGCCGTAAATGGGCTTAGAGTATTTTTGGTTTCGGCAATGGAACGGTGAGGGTAGAGGAAATGATAGGTGTCTCAAGTCTCATTTTTTTATTTTTTTTATTTTTTTGTGTTTTTGAAAATAATGGTTTGATCCAAAAATGCCACGTGTTGGCAAGTCGGGCTTTTTAGGCCCGTTGATGAGTTTTATTGAAAATCAGGTATTTTTAGATTTGGGAGTGGAGCGATGAAGGTTGGGAAGGTGTAGGGTAGGTTAAATCTCTTTGATGGGCCCACTAAACCATTAGAAGGTCTCAGGGGCCTCGATTCGATCAAAATGTCATATTTCGATTGATTTGGGCTTTTGAGACCCGTTGGCAATTTTTATTGAAAAATCTGTATTTTTGGGTCCTTTCGAGTGGGGGCCCGTTCAAATTGGGGTGTCTACACCTACTACTTCACTTTTACATATGTCACTTCCCCACTCAACTTCCCAAAAGTAACTTTGATTATTTACGAAAAAATCAAACATCAAAAATGTTTTTAGGGTTTCATCTTACAAATTCGACCTTTCCCATCATAAAGATAGAAAATCCCAAAATAAACAATCAAAACCTTATGTTTATTCTCTATGTTTTTAGGGTTGGATCACTTTATCTCAAAAAGTTCACCAAAAACTCTATAAATAACCTCATTTCCTATGAGCAATTCATGCTCTCAACCCTAAATTCTACAAAAATCCTTACTTAACTCCTTCAATTCTCTTTTAATTTTCTCTCAACCTTCAAGCTTCTAAATAAAAATCATTACTCATTTCTTACCTTCAACTCTTAGCCAAAGCTCTCAATTTCAAGTTCTTCTACTCAAGACTATCAAGGGACAATGTAGGTGAGAATTTAGTTTTATTTGAAGTATTTGCATCTTCTTCTTCTATCCTTCTTTATTTATTTATTTTTTTAGAAAACCCTTAGGATATAATGGAAAATCCTCTTTCATCCCAAATAGGTTGAATCTCAACCTTGGACATAGAATGCTTAAGACGGTTTGGTTGAAAGAATGAAGGTCGAAGCCTATTTTAACTTATGTATCTCTCATGCATCATGATGTACAGTATGCACGCTCACCACACATGTTTGGCCATGATGAAGAAATGCATAATTCTTTTAGTAAGGCTGAAACACTAAAGTTGTAATACCCTTAGTTTTTTCATATCTCAAGTGAAATTTTGAGGATTTTGTTCTTTTCACATTTAATGAAATCTAACCTCATCGTTTGATTCAAAATGATTGATAAACATATTTTTACCTATAAGCACACTCAAATTCAAGTTCGAACGAAAAAATTGTAAATCCTCGATTTTTGAGTCTGACAAAGCTAAGAAAAAGTGAATTTTTGTTAGAGGAAAAATTTGAATAATCCGATCATACCATTAGGACTGCAACAAAAATTTATAAAAAATTGAGTATTCACTCGTCAATTTTCGAATTTAAAAAGTTGAATTATAGTAAAAAATGAAAACAAGTTTTAAAATATCGATTTCATCCCACATTCACTTTATAAAAATACTTTATATTTTTCTTTTATTTCTTATTGTCTTATTCAAACGTAAAAAACCAGCAACCATAATCGATTCGAAAACCTTGGTTTTTCTACCACTTTGCGTCGAGTTATCGTCATGACCAGGACCGTGTTGGCTGTCTACAAAAAATGGAAATTTGTCTACAACGTCGAACATTACGAATTCAATAGATCACTTTCTCTTTTTCTCTTCTCATTCTATATTTCATAAAAAAAATTAGTTGAACCATATAGTGGGTTTCAACCTTTTAAACCCAAAATTTTATCAACTTGGAGTCCAAACCGTCATCCATCAAAGAAGGGAAAAATGATGACATCATTGAGATCTTCGAAATTATCAAATTTATTTCAAAATCATCCGCATTCAAGTATGGTTTACCTCGATTTTCGTGCACATTCTTTGCTTCTAACGAAAAAAATAGGTAAGGGGCTTATGATTCTTATTGGTAATTGTAGATTTTAAAAATGCATTTAAAATTTTTATCAATCTTACGATTTTTTTTTTAAATGTAGGATTTTCTTCATTTATTTCAAATTCATGAGAAATATATGTGTTTGTTGTGTTTAATTATGTTTTATAACAATTTAGATGTGGGTGAAACATTTTATTAAATAATAGATGAAACATGGAAATCTGTGTCGTTGTCAGGACCCCATTTTAATCCAAATTTTATAGTTTTTCAATTTAAATAATAAAGTGAATTTTAAAAGTTGAAAAATGATTTGATATTAAAAGAACTTACATTGATTTGATAAATATCGAAAAGTGTTAATATGAAAAAAAGAAAAAAAATGCATGAAATGTTACGTAAAAACGATTTTTGACCTTATTTTGATAAGTGTCTTGTTGTTGATAAACAGAAGTGAGATGAGTGTCAGAAATAAGTCAATAGATATGATATTTAGGGAATTTGGGAATGTTTTACTAGAAGAATTATCAAGTTTGTCGCCATGTCGCGAGATAGAGTTCTCAATTGATTTGGTGTCATGCACAGTGCCTATTTCTATTTCACCATACTCGAACGACCCCAGTGATAACCCAAGAATTGAAAACGTAGATTGATAAGCTTACAAGCTTGAGGTTTATCCGATTGAGTCTCTCATCCTAGGGAGCACTAGTTCTATTTGTTGAAAAGAAAGATGGGTAACTACAATTGTGTATTGATTATCGATAGTTGAATCAAGTGATCATAAAAAATAAATACCCCCTTCCGTGCATTAATGATCTATTTGACCCAACTACAGGGTGCCCAATATTTTTCTAAGATTGATTTGTAATCTAGGTACCACTAGTTGATAATTCGGGAGGTGAATATTTTAAAGACTGCATTTTGGACCAAGCTAGGACACTTCGAGTATTTAGTTATGCCTTTCGATTTGAGGAATGCACCGACAACATTTATGGATCTTATGCACGGGGTATTTTAGAAGCACCTAGACATATTTGTCATTGTATTTATAGATGACATCTTAATTTATTCTAAGTAGAAGGAAAATCACGAGAGACACTTCAAAATCATACTACAGATTTTACGAGAACATAGGCTATATGCTATGTTTAGCAAATGTGAGTTCTGACTTCGTAAGGTGAAATTCTTAGGGCACATAGTATCAAAGGGATAGCAGTAGGCCTTTCCAAAGTTGAAGTCGTGCTATTATGGAAACAACTAAGGACAATGACAAATATTAGAAGTTTCCTTGGGATGACATGCTATTATAAAAAATTTATTGAGGGATTCTCCACTCTTGTAGCACCGTTGACGAGGTTAACTGAGAAAAATATTTGATTTGAGTGGGATGATCATTGTGAGACTGCATTTCAGGATTTGAAAAAAAGATTGACTGCCACTCCAATTCTATTATCTCTCATTTCGGGTAAGGATTTGACGATCTTCACTGATGCATCCAGGATTGATTTGAGAACTGTATTAATGTAGTTTGGGAAAGTAGTTGCATATGCATCTAGGAAATTGAAGAATCATGAGAAAAACTATCATATTCATGATCTTGAGTTGGCTGCAATAGTATTCGTACTACGTGTATGGAGGCATTACCTATACGGAGAGAAGTTTGAAGTATTCTCCAATCATAAAATCCTCAAGTATTTGTTCTCGTAGCAAGAATTGAATATGAGACATTGACGTTGGATGGAATATTTAAAGGACTACGACTTTACCCTTGAGTATCACTCGAAAAAGGCAAATGTAATTGTCAACGCACTGAGTAAGAACATTATAACACATATAATGGTAAAAGAATGGTAGTTGCTTGAGCAAGCCACATAAACAGTGTTTGAGACTCTTAGAAAATGGTATAGACCACGTATTTATTTGGGTACACTGAGGATAGAAAATGAATTGATAGTACGAATTATAAAGTCTCAAAAAATAGGATGTGGATACCTTAAGACTACATTGACAGTAAGAGATGGATACCTCAGAAAATTAATTGATAGTACGAGAGTTAAGGACCTGATAGATAAAATTTGGTCGAAAGGATCAAATGAGGTTCTTAGATTTAGAAACAGGATGTGGATACATCAAAACTCATAGTTGAAGCCTGATATACTAGGCGAAATACACCATTCCTGATATTCTATTCACCTAGGAAGTACAAAAATATATAAAGATCTATGCAGAAATTTTTGGTTTCCAGGTTTGAAGAAAGTTATCACAGAATATGTGAGTAGATGTTTGACATGTCAACAGATTAAGGTAGAGCACCACAACCCAATAAGCCTACTCCAGCCATTACCCATAGTGGAATGGAAGTGGGAGTAGGTGACCATGAACTTTGTAGTTGGGTTACCGAGATCCAATAACGAATCAGAAGCCAGATGGGTAATTGTGGTTTGACTGACAAAGTCGACACATTTTATTTCGATTCAAGTTTCATTCAACGTCAGCCAAAATATATATAGCTAGATAGTTCGAATGTATGTAGTGTCAGTTTCTATTATGTCAGGCATGGATCCTTATCTTTTTCTTTTTGGAAGGCAAGAGGGGGTTAGGTTGACCCCCAGACCAGATATATTAAATTAAAGGGACCAGACATGGATCCTTATCAATTCTAGAAAAGTCTATACAAAGTCATGGGAACTCAATTGAATTTCAATTCGACTTTTCATCCACTGTCAGATGGATAGTTTGAGCGGGGGATACATATTTTAGAGGACATGTTACGAGCATGTATTTTGGATTTTGGAGAAGGTTGGAAGCATCACTTATCGTTGGTAGAGTTCTCCTACAACAACAATTTTCAAGCCAGTATTGACATGGCACCAGTCGAAGCTTTATACTGTAGACTGTGTCAATCACTGGTATATTGGATAGAGATAGGAGATACCATGATATTGGGACCTAAGATTGCTGAGGAAACTACTTAGACAATACGTATTATAGGGGGACAAATTAAAAATTGCTCAAAACAGACAAAAGAGTTATGCAAACAAACGAAACAGACCTTTAGAGATCTAGGTTGGGGATAAAGTGTTTTTGAAAATATCATCCCGAAAAGAAATCTCCAAGTTTGGTATGAAAGGTAAATTGAAGCCGCGATTTGTAAGGTCGTTTGAGGTAGTTGAACAGATAGGGCCAGTGGCTTACATACTAATTCTACCATCACAGCTTGAACAGATTCACGATGTGTTCCACGTGTCCATGCTGAAGAAGTATTTGCCAGATCCTTCACACTGTTGATTTGCAGGATTTAGAGGTAGACGAAGACGTGTCCTACGAAGAAGGTATATTACAGATATTTGACAGGAGTGTAAAGCAACTCAGATCCAAATCTATTCTTCTGATCAAAATATTGTGGAGACACCTGATCAGTATCTCAAAACATTGATTTATTCATACTTTTTCCAGGCATTCATCTCGATTTCTATCATTCTTTCATTAAATTAGGTAAATAAGTATGTTAAGCTTCAATTTATTACATTTCATATTATACCATGCTAATTAGGATTAATTACAAAAAAAAAAATATAATTATCGAAAAATTGATTGCGTGTGTTCATTGTACAGGTCATTGATCAACTCATCTAGATGAACACCAAATCAATTAATCAATCAAGAATGCACTGCAATCAGAAAGACCAATTAAGCAACCATACAAAATTAGAGATCTGGATGCTTCCAAATTAATGAGGTGCAGTCATATTGTAATGTGGCGCAATCTACCTCGATTGGAATGCATTAATTTCCCTCCAATATGCTCTACATGTGAAATTATACGTAAGAATGATGGTGACTATTTTTGGTTATTTCTCGAGTCTATAAATAAATCATTTTCTCAATTAAAGAAAAGTCTTGGCCTTTATCCCTTCTCTCTTTTCCCCCAATGCCCTTGGTATTTTCTCTGTAATTTTTTATTTTGTAGTTAGGTTTTATTTCAGCAACCTTTGTAATTTTTCAAAAAAGGAAATAGTGTGTATTGGTTTCCACATGAATACAAGTGTTGTTTATCTTATTTCTTGTTGTATCCTTGCAATGATCATAGGCTAGACTCCCTCTATTAGTGAGAGGAGAAAGTCTGAAAGTAAGCTTTAATTCTATGTTTATGTCTTTATTTTTTATGTTCTTTATGTTGTTTATAAGGTTTGCTTCAATGTTTTATCCAACTCTAATAGACCAAAGTTTTAGATGAATCTCTACACCTCATATGCTTAACTTAGATGTTTTATGCCTAGATAAGATCAAGATAGAATATACTTAATCTAGATATTTAGTGGTAGGGACTTCACACATTAGTGATTGAAAGAATCCTAACTATAGTTTTACTCCAAGCTTTATGTTACATCTTCCAACCCAAGGAGTTCATACCACGCCTTCGAGGTTGAGTGCAAGAAGGATAAATTTAAATACAGTTTGATTTGTTAATCCTAAGTTACTCTAATCATTAATAGATTTGATTGTTTTGTTTTCTTGGTTTAATTTTCTTTCCATTACTTTAATTTCCAACAACATTTACTCTCCATTTTGTTTCAATACAAAAATAGGTTTTCAAATTGTAACTTAGATTCATTTTTGCTAACTTAATAACATCCTCCCTTTCTCTTGGGTAAGATCTCTTACTTGTCCACAAGCTAAGGAGAGTATAAAAATATTAATTTCTGATGAGATGACAACGAATGCATAAGAATTTTGGCATCGTTGCCGGAAAAAAGTGTAGTTGATCTAAGTTGGTCGAAGTTATTTTTTATTATTTATTTTTTTTCATTTATGTTTCTTGTTTCTATCGATACAAAATTTTTTAGAAAATAAAACAAATCTATTCTCATTACAACTAGGGAGAGAATCTAAGATCTGTGAAAAAAATTTAGACACAGATCTTGAGGTTTCAATGTAACGTAGTGAACTTTAATTGTGCCACATTGATTCTAGAGAATCAATTTCTTAATTTTTGATACATCTCTTGATTTTACTTCTGGATTACAATAATAGGCATACTTTCTATTTTTCCCTGTCAGTTTTGTTAATTTTTAACACTCTGTTTCTTTTGTAGGTTGGAGAAATCTCTAGACAACAAGACCAAGTTTGATCCATTAAATCTAAGATTCATTCTATCTTGCTGAGTTTTTCTTTGTTTTTAAATTTTAGTTATGTTTCTTTTTGTTTTAGATCCATTTTTATTAAGAACATTGTAAACTTCCATTAGTTAATCAATTATCCAAGAAGGCTTGAATTGTAATATACTAAGGAAGGACGACGGCTGGATGATACCATCATGACTCCTTAGGTTTGCACAACAAAATTGGAGTTGGTGGCCTAAGTCGACTCAACCCGTTTTCACCCCATCTAGCAGGGGAGGTAAATTCAAAACACCCAAACCTTTCGCTGCTAATGAGTTACTCCTTACCTTTATTTGTTATTTTCAAATTTGCACACACTTGGATTAGTTAATTAAGATTAGTAAAGAGTATCCCTCTTCTAAGGATAACACCATAAGATAAGGATTAGAGGTTATTACCAATTTCTTGCCCTAATTAGGTGAATCAATTCACTAGTCATCCAATCAAATTAATTAAAATCAATTAGAATTAACTATTGCGCTTCTTAATCATATTTGGCATTTAGTAAGATCTTACCCTTTTAAGAGGATAGACTCAGTTTATTTAAGAAAGAGAGGTGATTTAATAGTGTCTTTACTTATGCATTGTGCGTCACCTCCAATCTGGAGACCTGAATGATGTGGATTTGATTTTATAGAATTGAGTCGGAAGGCTAGTTGCGTAATTTCTAACCAGTTAGCAATTATCTAGAGTTAGACAACCTATTTAGGTCCAGTCTTTTTATTTTGTGATTATTTGGAATACTTTGTAATTGCATGCTTGGTAAATAATCTAAGAGTATAACACTAGAACTATTGATCCTGAGATCGAGCGTACCATCAGTAGGATTCGTAAGAAACTCTAATTAAATATGATGGGTGATTGAGAGCGAACTTTAATTGAACTCTTTACTCCTGCTTCCTCTATCCCACTTACATGCATTGTATTACCATTAAACACTACACCTCAGTTTAAAATTAGGACAACCACCATAAACATGCTCCCTAAGTTTCACGGTCTAGAGTGTAAATAGCCGTATACCCACCTCAATCGATTCTTGACCATATGCCAAACCTTTAGAAACCAAAATTTAGATGGGGATAGTGTTAAGCTTATGTTGTTTCCATTATTCTTGGAGGATCACGCAACAGCGTGGTTGAATTTCCTTGCTCCCCATTTCATAAATTCATAAGATGTTCTATCCAAGAAATTCATGGTCAGATTTTACCCCTTGGCAAAAATTGAGAGAATGAAGGATGCAATTAGAAATTTTAGATGGTGTTTGGATGAAGAATTCTCCCAAACTTGGGAGAGATTCAACGACTTGTTAGTCAAATGTCCACACTATGGCATTGACAAAGCACAGTTGGTGCAATACTTTTCTCGAAGATTAACAATGAATCAACGTATATTAGTTGAGTCTATGCATAAAGGTCAATTCATGAACCAACTCCCAATCAAGCGTACGATTTTTAAGTTAAGCTAGCCAAGTGTGTTCAAAATTAGAATACTAATAACGGAGAGTTTGATAAAGAAGATCCCGTTAAGAAGCTAGGAATGTATGGGATGAAGATAGACCCTGATCTCAAGAGCGTTATGTTTAATATAGTGAGTGGTGTGCAAAGTCTTATAAAGAAGCTAGATATTTCTAGCATCTCAGCGTCTAACCCTCACAATGATTCTCGCTTAGTTTCATAAGTTTCAATCGAGGAAACTTTTTTATGTGACTTGTGTGAAGGCAATGACCATTTGGTTGATGCCGTCCTAACTTGCCATTCATTAAGGCCGAGCAGGCTAATGCTGTTAATGGCTACACTTCTTTTAGGAAGCCTACTTAGAATTCTTATAGTCAAATGTATCATCTAGATAATAGGTTCCATCCAAACTTTTCGTACAAGTAAAATGAACCTATTCAATTTAGTGGTTCGCTAGGTTACAATAGAAGCTATAGTAAACAGACCGGTCCTTCTATGAACCAAGTCATTATTCCATAAGTATTGTATCAATTTTGGCAATCTACTGAATGTAGAGCCATAATTCCAGATTCTATGCCCAATATAATCCACCTAGCCAACAACAGTAATCTTTAGAGTCTATGATGGTAGAATTGATGAAGTAGCAACAACACCTCATCTAAACTCAACAACAGACCAATTAAAACTAATCTAAGATTAATCAGGTCACTGTCTAATCCATAGCTAAGATGGAAGTTCAGTTGGGTCAGTTATCTCTTTCCATTAGAGGGAGAGAGAAAAAGTAATTCCCTACTCAAATTATTCCTAATCCTAGAGATTAACCTACGGTTCCCAATAGATTGAAGGGTCAATATAAGGTAGAAAGTCATTCTAGAGATTCACAAGACTCAATTCAAGTTATCCACACCTTAAGGTTAGGAAAGAAGGTGGACAACAAGGTCCAACCTATTTACGAGGAAGATGATGTCCCAAAGAATAACAAAAGTCAAGTAGAAAAAACTATAGAATCTCCTAAGGAGAAGGAGAAAGATTTGAAAAAACTTCTCATTGTTTCACCAATTCCAAAAGTTCCATTTTCCCAATAACTTAGAGACAATAAGAAGAGTAAGTAATTCGAGGGTGTCCTCGAAGTCTTCCAAAATGTCTACATCAATATTTCATTCTTAGATGTCAATAAGTAAATACTTTCTTATGCAAAATTCCTTACAAATTTGACCATAGCTAAGAGAAAAACATAATTTCATTAGGAAACCATCATGGTAGTCCAAGCTTCTTTTTTTATCTAGTAAACAATTGCATCAAAATTTAAAGATCCTGATGTCTAACAATTTCCATTCACATTGGAGATCAAGAGGTTGAAAAATGTATCTTAGAGGGGCAAGTGTGAATCTTTTACCTTATTTGATTTATAAACAATTAGATTTGGAGGTTTTGAAATCTACTGATATCACGTTGATTTTAGTCATAGGTCCATTAAAGTTCCTAAAGGTATAATTGAAGATGTGATAGTGAAAGTCAAGGATTTCTTTTCCAATTGACTTTGTTGTCTTAGACACTAAGTCGGTTATCAATCTGCATAGTCATGTTCCTATAATCTTGGTATATCTATTTTTAGCAACTTCTAACGTAGTTATTCATTGTATAAACGAAATTATCACTTTGACATTTAGAGATATGAAAGTCAAATTAAACGTCTTCGACAATTTCTAAAAAATTGATGTAGATAATGATGTGGAGGAAGTAAACGCTAGTCAATCAAATGTGTCAAGATTTAGGATACTATAATCCCCTAAAATTTTTTTTGACCCATTTTGGTCAAAATTTTGACTTAGAAGAATTCATAAGCAAAGTTAATGCTAAATCTGTTTCTTACCTAGACTCTACGCATTAGCACGCAAAGGTTGAAAGTCTTTCTGTTTGGACTTCCATTTTTGTTCCTTATTGAATTGAGTTTCTCAAATTAGAACTCAAAGTACTTTTAAAGACTTTGAGATACACATTTCTTAGCAAAACTCAAACTTTTTCTGTGATAATTTTCTCACCCTAGTATAGTCTAGGAGGAAAAATTGTTAAAAATTTTGGTAGAACATCAAGACGCTATTGGTTGGACCATAGTTGACATTAAAGGAATCAACCCTTCTGTGGTAATGCACCACATTCATTTTAGAGGATTCTGCTAAGCCTTCCATAGAACTTCAGAGATGGCTAATTCTTATCATGAAGGATGTAGTCTGGAGTGAAATGATGAAACTATTAGATACGGATATCATCTATCCCATTTTTTACAGTCGTTGGGTGAGTCCTATTCAGGTCATTTATAAGAAATTCAGTATTATTGTGGTAGTGAACCAAGACAATGAGTTAATTCTCACTCGAATCCAAACTGGATGGAGAGTGTGTATCAATTATAGGAAACTCAACTCAATGACTCCCAAATATCACTTTTCACTACCTTTCATTAACCAAATGTTAGAGTGTCTAGCAGGACATTCCCACTATTACTTCTTGGATGGTTACTCCGGGCACAACCAAATATCCATTATTTCTACCGATTAGGAGAAAACAACTTTTACTTGTCCCTTCGAAATTTTTTCATATAGTTGCATGCCCTTTAGGTTGTGCAATGCATCAGTTACTTTTCAACAGTAATGATGAGTATATTTTCAAACATTATAGAAAGATAATTTTTCAGTATTCGGATCAAGTTTTGAGGAATGTTTCCATCACTTAACTTTGGTCCTCATACGTTGTAAAGAAGTCAACCTAGTACTCAATTGGAAAAACTGTCATTTTATAGTAATATTCAAAATTGTGCTAGGGCACATTATTTTTACTAGAAGGATTGAAGTGGATATAGCGAAGGTAGGTTTAATTGAGAAGTTACTACTTCCTAGAATAGTCAAAGAAATTAGGTTATTCTTAGGCCATACAAATTTCTACTTTAGATTCATTAAAAATTTTTGGAAGATCTCGAAGCCTTTATGTGAACTCTTAGGCAAGAATGTTCCTTTCAACTTCTCTGAATCATGTTTTTCTATATTTAACAAGCTTAAATCCGAGTTAATCTTAGCACCCATCATTCAATCTTCAAATTGGAACATTCCATTTGAAGTTATGTGTAACGCTTCGGATTATGCGATTGGAGATTTTTGAGGTTAGCGAATCGATAAACATCCTCATATTATCTAATATACCAGTAAATCCCTCAGTAATTCTTAGTTGAACTATTTTACAATAGAAAAGAAAATGCTAGCAGTGATCTATGCCATTGATAAATTCCGTCCCTACCTAAGAATATTAAAAGTTGTGGTCTACACAGACCATGCTGCATTGAAATACCTTTTATCAAAGAAGGATGCTAAAGTAAGGTTAATCTGGTGGATTCTGCTATTGCAAAAGTTTGATCTCGAGATCCTAAACAAAAATGATGTAGAAAATGTCATAGCTGATTACCTATCTAGGATTGTTATTGAGTAGTATGAGGAAGTTTTACCCATTTCTGAGTCCTATCTTGATGAGAAAATTATACAAATCTCCAATTTTAACAAGCCATGGTATTTTGACATTACCAATTACCTAGTTACAGGTCAATTGGCAGTCTCAATTACTAGGCAAGAGAAACTTCGTCTCCTTTCAAAAGTCAAATGGTATTTCTATGATGAATCATACTTATTCAAGTATTGTCCCAACCAAATTGTTAAACATTGTGTTCCAACCTGTGAGTAAGCTAATATTTTAGAGTTTTATCATAATCATGTTTACGGAAGGCACTTCAATGGTAAGAAAACCATTGTGAAAATCTTGTAGTATGATTTTTTCTAGCCTTCCATTTTACAAAGATGCCCACAGATTTAGCAAATTTTGTAATCGATGTCAGAAACTAGGAAAAATTTTCAAGAGAAATTAAATGCCTCAAAATCCTATCTTGATCATGGAGATTTTTGACATTTGGGGCATAGATTTTGTGGGACACTTTCCTATCTCCCAAGGTTACTAGTATATCATCATTGCAGTTGATTACATATCCAAATGGATAGGAGGTTGTGGTGGGTAGAACAAATGATCACAAGGTGGTGATCAATTTTGTTAAAGAGACCATCTTATCAAGATTCGGTACTCCGCGAGTTTGTAATAAAATCTTAGCATCGTTGATGAAGAAATATCTCATAACTCACAAAATTGCAATACCTTACCATCTACAAACATGTGGATAGGTAGAGATTTATAATATGGAAATCAAGATCATTTTGAAAAAACCAGTTAATCCTTCACAGAAAGATTGGTCTTTAAGATTAAATGACTAATTATGGGCTTACCGAACTACTTTCAAAATACCAATAGGGATGTCTCCTTACTGGTTAGTTTTTGGCAAGGTCTGTCATCTCCTTATAGAACTTGAGCATCAAGCATCTCAATTTGATTTTGATAAAGTCATTGAAAATCACAAGTTACAACTTGATGAGTTCTAAGAGATAAAAAATGACTCTTATGATTATGCTAAAGGCTACAAAGAACGTACAAAATTTTATCACGATAAGTATATACGTTGATGAAATTTTGAGCTTGGTCAAAGAGTTTTGTTGTACAACAATATACTCCATTTTTTTTAGGGAAACTTATATCTCACTGGACTAGTCCTTTTATAATCCAAACAGTTTACCCTGATGGTGTTATTGTCCTTAATCCTAAGGATGGATCTACTTTCAAAATAAATGGCCAATGTCTCAAATAGTATCTCGAGTGTGTACTACCAGAGGAAGTTCTTCTCTTCGATGAACTGATTTATTAGGATTAATAGAGTTTTTTTCTGGTTGAAGACATTAAACTTAGCATTTTTGGGAGGCAACCCATTCTTTTTATTTTTTTAGTTGTTTTAGATGAGTATTAAAGTTTTCGCTTTAGTTAGGCCTAGAACTTGGCCATTTCCTTCATTGGGAATAGTTATCAGTTCGTAACTAAAGTGGTAGGTTTTAAAAGAAAAACCTTAATTGGTCTTATATGTTTAGGGTTGCACAAAACTTAACAGAAATGAATGGTCTACTTGTTGATAGGTTTCCCCTTTGCTGGCCCTCTTCAAATAGTCACCAACAAATTAGGACGGCATACCTGATGCACCCAATCTATACGTGCTAAAAAGTAACGAGTTGATCCCTTATTACATTAAGTGATACTCATAACTACCTTCCCATCCAAAACTATAAAATTTAGTATTTTTCTTTAACATTTCTTTTCTTTTAATTTTTAGGATTCATTAGGATTTCTTTAATTAATATTTCTTTCATACTAGGCTTATTTTCTTTGCAAAATTAGGATTTTCTTTTGTTTCAAGGGTAGTTTGGGAATTTCCAATCAAACCTAAAATCACGTAATAAGTCCTAATCTCTAACTCTTCTTCTCTATTTCCATTTACAAATTTGTCCAAAACCATATCCATCAAGAATCGATTTTGTAGATCTCATTCTTTAATCATTTTTGTGCAAATCTAAAGTGATCAATGCAGTCATCATCAACTTGCAATCAATTTGTAGTCACTGCGTTTGTAGATTCATCACAGTTACTATGTCACAGTCATTTGATCACCAATCATCATCAAATTTTCAACAACCAATTGTTTTTTCCTTCCTGATTATATTGGTACCCATGGCTTCTTCCAAATGAATATTTTTTGAGGAGTCTATTTTTGGCCATTACTTTCAAGGGGTCAATAAAACATGATTTCGCGAGACCATCGTCGAACAAGGATGAAGTAATTTGCTCTACATTAGCTCTGAAGTTTATTGCAAGGATTTAGTGGGAGAATTTTACGCTTCCATTATTTCAGGCAATCCCACCATTCCTTTACTAACCATCAAATTTCGTGGCATCATGTTTTCCATTGGATTTGAAGATATCAATGTGATCTTAAGAATTGTGGAGGTCGAGGATGGAACTTGTCAGACACATCATCCATTTGAATTCTTTGTCATACGATGAGGTCTTGATTCACAACACATCAATAAGAGAAGTGGCGGATTACTATCAACGTGCTAATCAATACCTTTGTTGGGGATGGGTGGCATCAAACATCTTAGGGATACAGAACAATACTTTGCGTTTCGCGAAGTACATGTACATCATGTATACAATCTAGACTAGAGATCCTACTTTTTGCATGTCCCATCTTATCTTATAGATTCTGATCGACGCTTGCTTCAAACCCTAGAAGGGTCGTTTGCTGGTTTTTTCACAATTAGTTTGTCAAATTCTTGAGAGGTGTATGGGAATGCCGATAGCAATGCTAGTACTCTAAGGTGAGATGATTCAACTTTCAGAATTCAAGGGTGCACTATTTTTTGTAGAATTTTCCCCAGGTTTATGGCAGCTGCTACCATATCACTTTGAGGAGCACAAAAGTCCTCATGGTTATGAGTGCCCAAGACAAGAGTTTGATAAGGTCGGAGTGAGTGAAGTTAGATAATCTAGCCTGGATTTTGAGGACACGTCCTTCCTAGATGATGTCAAACCACATCCCCTACAGAAGGCATTTACAAAGGTTTTCAAGATGATGGGTAAGCTGTATAAGGGGCAAAAGGCATTGGAATGACAACTCGATGCGATTGAATAATGTGAAAGAGTTTGAGACATCCACTACTAGAGGCAAAACTCATAGGAATTAGATGTTTTCATTATGAGTTTATTTGTTAGTATGCTATTAGGATTTTGTTTGTTTAGTAGTTGTTTATGTTTTATCTTAATGCTGTACTATCCATGTTTTGTTTCACAAATAGTTTCTTTATGCAATATTTTTCAGAAATCCTTTTCTCTTTTCGTAGTTATTTTATCTTGTACTAGTTTACATAGTGTAAGTTGAAAATACTAATATTTTTTTTTGACATAGCTTAGGAACCAATTACCTACACTATGATCATAGTATATTTTGTGGTGCTTTTGGCATCATACAACATGATCATAATTAATACGACATATACAATCGACGTTACACTAGTGGTGAGTGGTGTGTTGTCTTATGTCAGGGGACATTGTGTTAATATCACAAGACTGTAAAATCATTTTTAAGTGCTATCCAATACACTTCATTTCCTTTTGTCAAATTTCAATTTTGCATTTGTATGTGCATACTAAAATATTGAAGACAATATTATGTTTAAGTTTGGGAGTGTAAGAGTCAGATCACCAATTTTCTATTCAAAAATTTTAAAAATTGTAAAAATTTTAAAATATATTTTGGCAACTTTGTTGTATTTTGTTCAAGATCTTAGCTTAAGCACTTAGTCAAAAATACTAAATCAATCTTTGGTTGGAAGCTTTGATCTAGAATCTTCATTCGTGTTTCTCTTAGGTGAAAGTTAGAGCAAAGTTACTTTTTGTTTATAGTTACTTCAAATAAGGTTACCAAGAGTATATGTTGAATTGAGTAAGCTTGTTACTTTCTTTCTTTCTAGAGTATAAGGAAAAATTAAGGTATGTTGAACTTTGACTTTCTTGTTCATTTCTTTCTAGAATACATCTTTAACAGCAATGATTGAATTAGACTGGGTACCTTAAAAATAACTGACTACTTTTTAAAAAAAAGAGCAAGAATAAGAAAAAGATCCCTCGAAGTAAAAAAAGAAAAGAAGATTCAAAAGAATCAAAGTTTAAAAGTTTAGAATTTTAGTAGGGTGAAAGCCATCAAGTGTAAGAATATGAGTATGTTGGAATATCACAGATAAAACCCCTTAGAGGTATTAAAGTGAGCATCCACATTTCTAACTATCCCAGAAAGGATGCTAAGTTTAGAACTAAAATTTAAGTTGATCCAAGTATTCCGAATTAGTTAGAACGTTGAACTTCACTCTAGGAAATCGAATCTCTAAAGTTTATAAGTTAGAATCACTACATATTAAAGGTCAATTTATGTCTAAGTTTTGTCATAGAGAAATAAGAGTTGAGACTTCATACCAACTATTATTTCTAAATGACTGACAAATCTTAAAATAACTTGTGCTTTTAGATATAAGTCTTGATTTTGACCATTATTACTTCAAAAAGTTATTTTGAATTTTGTGGGTATATTCTTTGCAAACTCTCACGAGTTAAACTCATCCACTAGCGGGAACCTAGCAGTTAAGGGTTTATCGAATTCACTAGATGCAGTCAAGATGCTTGCGAAAGTTGTACAATTATTTTCTAAAGGACTAGAGAAAGATAAGTATGGGGGTGTGATTAGTGTTTCAAAACACTAATTTATTTGAACTTTTCCTAAGTATTCATCTTGATTTTTGTCCTTATTTCATTAGATTAGGTAAATAAGTCTGTTAAGTCTCAATTTATCGCATTTCATATTATACCATGCTAATTAAGTTTAATTGCACAAAATAAATTTAATTATAAGAAAACTAATCGTGTGTGTTCGTTATATAGATAAATAATCAACTCATCTAGATGAACACCAAATCAATTAATAAATAATGCACTGCAATCAAGAAGGCCAATCAAGCAACTATGTAAAATTGGAGATCTAGATGCTTCCAGATCAATGTGACGTAATCCATCTCAATTGAAGTATCCTAATTTCGCTCCAGTATGCTTCGTGTAGACACCCCAATTTGCACGAAACCGTAGGAAAATTCAAATTTTCTCGAATTGATTCCAACTAAGAACTCAAGCCTATCACGGACTTGCATTGCCACTTGACATCATTTTCATGCATAGATGTATATATGCATCATATCACATAATGTTGCATGCCCATACCTTGTCCCTAATTCACTTTAAACCCATATCCATCACCCATACCCTAATCCAAATCCATAAATAAAGTCCATATCCCAAGCCCAAACCCAAGTCCAAACCCAAGTCCATATCCTAACCCAAACCCAAGCCCAACACCAAACCCACTCCAAACTCATTCTCTCATACCCCTTCACCAGATGACACATGTTGATCCCTCATAAGCCCCCAATACCCAATGCATCATCTAATTGGAGAGTCAACTTTCCCTTTGTGAAAATTCAAGAATGTCATTCTCAAAAATTTTAGTCAAACCAAAAAGGTTATTTGGTCTTTGGTAATAATCCATAAAGGTGAGAGAACTTCCAATCATACCCTCAAAAGGTGAGAATCTTCAAGTACTTACATGGAGTTCTCCCATTAGTCCATTTCAAAAATATACTTCCACCCTTGCTTTATTTGTTATTTACAAATGAACCAAGATCTACTTTTTACCTACCACTCCACCTTTACACATGTCACTCCCTTATTCACCCTCCCAAAAGTACTTTTGTTCTCTCACCTCTATTTACCAAAAAATCAAAGATCAAATAAAACTTTTAGGATTTCTTCACAAATGTCATCTTTACCCTCATACAAATGAAAAATCAAAAAAGAAATAACCTCAACCCCATGTCCATTTTCTTTATTTTTAGGGTTGGACCACTTTATCCCAAAAAATTCTCCAAAAACTCTATAAATACCCTCATTTTCTATGAGCAACTCATGCTCTCAAGCCCCCATCTCTCAACCTAAAACTCTACCAAAATTTCTACTCACTCTCTCATCCTCTAAACTTCAACTCACTCCTCTCAACCATCTTATTTAACTCTCAAGTCTACATTTCAAGGTTCAAGTTCATCAAGGGATAAAATATGATTTAAGATGTAGCTTATTTATTTCAAAGTTTACATCTTCTTCTTCTAACCCTCTATTTTTTTTTATGTTTAGAAATCCTTAAGATGTAATGTATACCCTCTCTCATCCCCGGTAGATTGGACTAAGGTTTGATCGAAAGGATGGGGGTTTTTTACCTTAAAATCATGCATCATATTGTACACAATGCACACACTCACCTATGCATAGCAATGATGAAGAAATGTGTTATCCTCTTGATGGGGTGTAACACTAAGTTTCTAGCCATGCATACATGCATCAAGGTTGTGGCCTCAAGGGAACTCCATCATGGAGTCTATCTAAAAGCTCAAACCTACATTCATATTCATAAATTTAATGTGATTACATGGGTCATTCTTTTTCATAGAATGCCCTTAATGTCATGTTGAAAATCAAAACCCTTTGTTAAGGGAACATTTCACTCCAATGCACACACCACCCTTATCATGCATTCTCATGCATTTAATATTTATTTTCTTAAGATGTTTACAAAATAAAATGGCAAAACAAGGTAACCACCTTTGGTGGAGAGGATGGGGTGCCTAACACCTTCCCCATCCTCTAAGCGGACATCCTTACCTAGATTTTAGGTAAACCTAGCCCTTTCTAACACATGAGAGTCACTACAATGCCATGAAAAAAATGGTTTTCAAAAAATCGATTCGGGTACCCATTCACACCAAACAATGTAGCATTGAGGTTCATTGTGAACATTTCATGTCTACAACTTGGCAACTCCACTGGGGAGACTAGTGGGTCCAAACCGATTTGAATTGGTTATTTTCTTTTCTTTTATTTTTCTTTCAAAAAAATATTCAACTTTATTCCTTAGTTTTATTTTGTTACTAACATATTTGGTGGTTGATTCACTTTGTTGTGTTTATGATTTTATCTTCTTTATAGGAATGCATGTAATATTTATTTTATTATCTTGTTGTGATTCAAAGTTGTAAGGGTTGATACACATTTGTAATGCACTTGTGCACATTCGATTCATAGCTCATTGCACAAACCACCTTCTCCTATTTTAAAATCTAACCCCGGATGCCGGTACTCTCAAGCCCCTAGATCATTCATTTGGGGAGGCGGGGATGAGAACATGCACCTCAATGACCAACCTAAGAAGTGTACATTTCATTGTGCATGGAGGTTTGAAGATTGAGTTACCTCAAACCACCTATAGCCACATGCATCAAAATACGATTAGAGGCATAGGACACAAATGTCAAGATGTATCAACCTTTAGGTATCATGTAATCTTCTTTTTACTTTTTTTTAGCCCTTGAAGGCAAAGTTGTATAGATATTAGGTTTTTTTTTTTTTCTCCTTTGTTTCCTTACATGTCCACCTAGGTAAAGGGGAAAATCTATATTTTTTTTTATGTTTTGCATCATACAAAAAAAAAAAAAAAATTTACCCCAAGCCAAAAAACAGAGGTTATGTGCCTCAAAATCTCAAAAAAAAAAAAAAAAAAAATTGTGAAAATTAAGGTTCTGGTCCGTTTTTAAAGAGCAGACCAGTACAAAAGCTCTTTGGTCCGTTTATTAAAAACGGACCCTAAAAAAAAAATAAAAAAAATTTGTTTTTGCTCATTTCGTCCCTTACATCAGTCCTGACAACGTTTCTCTTGGACTTTATTTTTCTTTTGAGTTTTAAGACTTGAAAATGATTAAATACATCATTTCTATCGTTAAACTTATGGCCTACCACTCGCTACTTTGTGTTTAATTCAAACGAAGCTAGCCTACACTTTACCTATCGAAATTGATCCTAATCCAATGTGGCGTACTATCAACCTTACCATCATCCATCATCGAGGATTAACTTCAATCGGATCCACAACCCATAACCACTCCGAATCGGGTCTGTGACCCGTATCCACACCAAAATGGGTTCACGACCCATATCCACTTTCAAATGGGTCCACAACCCATATCCACTTTCAAATGGGTCCACGACCAATACCCACTTCCAAATGGGTCCACGACCCATATCCATTTCAAAATGGGTCAACGACCCATACCCACTTTTAAATGGGTCCACGACCCATATCCATTTCAAAATGGGTCTACGACCCATATCCGCTTCAAATGGGTCTACGACCCATATCCGCTTCAAATGGGTTCACTACCCATATCCATTTCCAAGTGAGTCCACGACCTATACCCACTTTCAAATGGGTCCACGACCCATATCCATTTCCAAATGGGTCCACGACCCATATCCGCTTCAAATAGGTTCACGACCCATATCCACTTCCAAATGGGTCCACGACCCATACTCACTTCAAACTAGGTCTATGACCCATATCCATTTTCAAATGGGTCAATGACCCATACCCACTTCCAAATAGGTCCACCGCCTATACCCACTTTCGAATGGGTTTACGACCCATATCCACTTCAAATGGGTCCATGACCCATAATGAATCTTCGACCCATATTCACTTCCAAAATGAGTCCACGACCCATATCCACTTTCAGATGGGTTCACGACTCATATCCATTTCGAGTCGGATCCATAACCCGTACCCAACCCGAACAATATCTATCCTTTAATCTCAACCATGTCCATAATCTATGTGTGAACCATCAAGATCAACAATTGGCCGATCAATTCAAATAAATCCAATCATTTTCCAACAAACTAGATTTGAAAAAAAAAAAAAGACAACAAAGAAATTTTAAAGTACCAATTGCAATTCTTGATCAAAGTCGGTGCCTAAGAACAATCTTACCCTGTTGATACGAGGGGGATAGACTACGTCTATTCAAGTGAATGAGGTGACTTAAGAGTACCATTGTGCGCCACCTTTTCCTTGAGGGTTTGACTGGTTGATCTTGATTTCAGAGAATTGAATTAAGGGGCTAACAAAATGGTTTTTTTCGACTCAATCTTTCTACAGTAATCCGTTTGTACAAAATATTTTTCTTAACTGATAAACCTTCAGCTCCACTCTGATAAACCTCTAGCCTCATGCTGACAAATCTTTGGCTCCGTGCTGACAAACCTTCGGCTCCGTGCTGACAAACCTCCAGCTCCGTGCTGACAAACCTCCGGCTCCGTGCTGATGAACCTTTGGCTCCGTGCCGATAAACCTCTAGCTCCGTGCTGACAAACCTTCGGCTCCGTGCTGATGAACCTTCGACTCCGTACCGATAAACCTCCGGCTCCGTGCTGACAAACCTCCGGCTCCGTGCTGATGAACCTCTGGCTCCGTGCCGATAAACCTTCGGCTCCACGCCGATAACCTCCTAGCTCCGTGTTGACAAACCTCCGGCTCCGTGCCGATAAACCTCCGGCTTCGTGCTGATAAACCCCCAGCTCCGTGCTGACAAACCTTCGGTTCCGCACCAATAAATCTCCAGCTCCGAGCTGATAAACCTCTGACTCCATGCTGACAAACTTTGGCTTCGTGCCGATAAATCTCCAGCTCCGTGCTGACAAACCTTCAGCTCCGCGTTGATAAACCTCCGGTTCCGTGCTGGTAAACCTCCAGCTTTGTGTTGACAAACCTTCAGCTCCGTGTTAACAAACCTCTGACTTTGCGCCGAAAAAACCTCCAGCTCCATGCTGACAAACCTCTAGCTCCGTGCTAACAAACCTCTAGCTTCGTGCTGATAACCTCCGACTCCGTGTCGATAAACCTACAGCTCCGTGCTGACAAACCTTCGGCTTCGTGCTGATAAGCCTTCAGCTTAGATATACCCTCGGCATTCAATTTCCTTTTAGGAAGACATTGGATCCACATTGCAGGGGCAGTCCCTTCTTCCTTGCACCAACGGGTAAAATTTATCATGGGACAAAGGGTGATTTCCGTCCTCGAAAAGCATCTCATACCAGTAGATCGATCGCTGGATATGCCTTACATTGATATAGAAATGACCGGAGACAAAGAAGAGTATCACGCCTTCCAGTTCACATCTATCAACTATATCCCAAGAGGGAAAGAGAAGACAATGGCAGAGTTGTCAAAAAGAAATCTGATGATCAGACGAGTGACGAAGAAGGCGGGATATC
The DNA here is from genome assembly GCF_017979445.1 of Akebia trifoliata. Classification (NCBI taxonomy): domain Eukaryota; kingdom Viridiplantae; phylum Streptophyta; class Magnoliopsida; order Ranunculales; family Lardizabalaceae; genus Akebia; species Akebia trifoliata. The sequence goes on from NC_141378.1 coordinate 30,153,577, forward strand.
TTCCGAAATAAGGGTTAGGGCCTAAAGGAAAAGATAGGGCCACTCTGATCAATGCCCAAAAACATACTCCCTACTTCGATTTCAGGTTCAGGCCTACAAAGAATGACATCTCTGACATGAATGATAAGAAGAAGGAACTTTGATTTGCAAGAAGACAGAATCGTGAGCCTAACGTATGGAACTTCGGCAAGGTACCGCACATCAGTGACAGCTTCCCACAATCACAAAAAAGGCTAGATGATCTGTCAGAATCATTATCAACAAACCACACAGGAGAACCAAGTGTTATAAGTATCGAGCCCATTCAATCGCAAGAAGACTCATTCATTGAGTCCCCAAATTCCTTTACAGATGGCATGGACATCTTGTTCGGAGGGGATTCCGAATGGAGTCAAGAGGAAGAAGAAAAAGAGCCCGCTAAGGCGGAAGTCCCAATGGGCGAAGAAGAAAAATCACTTTTCCCCTTTCAAATCGATTGGGGATCTGTCGTAATTCCACCCACCCTACAAGTACCCGGACTTGACGATAGTCATCCGAAAGTAATGGTCATATCTGAACCATCAAGGGAGCCATTCTCCCGACTTATCTGCCCTACAGAAGAAGGGCAAGTCTTCAAGAATTGGGAGGAATACCCAATAACTTACGAGGCCGCCATGGGGTCCAGAATCCCTACGGCCTCCAAAAAAAAAACGTCACTACCAGAATCTCATGTGCCCGATGACCATAATGAGCCCTCATCCTCAGAGCAAAAATGTTTTGGGGGCTCATCTCAGTTGCTAATGAATTTGCATGATTTTTCTTTATCTTCTTTCAGGAACACATCTCCACAAAATCCAAAAAAATAAAAAATCTTTCAAAATCCAAAAAAATCAAAAATCTTTCAAAATAAAAAAATCTAAAATATATCAAAATTCAAAAAAATCGAAAATCTTTCAAAATTCAAAAAAATCAAATATTTTCCAAAATTCAAAAAAATCAGAAATCTTCAAAATACCTTAGATTTTCAAAGAATTTTCTCAGTTGAATGAGCCTTATAACAGAACAGAGTATGAAAGAAATGAATACGACTTTTACCTCGAGCTTGACTTTGATCTCATGCAGATCAAAGAAGAGCCAGAGGAAGAGGTTGAATATCCTCCAAAAGAAATCAAAGAACTCATGGAACGTCACGATAAGGGTGTTCAGCCAAATATAGAGGATACAAACTCAGTGAACCTGGGCACCGAAGATGACCCACGAATCGTTAAGTTCGGGGCCCTATTGACGATTGAGCAGAAGGAAGAGATGACAAATTTCTTACGGCAGTACCAAGATGTCTTCGCATGGTCCTATCAAGACATGCCCGAGTTAGACACAGATCTAGTCATCCACAAGTTACCTATCATATCAGGAAGTAAACTAGTCAAGCAGAAATTACGAAGGTTGAAACCAGAGTGGACACTTAAAGTCAAGGACGAAGTAATGAAGCAGTTCCAAGCAGGGTTTCTCGCAATATCCACCAACCCTGAGTGGCTCGCAAATGTCGTCCCTGTACCAAAGAAAGACAGAAAGGTACACATGTTTGTAGACTACCGAGATCTGAACAGAGCCAGTCATAAAGATGACTTTCCACTACTACACATCGACACTCTGGTTGATAATACAGCTGGACACGGTATATTCTCCTTCATGGATGGCTTCTAGGGTTATAATCAGATAAAAATGGTAGAAGAGGACCAAGAGAAGACTGCGTTCATCACACCTTGGGGTACCTTTCACTATAAAGTTATACCATTCGGTCTCAAGAATGCTGGGACAACTTACCAACGAGCCATGACTGCCTTATTTGATGACATGATCCACAAGGAAATAGAAGTATACGTGGATGACATGATAGCTAAATCAAACCCCGACGAGGATCATTTGGTAAACCTGAAGAAACTATTTGATCGATTAAGGAAGTATAGTTTAAGGCTTAATCCGGCAAAGTGTGTATTTGGGGCCACGTCAGGAAAGCTGTTGGGGTTCATTGTTAGTAGAAGAGGCATCGAAATCGATCCAGCTAAAATGAAGTACATCATAAATATGGAGCCACCCAAGTCAGAGAAAGAGATCAGGGGATTCCTCGGGAGGATTCAGTACATTAGTCGGTTCATTGCACAATTAACTTCGATCTGTGAGCCAGTATTCAAATTACTGAAGAAGAATGAGCCGAAAAAATGGAATGAAGACTCTCAAGAAGCTTCGACAAGATTAAGAGATACTTGCTTAATCCACCAGTCTTAGTTCCACCTACACCAGGTCGACCTCTGTTGATGCATCTTTCCGTACAAGAAAACTCCATGGGCTGCGTACTGGGACAACATGATGAAACTGGCCGAAAAGAGCAAGTCATTTATTACCTTAGCAAGAAATTCACAAGTTACGAGGTGAACTATTCAACCCTCGAAAAGACGTATTACGCCCTTGTCTGGGCATCACAACGGCTACGCCACTACTTGTTCAGTTACTCGACTATGCTCATTGCTCGGATGGACCCCTTGAAGTATCTTTTCGAGAAGCCGGCACTAACGGGACACACCGCAAAATGGCAGCTATTATTATCTGAGTTCGACATCACCTATGTCACTCAAAAAGCCATCAAAGGACAAGCTATTGCTGACCACTTAACGGAACACCCTTTGCCCGACAGTGAGCCACAAAAGACAAATTTTCCTGATGAAGCCATCTTATTTGCTGAAGCCGAGAGCGACAATGAAGAATCTACTTGGAAAATGTACTTTGACGAAGCAGTAAATCAAAAGGGAAACGGAATTGGGGCAGTTCTGGTTAAGCCAGACGGGACTCATATCCCAATTGCAGTCAGACTAAGGTTCCAATATTCGAATAACGAAGCCGAGTATGAAGCATGCATTATGGGGTTGAAAGCAGCGATCGACTTCGAAGTGGATGAAGTAGATGTATTCGGAGACTCAAGTATGGTAGTTTACCAGACAACGGGAGAATGGAAGACCCGAGAGCAGAGATTGGTTCCGTATCACGAGTATCTCGAAGATTTAAGTTCAAACTTCATCCGAATCTCATTTACTTATATGCCGAGGGCTAAGAACTAATTTGCAGATGCATTGGCTAATCTGGCCTTAATGATCAGCATCTCCGAAGACACCATAGTCGACGCTCTTGAGATTTGTATTCAAGACAAGCCTGCGTATTGCTTACCTGTGGAGGTCGAAGAACTTGAGGAAAAACCATGGTATACAGACATCAAGGCATTCTTAGAGGATCGAACTTTTCCACCCGATGCCACGACGACGGACCGAAAGACTATTCAGAGATTGGCGGGACAGTTCTTCTTGAGTAGTAGAGTCTTATACAAAAAGACGCATCACGAGGTTCTCCTTAGGTATGTAACACAAACAGAAGCTCAACGCTTAATCAAGACCGTGCATGGAGGAGTCTGTGGACCTCACATGAATGGACATATGCTCGCAAAGAAGATTATGAGAATGAGTTACTACTGAATGACTATGGAGAGCGACGGGTACCAACATGTTCGGAAGTGTCATTTGTGTCAAATCTATGCCAACAAGATCAATGCGCCACCTTCAGAATTGCACAATATGACTTCCCCCTGGCCTTTCTCACTATGGGGCATGGATGTCATCGGGTAGATCAATCCTCAAGCTTCCAATGAGCATCGCTTCATCTTAGTCGCCATCGACTACTTTACAAAATGGGTAGAAGCAGCATCTTACGCCAATGTTACAAGGGGCAATGTCTTGAAGTTTGTGAAGAACAACATCATATGTCGGTACAGCCTCTCAAGCGGGATAGTGACCGATAACGCCAAAAATCTTAAGAACAAAGATATGTCTAAGATGTGCAAGGATTTTCAGATCACCTATCACAACTCAGTCATTTACAGACCAAAGATGAATGGAGCAGTCAAAGCTGCTAACAAAAATATCAAAAAGATCATCGAGAAAATGGCTGTCACTTATAAGGATTGGCACGAGATGTTATCATTTGCTCTACATGCTTATCGAATGTCAATCCGAACCTTGACTGGGGCAATGCCTTACTCATTAATATACGGAATGGAAGCGATCTTGCCCGTTGAGATCGAGATTCCCTCCCTTCGGATCTTAAAAGAAGTTGAATTGGATGAGGCAAAATGGGTCCAAGCTCGATTTGATCAGTTGAACTTAATAGAAGAAAAACGACTTTTAGCAATCTATCATGGGCAAACTTATCAACGGAGAATAGCACGTGCATATACAAGAAGGTTCGACCTCGAGAGTTCATACCAGGAGACTTAGTTCTGAAGAAAATTCTACCAATACAAGAAGATGCGAGAGGGAAGTTTCGTCCAAATTACGAGGGACCATTCCTCATCCAAAAGGTACTGTCTGGGGGAGCGTTAATTCTCACAGAGATGGATGGGGAAGTCTTTCCACAACCGATCAATGCTGACACCGTTAAAAAATATTACGCCTGAAGTCATCCTTTGAAATGAAAAGAGGCCATCTTTCCACTACCTGAACAACTATCTACCCTTAATTAACCCTTTTTGAGCCATCACATTCATTTCTTAATCTAGGACCAGGGCAAATCACCGTTATCAAGGAAATCAAATGAAAAAAAAAATCAAAAGTCAAAACAAAAGTACCAAAGTATACTCCTGGCTCGCATGAGGATAAACTGTGAACGGCTAAAATTACAAAAAAATCAAAAAGTCAAAAACCTTGAATGTCTGTTCTCAAGCTCGACCCAAATCTCCTACCTAAACAAGTTCGTGTGACGATGGGAGGAGACATAGATCATATTTTTGAAACAAAAATAGACAAACCCCGTGTCCAATCTACCCCTCAATAAATCCTGACTCAGCCTTCCTTACATCCTTTCACAACCTAGCCTAAGCCTACATTTCGTCCTATTTAAAGTCCTCTCAGATCAGGGAATGGTTCAAGACAACTCAATCACGATGGAAGCACGTCATGAAAAATATTATCAGGGTATAGTTAATTTTGCTACTTAACTCGGATTTCAAGCCACCAAAGTCGTTGGAAGACCCGAGAGGGGAGGCTAGGTCAAATATTTGAAAAAAAAGAGCGACTTGAAGTGTAGAGTTGTTGATCTTGAAGCTCAACTTAAGTCACCGCACCATGAAAATCGTCGGAAGAACTCGAGAGGGGAGTCCAGATCTATTACTCAAGAAAGAGCGCCACTAGAAGAGTAAAGTATTCGATCTCGCAACTCAACTTGAGTCGTCAAGCCACAGGCGCACAGAGAAATCGAAAAGGTATTCAAGGTAAAAATCTATAAAGTAAGCATAGACTGAAAGGGCAGGGTGAAAACTCGCAAGAGCACTGTGAGTAAAAAAATTAGTCTATGGTAAGATCAAAACCACCGGCATGATGAAAACTCGAAAAGGGTTTCGATAGGCAAAAATGTGGAAATCAGGTCTGGTGAAAACCGTAACTGGCGCCAGGGGCAAAAATGAAAAAATGAAAAAAAAAATAAATAAAAAATAAAAACTCCTGGCCCGCAAGAGTATAAACTGTGAACGACGAAAAATCTGGAGGTCCTCAATATTCCAATGAAGATAATTCAGTCAAAATCCTTAATCTCGGGGATGACTCTAAAGAAGCTAAGGATTAGCTGACACTTGTATCCTCGACATTTGGCAAAGGCATCATGATTGTTAACTTTCAGATTCGTCAAACACAGTCTGTCACAGATTATTTGACGAAGGCAATCTTTTAAAACCTAAAACAAAAAAATTGCATCATCAAAAATTACAATTTTTGGCCTATGACGAAGAATCTAGGACTTTTCTTCAAAACCAGAGTTTTCAAAAGCAATAGATATATCTGAGGCCACTATATAAAAAAACCTAATTCGTTCATTTCAAATAGTACTACATCATTCTTCTCAAAAGCAGGGTACAAAAAGGAACAACGGGCAATGAACCACTCATATATTCTCTTGAGGAACACAGTAGGCATCAAGTCTATCCTTTCAGGCTTTAATCTGAGAAGCCCAACCAATGATGATTCTCTTCACATTTGAAGCAGAACCACTTACCAAGTACTCAACTATAATGCCGCCATGCATCCTCAAAGCAAGCGTCTCTAAAGAACGGCAACGTCACACCAAGCCTCTCTAGATGATCCTGTAATTGCCATGAAAGGGAAACTAAGTTCGAAACTCAAAATCAACGAGGGAAAAATAAAAAAAATATCTCAAAAATGCATTACATGGTTTAAAACGTCGATCACTTTCAAAAATCATAAAAAATGGTATCTAAGATTTCAAGCGAGCTCTGTGCCACGAAATCAAGGGTTTTAAAAATTTTCTCAACCCATCCGACGTTTTTAATCATCATGCAATAAATTATTTTGGATTCATGCAAATAAATGGTCTAATTTATTCTTTGCAATTCTTTGCAAGCAACTCCTGCAAAGAGGGACAGCTGTAGACACCCCAATTTGCACGAACCCATAGGAAAATTCAAATTTTCTCGAATTGATTCCAACTAAGAACTCAAGCCTATCACGGACCTGCATTGTCACTTGACATCATTTTCATGCATACATGTATACATGCATCATATCACATAATGTTGCATGCCCATACCTTATCCCTAATCCACTTTAAACCCATATCCATTACCCATACCCTATTCCAAATTCATAAATAAAGTCCATATCCTAAGCCCAAACCCAAGTCCATATCCTAACCCAAACCCAAGCCCAACACCAAGCCCACTTTAAACCCATTCTCTCATACCCCTTCACAAGATGACACATGTTGATCCCTCATAAACCCTCAATACCCAATGCATCATCTAATTGGAGAGTCAACTTCCTCTTTGTGAAAACTCAAGAATGTCCTTATCAAAAACTTTAGTCAAACCAAAAAGGTTATTTGATCTTTGGTAATAATCCATAAAAGTGAGAAAACTTCCAATCATACCCTCAAAAGATGAGAATCTTCAAGTACATACATGGAGTTCTCCCATTAGTTCATTTCAAAAATATACTTCCACCCTTGCTTTATTTGTTATTTACAAATGAACCAAGATTTACTTTTTACCTACCACTCCACCTTTATAAATGTCACTCCCTTATTCACCCTCCCAAAAGTACTTTTGTTCTCTCACCTCTATTTACCAAAAAACCAAAGATCAAATAAAACTTTTATGATTTCTTCACAAATGTCATCTTTACCCTCATACAAATGAAAAATCCAAAAAGAAATAACCTCAACCCCATGTCCATTTTCTTTATTTTTAGGGTTGGACCACTTTATCCATAAAAGTTCTCCAAAAACTCTATAAATACCCTCATTTTCTATGAGCAACTTATGCTCTTAAGCCCCCATCTCTCAACTTAAAACTCTACCAAAATTTCCACTCACTCTCTAATCCTCTAAACTTCAACTCACTCAACCCTCAACCATCTCATTCAACTCTCAAGTCTACCTTTCAAGGTTCAAGTTCATCAAGGGACAAGGTGGGATTTAAGATGTAGCTTATTTATTTCAAAGTTTGCATTCTCTTCTTCTAACCCTCTCTTTTCTTTTATGTTTAGAAATCCCTAAGATGTAATGTATACCCTCTCATATCCCCGGTAGATTGGACTAAGGTTCGATCGAAAGGATAAGGGTTGAAGCCCATTTTTTACCTTAAAATCATGCATCATATTGTACACAATGCACACACTCACCTATACATGGCAATGATGAAGAAATGTGTCACCCTTTTGATGGGGTGAAACACTAAGTTTCTAGCCATGCATACATGCATCAAGGTTGTGGCCTCAAGGAAACTCTATCATGGAGTATCTTTAAAAGTTCAAACCTACATTCATATTCATAAATTTAATATGATTACATGGGTCATTCTTTTCCATAGAATGCCCTTAATGTCATGTTGAAAATCAAAATCCTTTGTTAAGGGAACATTTCACTCCAATGCACACACCACCCTTATTATGCATTTAGTATTTATTTTCTTAAGATTTTTACAAAATAAAATGGCCAAACAAGGTAACCACCTTTGGGGGAGAGGATGGGGTGCCTAACACCTTCCCCATCCTCTAACCGGACCTCCTTACCTAGATTTTAGGTAGACCTAGCCCTTTCCAACACATGAGCGTCACTACAATGCTATGAAAAAAATGGATTTCAAAAAATTGATTCGGGTGTCCATTCACACCCATTTCAAAAAGAATGGTGGCGACTCCAAACAATGTAACATTGAGGTTCATTGTGAACATTTCATGTCTACACTCCGCATGTGAAATTATACGTAAGAGTAATAGTGGTTATTTTTAGATAGTTCTACAACACCTCGAGTTTATAAATAGATCATTTTTCCAATTAAGAAAGAGTCTTATGGCTCTTACCCTTCTCTCTTCTCTTTTAATGCCCTTGGCATTTACTCTTTAATTTTCTATTTTGTAATTAGGTTTTATTTCAACAACCTTTGTAATTTTTTAAAGAAAGAGATAGTGTATATTAGTTTTCACATAAATATAAGTGTTGTTTCTCTTACTTCTTCTTGTATCCTTATAATGACCATAGGCTAGACTCTCTTCATTAGTAAGAGGAGAAAGCTTTAATTCTATGTTGTTTATAGGGTTCTCTTTAAGGTTTTGTCCAACTCTAATGGATCAAAACTTTAGATGAATCTCTATACTGCATATACTTAACTTAAATGATTTATACTTAGATAAAATCAAGATAGAATATGTTTAATCTAGATATTTGGTGGTAGGAACTTCACACATTAGTGAATGAAAGAGTACTAGCTATAGTTTTATTCTAAGCTTCATGTCACATCTTCCAACCCAAAGAACTTACACCAAGCCCTTGAGGTTGAGTGCAAGAAGGATAGATTTAAAAACAGTTTTATTTGCTAATCATAGAGGTTACTTTAATCACTAATAGATTTGTTTCTCTAGTTTTCTAGTTTAATTTCCTTTCTCTTGCTCTAATTTTCAGCAACATTTACTCTTCATTTTGTTTCATAAAAATATCAAAACAAGTTTTAAGATTATAATTTAGATTAACTTCATTATTGTTAACTTGGTAACATCCCCCTTTCTCTTGGGTTCGATCTCTTACTTGTCCACAAGTGTGGAGATTCATCTAAAGCTTTGATCCATTAGAATTGGATAAAACCTTGAAGAGAACCCTATAATCATAAAAACATAATTAAAAGCTTGCTTCTAGGCTTCCTCCTCTCACTAATGGAGGAAGTTTAGCCTATGGTCATTGCAAGGATACAAGGAGAAGTCATGAAACTAACACTTGTATTCATATAGTAACTAATGTACACTATCTCCTTTAAGAAATTACAGAGAATTGCTAAAACAAAGTCTATATCTAAAAATATAAAATTACAAAGAAAATACCAAGGGCATTAGGAGGAGTAGAGAGAATAGACCAAGGGTCAAGGATTAAGGACCCTTTCCTAATTGGAAAAATGAACTATTTATAGACCTTAGGTGCTCTAGAAAGTCTCAAAAATAGTCGTCATCACTCTTGCGTATACTATCATGTGAGGAGCACATTAAAATTTTTTTAGGGCGATTCGTGAAAATCACTACACCACATTGGATGTTCACTACTTCACATTGATCTAGAGACATTTGGATCTCCAATTTTGTATGATTTCTTGATTGGTCTTCAAGAATTTAATACATACTTGATTGATTGATTTGATAATCCATCTTGATTATTTGATATTTGACATGTACGATGAACACACGTAATCAGTCTTTTGATAAATGAATTAATTTTGTGTAATTAAACCTAATTAGCAAGATAGAACATGTAACGTGATAAATTGAAGCTTAACACAATTATTAACCTAATCTAATGAAATATGAATGGAAATCGAGATAAATACTTGAAAAAAATACGAATAAATCAATGCTATGAGACATTGATCACATCCTCAAACTTATCTTTTTCTAGTCCCTTTGAAATTTTTTTGCAATTTTCGCAGACTTCTCGATTGCATTTAGTGAATTTAGTAAGCCCTTAAACCACAAGGTTACCCCTAATGGATGAGTATGACTTGTGATGCTTTGTAGAGAATATACCCACAAATTTCAAAATAACTTTTGAAGTAATAATGGTACAAATCAAAACTTATATTTAAAAGCATAGGTTCTTTACAATTTGTTAATCATTTGGAAGTAACACTGGTAAAGAGTCCCTACTCTTATTTTCTCTACGGAAAAACTTAGATTTAAATTGATCTTAAAAAAATAGTAATTCTAACTTAAAAACTTTAGAGATTCGGTTTCCTAGAGTAAGTTAAAAAAAACCTTCAATCTACCTAGAAATAGTTGGATCAACTTGGAGTTTAATTCAAAACTTAGCATCTTGTTTGGGGTTCAAACCTTCAACAGGTTCTTTTTTTTTTAATTTTAATTTTTTATGATTTTTATAGTAGAGGAAGAAAACAAAAGAAAATAAGTGGAAATCCAACTCATACATCCCCAAACTTAAACATGATATTGTCCTCAATATTTCAATGTGCACATGTAAGTGCAAAACTGAAATTGACAAAAGAAAATGAATTAGGTTGGATAACACTAAAAAATGATTCTATAGTCTTGTTAATACCAGCACAATGTTTCCTAAAATGAGACAACATAGTACTCACCACTATCGCAGCGTTGATTGTATCTATCGTATTAATTATGACCATGTTGTATTATGTCAGGAGCACCACAAAAAATACTGTGCTTATAACCTAGGTAAATGGTTCATAGGCTATGTCAGATACACACTAGTAGTTTCAACCTACACTGTGTAAAAATAACAACAAAACGAAATAACTAAAATCCTTAGATTTGGATGGTATGCAACCTAACCATATGAGACGAATTATAGCTTTTCTTTTTGAACCTACCACTTTGGTTTCGAACTAGTAATTATTCCCGATGAGGAAAATGGCCAAGTTTTGAGCCAACAGAAGTAAAAATCTATATTACTCATCCAAAATCTAAAACTAACAAAAACAGTGGGTTGCCTCTCAACAACCCTAAATTTAATATCTTTAGTCAGATTTATTAGACTTGAGGATCTCAACTTGAATTACATGGGTTACCTCCGAAGCAGCGCTAAGTTAACGTCTTCAACCGGACCTCTGAAAAAGTGTTATTGAAAGGGATTTTCCTATCATTAAATTTGATTGACGCCTTAATTGATTTTCCATCCTATGTGTAACTTAGACAAATTTTTATGGCTTGAACGATATAGAAATTATGTTGCAAAATACCTAACATTCTACTTATATCTTTTTGAGTTAAAGAATTCATCTCTTTGAGAAATTATTGAATTACTGTGTTCCCTGTGATGATGAAGATTATATGACTAATAGGGTCCTTATAATTCTATGAAATTATAGGTTGGAAGGAGCACATATTTTGGTCGATTTCTAAAGAGGTTTCATTATTGGTGGTTATTAGACTCTTAGGAGCTGGTGAAAATAGAGGATCGAAATTGATCCTAATTTTCTCTAAGACAAGATTGTCTTTTGAGAATGAATTGATAGATAACTCCAAATGAATTTCTTCTTTCTTGAGAGGTTATTCCAAATATTAGCTTTGTGGGATTGTTTGTTCTAGGAACAGATCGTTCTATTCTAAAGAGTAGCTTGTTGCTCTAGTTGTAATGCCATCTTCCATACGGTCTTTGTTGTAATATGATTGATATTTATTTTAGCTTCAAAGGAAAGTGGGATGTTAACTATGGATGGATAGTTATGGAGTTCCTTGGGAAATTGAAATTGGTTACTAAAAGTATCTTGGAAGAATGGTGGATTTTCTAGGATTGGCATATCCTTATTTTCGAATTAATCAAAATTCCCTTATTCTTCTAAGGATAGCTTTAAGTGCCTTGATTAGATTTCCATATTGCTTAGGGCTTGAGCAATCACTTGTTATTGTTGAATGAGTGGTTGTTGCTGATTTAACAACTCCATCATTATGGATTCTAATACGATTGGTGGTTGAAAAGTTAAAGTAGGATAATCGTACAACATTGAGATTCTAGAAATGGTTAAAAGTTTGAGTAAGATTAGTGGTATTAAAGTGAACATCCACACTTCTTACTACCCTAGACGGGATACTAAGTTTTAAATTAAATCCTAAGTTAATCGAATTATTCCTGGGTAAATTGAGATTTTTTCAAACTCACACTAGGAAATTGAATCTCTAAAATTTCTAAGTTAGAATTACTATTTTTTAAAGGTCAATTTAAGTCTAAGTTTTGTCGTAGAGAAATTATAGTTGGGACTCTATACCAAGTGTTACTATTTCTAAATGACTAACAAACCACAATTGACTTGTGCTTTTCAATATAAATTTTGATTTTGATCATTTTTTCAAAGTTGTTTTGAATTTTGTGAGTATATTCTCTACAAATCCTCACGAGTCAAACTCGTCTACTAGAGGTAACTTAGCTGTTTAAGGGCTTACTGCATTTGCTAAATACAGTCGAGATGCCTGCGAAAGTGGCAAATTATTTTTTAAGGGACTAGAAAAACTAAGTCTTGGGGTGTGACCAGTATCTAAAAATACTGACTTATTCGCACTTTTCCTAGACATTTATCTCGATTTTCGCCTTATTTCATTAGATTAGATAAATAATCGTGCTAAGCCTTAAATTATCACATTTCATATCCTACCATGCTAAATCGGCTTAATTGCATAAAATTAATGTATTTATTAGAAGATTGATTATGTTTGTTCCTCGATTATATACTTATATCTCTAAAATGCATTTAATGAAAATACACTTGGAATTTAAACATTCATTTCATCATGTCATTCAATGGTCCATTCATATAAGAATTTACCTATTTGGCATTCATGGCATCTTATAACATTCAAGTATAAGTTACGGAATCATAAAATATGCATAAGACATAAGACTTATAATGGTTCGACAATGTGCCTAAATCCACTCCCAAGGTTCCTACCTTGGAACTTAGTGTTCACGATCAAAGAGGTTTATTACTTACCTTGAACCTTTTACATAGAATTTTTATACCTAAACTAAATTCTAAAACTTTAAGATCGAAATAAACATATCCTTTCGAAATTGTGAATTTTGTTCATCAGAAATTCACGAACCTCTTCTCTGGTCAACAATCCTAAACTCTAACAAGAGCTTGGTTTTTGATGGGCTAAACTAAGTAACCTCATTCATATATTTGAATGTAAAAAAACATAAATAATAATGACTCACTCAACTCTTAATGTTTGCCAACAGCGATCTTGAGTTATTTGAGTCCTTAAGCTCACAAGTGCGTTTCGACTGTTGGATTTTCCAATCAAGCTTTCGAGTTTGGCTCCTTGTGATCACTCCTTCCATCTTCTCCCTTTGCTCCTTTCTACATGAATGTACCAATGTGTAGGCAAGGTGACGTTTAATGGTTGGAATGGGATCAAATGAGAGGTCTAAAAAGGTTGAAGGGGTTCATCTAAGTTAGACTCTCATGGAAGTAGAGAAGGCTTTGTAAATGTAGAGAGGAAAGAGCTAAACATCTCTAGGGTTTGATCCAACCCACAAATGAATTCAAGTGATGATTTTAAAAGGTATTTGAAAAACAAAAAATACTTACTGATGGCGTCGGGTATTCCAATGATCATATTTTTGAATTTTTAGACCGTTGGAGTACTCACCCAACGGACCTGGTGAACAACCCAATTGTGCTAATAGACACCTCGACGGCCCTGGTGGAACATATACCATCCTACCAAGACCCCTGGTCATTTTACTCGGCGGTACCAGGTAAATTACAAAATTGCCTTTTTGGGTCATTTTGAGCTTTATCTTGCTCCTGGAAGTTCCATTGAGGAAACCGTTGTAGACACCCCATTTTTACACTCACCTGATTAATCAACTTGTCAACCCGATCGCAACGATGCCCAATGATGGATGATTATTCCAATGCTTTATTTTGTTACCAGATATGTTTCACAAATTCGGATGAGGTATCTCGAACTGACAAAACTGTAGAAACCACGCTACGCTAGGAAAGTATGACCCCAGAAACAAATTTTACGATAAAAATCACAAAAAAATGACCAAATTACCAAAATACCCCTAACCTTAAAACATCCCTAGAACCTACATTACGCTTAGAAAAATCCTTTCAAACATATAAAATAACAAATCGAAACCAAAAAAATCATTTCACCAATTTTTACAGAATTTGACGAAATTACAAAAATGCCCCTCATAAAGTTCACGATCATTTCACACAAAAAAATTCATAAATGACACAAACCAATATTTCCATTGAATTCCTTACGAAAAATTGATTCTAAAACATCCTAGAACATAAAAAACTGACTTAAAACAAGAAAAGTCCTCTCCGAGGGCAAAACGGTAATTTCATAATTTTTATAATTAAAAATTTTGAAATTAATAAATAAAATATTAAATAATTAAACTGAAATATTAATAAAATTAATTTAAAATTTTGAACAAAAAAAATCGATCAATTAGGCTCTCAGGCAAAATTGTTAATGGTTGCCAATATATTTATTCAAGGACCCCTCCATTTGGGGGTCTAAAGAATTAAAGATATAATAGAAGGGGGTTCTCCAAAATATTAAAGTCAATCAAGTAAGACTAAAGTCAAGATATTAAAGTCAATCAAGTGAGACTAAAGTTAAAATTAGAGTCAATCAAGTAAGACCAAAGTCAAGATATTAAAGTCAATCAAGTAAGACTAAAGTCAAAATCTTAAAGTCAACCAAAAAAGATCAAAAGTCAAAACCCTAATAGAGTTCTAATTAAATAATAACTTTATTTAATAGAATTCTAACTAAAATACAACTCTACCTAAAACAATTCTAATTAAAATATAACTCTAACTAAAAGAATTCTAATTAAACACTAATTCTATCTAAACAAACACTTAAAAAAATCTATAAATAGGGTCCCTACACCCTATTTTCGTATCAAATAATAAATCTTAAGAGAAGTAGGTCAAAAAACTTCCCTATCCTCCCATAAACCCTAATTTTGAAGCCCCAATTCCTTATCTAACACCTCTACTACGATTTTAGCTTGAAAAACACCTAGAAGCCCTTCAAAAACACCCCAAAATCCATATATAAAATTCGAAGAATCCGGATCTAAGAAAGAGATACCTTGCCTCGGAGATCAGAAATCAGATTCGGAGACAGAACGAAGCAAGAAGTACGGTACAAGAAGCGATTTTTTCAAATTTGAGGGAATAGAATCATTGCATTCGAAGGTAAATTTTTTTTTATTTATTATTATTATTTTTTATCTTGGTTTTTTGTTAGCAATGTAGTCTTATTTGAGATAAGTAGAAACCGACGTTTGCCGGGCGGGGTTGGTGCCTAACACCTTCCAACCCCGTAACATGATCTCCGGACCCGTATTTTTTTCGTAGATTAGTTTATTTGCCTTTTAGAGTCAAAGTTAGGTTCCTAGATCGTAATAACTAGGTGGCGACTCCCAAACCTCAAGGGTCAAAAGCGGATCCGTGCACCCCGCGGATCGAGTGCGCTTTCAACCGTTTGGGGTTTTTATGGATCTTACTAAATAGAAGGCCCCCAAACTTTCACCAAGGGGTGGACCTAGTCCTAAATGGTTAAAATTATCAAAATACCCTTTTAACCATTTCAGATCAAATTGAGCTTCTAGGAAAATCGATGATTAAATGATTCAGGGATTTAGTAGATATGAGCTATATAAGATCCCCAAATACTCATCAAGGGTGGGTGATGGTCTCAGGGTGGTCAAATTACCAAAATACCCTTTATGCCTATTTAGGGCTCCCAAAAGTAACAAGAAGAAATTTTAGCCGCGAGGAAGAGCAAGGGTTAGAAGGAGCTGGTAAACAAGGAGGACTCCGGAGCATATCATGTTCGAATCCAAGTTAGAAGAAAATGTGACCTCCTTCACCTTCGTCTTGCAGGCTTGTTAGCTTTGCTACCTTTGCTCTAGAAAAAGCTTATGCCTATTTAAAATGGGTTAGGATGGTGGGTAAAATTCAATTTCATCAATCTTGACAGCTAGTCAATCACTCGTTTAGGGCCTCAATTACATCGATCCTCGTGGTTAGGCAATTATTTACTCGTCAAAAATTGCAATTACCTACTGAGACAAGTTCTCCTCCTATTTTTGCACTGCTTCCGGTTGATGCCTATTATGCCTCTTCCTACTCTTTTGACTTTTTCGACTCGTCTTCCAACTCAAACTCAAACTCATAAGCCGAGACTCCTATTCTGAGTAATGTTTTTATAGTTCTTTGCTCAAATCCCCTAACTCGTTCATTCACTTGCTAGGATTTAGTCGTTCAATTGTTGATTAGTTCGTTGGTAGTTGGTTAGATAGTCGTGGTTGCGTTATTCACTTGGAGTTGATTGGTAACTTCCTGGCATTATTCAGCTTTCTCGGGTGTTGGGTAGTTGCTCGGGTGGTGTATTGTATTGTGGTTGGTTGCATCAGTTGATTCACTCGTTCCTCAGCATTCGTCGATTGGTGGCGTGGGAAAGGGGCATTAGATCACGGGCATTAATGTCGATGCAACTCATTATGACCGTTGGGTTGCCTTATTAACCTGTCTTTTCTCCAGACTCGTCGGTAGGGCTAAACTCTCTTCTAAGGGTGGATACTCTTACATAGGCTTGGGGCTCCCTTCCCACGGGTCTCTTTCAGTTTGTTGGCTCCTTCAGATTGTGGGATTCCCCATCCATTTCTCTTTCCATTCCTTCCCCTCATTCCAATCTTGGACCTAAAACTCTTGCTTTTGGGACTAGTTAGTAGGGACTTCCCGTGCTCTCATCTTATGATAAAGGATCAGAGTCAGAGAACAAACAGGGCCCTGACAAGCGGGCGAACCCCTAAGGAGCTAAGCCATGCCTCTTTGATTCAGAGACTTACCCGCTTCGGGAACCACGTACCCAGATTGAATATCATTCTGAACACGAAGACCGGGGCCAAATGCTAGCCCAGCGATAAATGACCTCGACCACCTGAGCGATCATTTCATTCCCATACCAAGAGATTCTTTCATTCATCTATCTTTTAGGTCTGACTGCAAGGAAGAGCCGCATAAAGAAGAGGAATAGCCCTACATTCCAATACCTATCTATTTGAAAAGAGGCCGCCGACTCCATATTCCGGGGATTCCCCAGCATTTCGGGAGTCAAATCGAGAGAATGCTACTGAATATGAAAGGTTAGAATTTAGAGGTTGTTAGTCAAATAAGCGAGAATCGCTTATCTGGGAATGTTAATCATGGTATTTAAAAAAAATGATGAATTTCCATTTCATATGAAGCTTTAAAAATGACCGAGTCTTCCCAATATGGTATCAAAGCTATGAGCAAGATGTACGTAAGCTCCTAAGTGTCACGAACGAAGGAGTGTTCTCCTTTTGTGATAGAGGGAACATTTCCTTTGAAAATATGGGGAGGTGGAAGTCTATTTCAAATCTTTATTCCTGATATGCATACACCTTCATCCTCCACCTACAAGCCACATGCAATCCATATTTTTTAGAGGTTAAATTTTGTCTATTCTGCTCATCCATATAAGTCTTCTCTATAAGAAAAAGTGTAGGGAACAACTCTCTATGGCCATATGTAGGATCCTGAAAATGTTGACTTCATTGGTTGCTGCATGGAAGTCCTAACTATCTATTCCAAAAGGGAATCCCAACCTGATGGTATACGACACAGTTAGCTAACTGACAATATGTATGTGGTGTAGTGATGTTCAACGTTTCCATCTGATTGTAGCTTCAAGCCTTTGATTCTAAAGTGGAATGCGAGATATTGAAGGGATTCCTTTTGAACCATAAGAATAGACAACTCAATTACATTGACTATTGTTTACGATCTTTTATCGAAACAGTGGGTTCCTCTTTCTAGATCTCACACCGGTCTTTAACCCTTCCTCCTCTTGTGTATAAGTAGTGATTTCATATCTAGAGGTTAATTGTACACAACGCAAGGCAAAGTTAGGTTTTTAGTGGAAAAGTTGATAGATAAGTTACCTTGATTGTGCCTTTCTTAATCATAAATGAGAGTCCTTCGTCCTCTCCTACGGACCCTTATCTCCTATAATTCATATTACATTGAGCCTTGCTTTGCTATTATCTTTATTTTGTCAATTTCTGAAAGCTAGCCTCATGAGCAGTCTGAGAACCAAGCTGTCCCACCTTAAAGAAAAATTGATTCAATGATGGGGGGTTGGGAGTAGAGAGTGAAGCTAACATTGAAGCATCAAGTTTAGTGAGTAAGCACGAAGCGAGCCTTCAATACGGAGCAAAACTTGTTTTTTGAGAGCTCTTGTCGTCTACTACTAATTGAATGAGCTTGTGTTAACTAGATTTAGTCAATTCAAAAGCAAGTTTGGTTTACTACACTTTACTTGAATATATATATATGTAGACACCCCCATTTTTGCACTCACCTGATTAATCAACTCGTCAACCCAATTGCAACGGTTCCAAATGATGGATGATTATTCCATTGTTATATTTTGTTGTTAGATATGTTTCAGAAATTCAGATAAGATATCTCGAACTGATAAAACTATAGAAACCACACTATACTAGGAAAATATAATCCTAAAAACGTAGAAATCATCATCTTGCCGACAAAAAGAAGTTTTACGATAAAAATCACTAAAAAATGACCAAATTACCCCTAACCTCAAAATATCCCTAAAGCCTACATTATGCTTAAGAAAATCCTTTCAAATACATAAAACAACAAATTGAAATCAAATAAATTATTTCACCAATTTTCACAAAATTTGACAAAATTACGAAAATGCCCCTTATAAAGTTCACGATCATTTCGCACAAAAAATTTCATAAATAACACAAACCATCCATTTGAATTCCCTATGAAAAATCGATTCCAAAACATCTTGGAACATTGAAAAATGACTTAAAACTCAAAAGGTCCTCTCCGATGCTAAAACGATAATTTTACTATTTTAATAATTAAAAATTCCTAAATTAATAATTAAAATATTAATTAATGTAAAGCGAAATCCTAATTAAAATTAAAGTCAATCTTAAATTCAATCAAGTAAGACTAAAGCCAAAATTAAAGTCAATCAAGTAAGACTGAAGTCATAATCTTAAAGTCAATCAAGTGAGACTAAAGTCAAAATCTTAAAGTCAATTAAGTAAGACTAGAAGTCAAAATCTTAAAGTCAATCAAGTGAGACTAAAAGTTAAAATCCTAATAGAATTCTAATTAAACATTAATTTTATTTAAAACAATTCTAATTAAACTATAACTCTACCTAAAACAATTCTAAGTAAAATATAACTCTACCTAAAACAATTCTAATTAAACAATAACTCTCTCTAAAAGAATTATAATTAAACACTAACTATATCAAAACAAGCACTTAAAAAAATCTATAAATAGGGGTCCCTACAACCTATTTTCGTATCAAATAATAAATCCTAAGATAAGTAGGTCAAAAAGCTTCCCTAGCCTCCTATAAACCCTAATTTTAAAGTCCTAACTCCTTACCTAACACCCATAGCTCAACTTTAGCTCAAAAAATACCTAGAAGTCCTTCAAAAATACCTAGAAATTCATAAACAAATCCGAAGAATCCAGATCTAAGAAAGAGATACCTTGCCTCGGAGCTCAGAAATCAGATCCGGAGAAAAAACGAAACGAGGAGTACTGTACAATGAGTTACTCTATCAGATCTGAGGGAACAAAACCGTTGTCTTCATAAAGGTATCTATTTCTCATTATTTTTTATTACTTAGATTTTTTAGCAATGTAATTTATTTGAGAATTAGTAAAGATCGGTGTTTGCCGGGCGGGGTTGGTGCCTAACACCTTCCAACTCCGTAACGTGATCCCCGGGCCCATTTTTTCTTTCGTAGATTAGTAATATTTGCCTTTTTAGAGTTAGTATTTGATTCCTAAACCGTAATAACTAGGTGACGACTCCCAAACCTCAAAGGTCAAAAGTGGATCTATGCATCCCGTAGATTGAGGCGCTTTTAGTGGCGACTCCACTGGGGACCATTGAGGATCAGAC
Source organism: Akebia trifoliata (assembly GCF_017979445.1). Taxonomy (NCBI): domain Eukaryota; kingdom Viridiplantae; phylum Streptophyta; class Magnoliopsida; order Ranunculales; family Lardizabalaceae; genus Akebia; species Akebia trifoliata. Next base: position 30,173,655 of record NC_141378.1, read on the forward strand.
TTGAAAAATTCTAAGTATGGGATGCATTGCTAGTAGGACCTTTTTTTATTTGATTTTTAGTTATTTGTTTATTTGTTTATTTTTATAATTCTTTTGGGCTTAATTATGGATCATTTGTTTGGATTCCGAATACTTTATTTTGACACATTTTCATGGTTCTATCTATGATCATTCGGAATGACCTTAAATAATGCAGGATGTTAAGAGGATAATAGTGTGGAAAAAATGGTTGTTGAACTATTCTCATTATTTGGTTTATTTTATATTTTTTGGTCGTATTATTTTTTTTCTTGGCATTATTTGGATTGATTTTTTATATGTCATTTTAGAGTATCCTTTTTTTTTATGATTCAATCTAGGGTCGTTTTGGGATGACCCTAAATAATGAAATATTCAAATTGACATAAATTGAAGATGAAGTGATGGTAGTTGGGATGTGAGTTGTGGATTTTTTCTTTTTTCTTTTCTTTTTTTTAAAAAAAAAATTTTTGGATGAAAATCTTTTGGCACGTTACTATGCATGTGTGGCAAGCTATGAAGATAAATTATTTGTAAGTGATGTGTTAAGAAATAAAAAAATTTCCTTTTTTAATGTTGTTCGTGATGAAGAGAAGATTTCAAGAAAAATTTAAAAAAAATCAAAAAAAAAAATTTGCATGGTGTGCCGTTAACAGAAAACAGCTTTTGCTATTTTTATCTTCTTCTCCATATGGTTAAAAATGAAAATACAGCAAGAAAGAGAGAGAACGTCTCTCTCCTTCTTCTCTCCCTCTCTCTCTCTCTCAATCTAAATCTTTTAGAAAAACAAAAAAAAAATTGGAGAAAGAACAGAAAATAAAGATTTGCCTACTTCACTGATCAGTCCATCATCATCTTCACTTCATCTCCTTTTTCAACCAAGCCAGCCATTAATGTCCTCCATCACCTCAATTTTACAACACCCCAACCAAATACACCATCTCTCTCTTGCTCTCTCTCTCTGGCCATCTCTTTCACGTTGCCTGTTACGCTTCAAGATAAAAAAAAACCCAATTCATTCTAGCTGTGATCTTCATTCTGAGATCTCAAAATACGGTGGTGCAATATTTCATTCAGAATCTCAGATTCTTTTTCTTCAGTTGAACGATTTCTTTTTCTCGCTAAAAATTAGAAAATCGTTGGATCTGATTTTCTATTTGGTCACTATTGTAATTTTCTTTGATGGAATGATGTTTAATAGAGATTATGTGGTTTGTTGGAGAGATAGAGGTTTGGAGATTTGGAGAGGAAATTGGGTTTTTAATTCTATCTGACATTTGTTGAGAAGAAGGGATGTGAGTTTTGACGTTGTATAGGATTGGTAATCATTTATATGATGTTTTATTGGTTTAAATCAGAGAAATACGCTACCAAGAGGTTGATCCATTCAGCACCTCCAATGAAAGATGAAGAATTGTTTTTGCTGTAATTTCTATTTTGCTGTTTGCTGTTACTAACAACATAGCAGGACTGAAATAAATGAAAAATAAAAGGGATTTGTTGTGAGTGTTGCTTGTTGGCAGCAACAAATAAGTGATGTGCTGGCAGCATATTAAAAAAAGACAAAGAAATTGAGTTGTGTGGGAGTTGAGTGAGATGGTAGTAACATAAAAAAGTGTGAGTTGTGTGTGTGAGTTTTGTGTGGTGGCAGTAATATAAAAAACGTGGGTTGTGGGTGTTGGCAGCAAACAGAAAAAACATAGCAAAAAGGTGAGGCTATCCTCACCAATTTAGTAAGATTTCAAATCTTGCTAACGGTCTTTGACCTCCTCACGTGGCAACAACACATTTTTTTTTTTTTTAATTATTTTTTGAAAATTTGCTTGGCATATTTATTATTATTTGGATTAAAAAAAAAAAAGTAGGCTATCCTCATTAACCTAATAAGATTTCCTACTTACTAAGAGTCATTGACCTCGCCACGTGGCACCCGAAAGAGTGATCCAATGTCACGTGTTTGTAGTAGATAAAATTCTGAGATTTTTTTTAAAACACAAAAATTAATTAATTAATTAATTTTAAAAATTAATTTTCATTATTGATTTTAAATTTAATTTCATAGCCGCTCATTTTCAAAACATTGGATCAAAGTAAAAACAAAAAATGTGTGAATTTCACTTTTGGATCCAAGTTTTTTTTTGAAATTTAAAAGGCCATAGCATTGGATTATCAATCACTTTGGCCTAATGACTCCTTGTAAAATTTGATATCTTAACCTAAACTTGTTGAACAACAAATTAAAAAACAAAAAAAAAACAAAAAAAATTAAAAATCAAAACTCCCTATCTTCACGATTACCATTCTATTCTTGGTTTAATATTCTTTGAAATTTTGAATTTTTTTGGTTTGACCCATTTAAAAAAAATAATAAAATTTGCCTATCTTAATAATTGGTTGTTTATATGCTATTTTGATCAATTATTTTTGTTATCCTTGTGTACTACTCTGATTGCCCATCTAATATGCTATGATCTTGATATACATATATATTGATGTACATTCCTTGATTTCAATCTTGATGTTGTGGATTTTTATTTCTTAGCCAATATTTGAAATCCTTGCTTGTATGGTTTGATAGGGCCCATAGGCCCATTTATCTGTGAAAAGGCCCCAGGCACACCCCCACCATGTTTTGCACGCTTGCATGTCCCATATAGTCAACGTGGCCCTAGTGCGTGACTCGGTCTCTTCAGAGATGCGACGTCATTCATGAAAACCATAGCTCCAGTCATGTACCTTTGGGTATATCAAATTGGGGCATCAATACCGTCTGATCAGGTGACTCTGAAAGGTATATCGATGCACCCAGGTTGGAGCGACTTGAACCTTTGACCTATTGTAAGCCACACAGTCGCATGTCCCGATTGCCAACGTAGTACTAGTACGTGGCCGGTCCCCTCGTGGGATGCCAAGCCATTTATGAAAGTTACAACTCTTGACTCGTATCCATAGGTATATCAAAGATAATAAGTACATCAATTGCACTTCTTGGTCAAACTAGTGCCTGAGCAAGATCCTGCTTCGATGTACTACGGTACTAAGATGATAGACTGCGTCTATTCTAGAAAAGAGGTGATTTAAGAGTGTCTTTGCTCAAGCATCGTGCGCCACCTCTGATATGGGGATTAAATTGGATGCTTTTGACTTCAGAGAAGTGAGTTGAAGTTTTAGATTATAACCTATACGGTATATCAAACCAAGTCACCACGTACCGTCTGATTGAGTACGCTCGAGAGGTATATAGGTGCACTTGGGCAAGGATGGCTAGATAAATTGCATTGCACGTAGTAAACCTAGAGTCTAGAAGCCTTCCTATAGGTCACGACCTGAACTGACTATGGGTGTTCTCGGGTTGCTCTATTTAATCCAACTAACAGGTAAGTGGGTGGACTGATCCAGACTGCTCAAACTAAACCCACTATGTCGGTCGAACCTGAACCAATTAAACCAATTGGTCCAATTAAAAAATGGATCAAACTGATCAATACTAAATTAGTTAGACTAATTGGTTTCACTTTTAAAGATCCAGATCACTTTATATAGAAAAATTTGATCTTATGATCAAATTAATTTGTCTTATCTAAGGTTCAATCCCAATCAGGGGTAGACCCGCGTCTAACCTTTCTCACTTTCTTGATCACTATAGACTTATAGTGCATTTGGATTCGCTATTTCCCACCGGACTTGGGTTATTATATATCATGTGGTTAAGAGTCAAACCTTTAGAGTCAATAGTTAACCTTTGGTTACTTTCAATCAGGTGATAATTGGTCCCAAACGTTCTAAACCTCCATCTGTTTCACTTTGGGTCCGTGAAAAAAGTTGTCTTTCTAGAGTACCATTGTCAAGTAGTCAATCTTTGCCATAAGAAGAAACGAGTACCATGGATGAAGCTGCGCTCCGTAAGATTTTAGAATCTTTTTAAGCACAGATTATTACTTCTGTCCAAACAAAAATTGAATCCCTGAAAATTGAAAAGGGAAAAGATAAGGCTATAGAACCTCAAGATGTGTTTGACCACGTCGAAAACTAAGAAGATGATTAATTACATGTCGAACTTGTCTTAGCTCATCGAATAATTCAAGTTGAAACTGCTTTGAAGAATATCAAAGACCTTGATGATCTTACTCTTGGATTAGGGGCAATGACCTTGTTTCCCACGGTCCGTCTATTAGAGAAGTTCACAATGCCAGATATGGAGAAGTTTGACGGTATTGGATGTCCTAGGACTCACTTAAAAGTATATGTCGGCATAATGTAATATCAGGGTCTAAGTGAAGAACAGATGACTCAACTTTTTCAAAAAACCCTGACAGGTCCTGTACTACGCTGGTTAATGTCATTGAACTCATCTCAGATAAGAACATGGCATGAATTGATGAAAGAGTTTATTGGTCGATATTCATTCAACACGGATATTGAACTCACAAGAAGAGACCTAGAAACTACTAAACAAAAATCTGGGGAAACTTTTACTTTGTTCATTGCTCGATGGAGAGCTAAAGCTGCTCAATTGTGAGATCGACCTCAAAAAAAGGAATAAGTCAAGATTATCCTCAGGAATCTCACTCCAAATTATGTCAAGTACTTGATGCCTCAGTACCTTCCCACTTTTCAATCCCTCTTTGAGGCTGAAAATCAAGTTGAGGATGCCTACTCTTCGGGACTTTTTGGTAATCCGTCTAAGTCAAAACCCAAACATTTCAAATCTAATGTCAATTCCTTACAAGTGGCTAACACCTCCTTCGCATTATCTCCTCAAGCTACTCAGCCTTCACAAGTTAAGCCTAGGAGACAGTTTGTCAATCTTGGAATGTCCCTTAGTGTTGCTTATCAAAAATTGATGAAAAGGAGATTGCTGACACCTTTACAACCTAAGTCTTTGCCTAATCCTCTTCCCCCAAACATGGATAATGGGCAATTCTGTGAATTCCATTAGATGCCTAGTCATATTCTTGACAGGTGTATTACTCTCCGACATGCTATCCAAGACCTTATTAACCAAGGAAAAGTCACCATACCCACTCCTACTACTCCCAATGTTAAGACTAACCCTTTGCCTACTTTTCAGAATCAACCCCTTCCTACTCTGAACCTAATATCCATATCCAAACTCGAATTAATTGACCCAGTTTCCTTCATTCACTTAATTGGTCTTAACATTGCATTCGTTCCATGCCAGAATGAGCTCAACTACCCTAAGGCAGTGACAGAATGATATTATTCCTCTTGGAAACTCCTCTTGATGATCTCTTCTAGGAATCTTATAATTCGAAGGAAAAACAGGTTGTGTAGAAACAAAAGATGATGTTGATCGGATTAGAACCTTAAGGAAGCTATGTCCTTAAAACCCCAACCTTGAGACGCCACAAAGGATGATCACTCCTTTGATAAGTCGAAGATTCATGCCCTCCTTCAAGAATTCGAACAAGACTTCATAAAGAACTCATAAAGATCTCATAAAGAACTCAAACTAGAACACATGAAACAAAATAAAGTTCTTGAAGAAACTTCAATTCTCATAAAAAGTAAATTGTCAATTGTGTCTCAATTACAAGATGAGGTGCCCTTTTATAGACAAATTAGATCAAGATTGATTCTAATTAGTCCTTGAAAAAATAAAGAAAGTCTAATTAGTCCTTAGAAAATAAAGAAATCAAAACTAAAGACAATTAGAACATAAAAATTCTAAATTAACCCTTGCACCCAATTTGATCTTCCAAATTGATCTCTTGTATAAAAAGATAATTGACCATCCTTGATGAAACTTTGATATCTTCGAAGTTAGCCTTAGAATCTTCTAGAATGGTCTCTTTGTATTGTACTTCCACAATCAAGCCTTGCAATGCCTCTTCCATCCTTTTTGTGTTTGCCCTAGTCATCAAACCGCCAATTCCTTGCAATGGTTCTTGAGAAGACTTGGAAACATCAACTTGAGTTATTGGGTCAACAACTCGATCTCCATTATTCTCCCCCTCTTCGAAAAGATTCGTCCTCGAATTACCTACATTAAACAAGGATAAATCAGCAACATTAAAAGTTGCACTAACATTACCATAATCACTTGGCAAATCGAGTTTGTAGGTATTATCATTGATTTGTTCCAAGACTTGAAATGGACCATCTCCTCAAGATTGCAATTTTGATTTCCTTTGGGTAGGAAACAGCTCCTTACGCAAGTGCACCCAAACCCAATCTCCAGGGTGAAAAATAACTTTCAAGCGGCCCTTATTGGCTTGCTTAGCATATTGCTCATTCTTCCTGTCAATGTTGGCTTGAACGTTGGCATGTAAATCTTTCACAAAATCTACTTTTTTCTTACCATCAAAATTATCATGTCCATTAGTAGGCAAAGGTAAAATATCCACAGGCGTTAAAGGATTAAAACCATAAACAAGCTCAAATGGAGAAAATGAAGTAGTTGAATGAATAATCCTATTATATGCAAACTCAATATATGGTAAACACTTCTCCCATTGTTTTAAATTTTTTTGTATGATAGCACGCAACAAAGTAGTGAGTGTCCTATTAACTACTTCAGTTTGGCCATCCGTTTGAGGATGTGCAACAGTAGAAAATAGAAGTTTAGTTCATAATTTACTCCATAAAGTACACCAAAAATAACTTAGGAACTTAACATCTCTGTCACTAACAATTGACTTAGGTAGCTCATGCAATCGAACTACCTCTTTAAAGAACAAATCAGCAATATGTGTTGCGTCATTGGTTTTAGTACATGCAATAAAATGGGCCATCTTACTAAACCTATCAACAACAACAAATATACTATCTTTACCATTTTTGAGTCTTTGGCAATCCTAAAACAAAATCCATAGAAATATAATTCCAAGGCTGATTAGGTACAGGCAAAGGGATATACAAGCCATGCGGTCGAATTTTAGATTTTGTATGCCAACATGTAATGCATTTGTCACAAACAGATTGCACATCATGCTTTATATGGGGCCAATAAAAATGCTCACGTAAGATATCTAAAGTTTTTAGGACACCAAAGTGACTCATTAAACCTCTCCCATGACTTTCCCTTACAAGTAACTCACGAACAGAACAATTAGGCACGCACAATTTATCTTTCTTGAAAATAAATCCTTCATGCCTATAAAAGTCACCAAACACACACTGAGCACATGCATTCCATACTTGGCTAAAATCAGAATCATTGGCATACAAATCTTTAATCAATTCAAAACCAAGTAGTTTAGTTTGCAATGAAGTAAGTAATACGTACCTTCTTGACAATGTATCGGCCACAACATTTTCCTTCCCACGTTTATATTTAATTACATAAGGAGATGTTTCTATAAACTCCAACCATTTAGCATGTCTTTTATTAAGCTTACCTTAGGTCTTCAGGAATTTCAAGCTCTCATGATCAGAATGAATGATAAATTCTCTCGCCATAAATAATGTTGCCATATTCGAAGAGTTCTCACTAATGCATAAAGCTCTTTGTCATAAGTAGGTTAATTCAATGCTGCCTCACTTAGCTTTTCACTAAAATAAGTTATTGGTTTAGAATCCTGCATCAAAACAGCTCCTACTCCAATCCCGGATGCATCACACTCTATTTCAAAAGCTTTATCAAAGTTAGGCAAACACAACAAAGGTGCATTAGTTAACTTATCTTTCAAAGTTTAGAAAGCCTGATCATGCACATTAACCCAATTAAAAACAACATTCTTTTTAACAAGTTCATTCAAAGGTGCAGCAATAGAACTAAAATCCTTAACAAACCTTCGATAAAAACTTGCTAAACCATGGAAACTTCTTACCTCGTTCGCATTCGTAGGTGTAGGCCAATCCTTTATTGTCCTTACCTTTTCCTCATCAACACTAATTTCCTGCAAACTAACAACAAATCCAAGAAACACAACAGATTCCATACAAAATGTGCATTTATTAAGATTAACATATAATTGGTGTTCTCTTAACACACTAAACATAGCATGCAAATGCTTCACATGGTCATCAACATTTTTATTATAGACTAAAATATCATCAAAGTAAACTACCACAAATTTTCCCATGAAAGCACGCAAGACATGGTTCATTAATCTCATGAATGTATTAGGTGCGTTAGTTAAACCGAAGGGCATTACTAACCATTCATACAACCCATATCTAGTTTTAAATGCAGTTTTCCACTCTTCTCCCTCTTTCATGCGAATTTGATAATACCCATTCTTTAAATCAATTTTAGAAAACAAATGAGAGCCATGCAATTCATCAAACATATCATCTAACCTAGGGATAGGATGCCTATATTTTATCGTTATCTTATTAATAGCTCGACAATCCACACACATGCGCCATGTTACATCTTTCTTTGGTACTAAGAGAACAGGAACCGAACATGGACTGAGACTCTCCCTTACAAATCCCTTCTGCAACAGTTCATCCACTTGCCTCTGTATCTCCTTTGTTTCCTCGGGATAAGCTCTATACGCAAGTCTATTTGGTATAGCAGAACCAGGTATGAAGTCTATTTGGTGCTCAATTCCTCTTAAAGGAGGTAAACCATGTGGAATCTCCTCGGGAAAAGATCCTCAAAATCCTGCAATAAAGACACAACAACACTAGCCAAAGATGAGTTAAGATCGTCAGTGAAAAAATAAACATCTTTGTACATAAGAACTAGAACTTGTGGCCTTCCTATCATTACACTTTTAACATCATGTTTTTCAGCAAGTACACTCAGTACTTTATTTTACTCTCCATGTTGTTCACTTTGCTCTCCTTTTCGCTCACACCTTTGTTTCTCTCTCATTTTGCACTCACTTGCTATCCTGACTTGGTCCTCATAAGCTTGCAAAGGTTTGAGAGGAGCCAATACAATTTTTCGATTGTTCATTACAAAAGAATAACAATTTTTATACCCATCATGCAACACTCTCCTATCAAATTGCCATGGTCGATCGAGTAATATATGACCATCATGCATCGGTACCACATCACAAATAACCTCATCCACATACTTGCCTATTGAGAAAGACACCCAAACTTGCTTGTTTACATTCACTTCTCCATAATCATTCAGCCATTATAGCTTATACGGTTTAGGATGTTTCTACCATTTCAAATTCAACTTCTCTACCAACAAGGTACTAGCAACATTGGTACAACTCCTACTATCAATAATCAAGGTATAGACTTTATCCTTCACGTGGCATCTTGTGTGAAAAATATGCTCACGTTGCTCCTCATCTCCTTCATCCTTAGGCTGTATACTCAAAGCTCCCCTGGTGACAAGTAAATCACCATGCATAGGCTCTTCTACTTCAACATCAGAACAATCCTCTAATGGAGGCATTTCGTTGTCACTTGAACTAGCACTTTCAATGTCTCTGTTTGTCAATACAATCATAACCCTTTTTTTTGGGCATTCAGAAGCAATGTGTCCGAACCCTTGGCACCTAAAACACTTAATCTGACGTGACTTAATAAGAGGTTTTGTTTCAGGTCTATCTTTAGGAATAGAAACCGAAGGTTTCGACTTTGTGTCTTCTTTTGGTTTGAAAGGAATTTTGTTGTCCTTTCAATTTGATCTCTACGGATTATTAGAAGGTGATCCAGATCTGAACCTTCTAGAATGGCTTTGTGCAGTAACTCTTCCATCTCCACATAATGGTGCAACTCAACCATATCAGCAATCTCTTTGTTCAATCCGACAATGAATCTAGCCATGGTTGCTTTTCTATCTTCCTCTATGTTTGCTCTAATCATGATAATCTCCATTTCTTTACAATAATCCTCTACACTCATGGAACCTTGAACCAACCCTTGCAATTTGATATACAAATCTCGATAGTAATGGCTAGGAATAAATCTTTTACGCATCATTGACTTCATCTCATCCCATGATCGAATAGGTCTCTCACCATTTCTGTACCTTTTGATCACCAATTGATCCCACCATATACTGGCATAGTTTGTAAACTCCACGACGGCTAGCTTTACTTTTTTATCCTCGGAATAATTATGACAATAAAAAACGTGCTCAACCTTTCTTTCCCTCTCCAAATATAATTCAGGATCATTCTTTCTGTGAAAGGTCAGAATCGTCATCTTTATGCTACCCAAATTGTTATCTTCTTTGAAATCAACTTTCTTATCCTGTCGATAATGTACTCTCTCTACTTCGGAATGAACATCTTCTTCTCCGTCGAACTCATGTCTTCGATATGGTTTAGATTCATAAGAGGATTCCATATTGTCCAACCTTGAATTCAACAATTTAAATTGGTCATGAACGGCCTTGATGAATAATTTCAGGTCGGTCTCATGTGGTTCTCCTCCTTCTTTACTCATGGTTGAAACCTGTAATTTTAAATAAACGAAAACAACAAAAGAATACAACAATCTTGTAAGTTCTGAAAAGTGATGAAAACGATAGAATTGGAGGTCGAAACGGTGTGGAATGAGGCTATGCTAGTTCAACTTGTAGATCTCGAAAAGAGCTTCGATTTGATATGCACTAATAGTCGTTCTGATCTCCGGATCAAAAGTTATGGCCATTTGAAGTTAGCAGCTCCAATTTATCAATTTTCTGCAACTACAAACAACGAATAGCCATCCCCCTTTTTGTTTTTTTTTAAATATTCTGATCAGATCGGATATGCAACAAGAATTCAGCAACATGGTTTGTTTGAATGGTAATCCAATGTTCAAAGGAAAATGTGTTTTAAAGAAATGTTTTCTTTTTATGATTTTTAAAACAAAACAAACAAGAAAAACGTTTTATGAATTATTTTATTTTTATTTTTGAATAAAACGTTCTAAATTTATGAAGTTCCTTAAGGTTTTAACGATTTGTAAAAACAAATCAGCCACCACGTTCTTTGTTTTTTTTTTTTTTTTGTTTCTGTTTTAAGCTGAATCGGCAGCAAACAATAAACTCAAAAAACTAACAATTACAGTCCTCAAAACAGTAACTTGATGATGGAATCAGTGATCAAATTCCATTCAAGAACAACGTAAACTCACATAAGATGACTTACCATCAAAATTCGATGAATAACACATAAAGCAACAACAAGTTACCGCCTAAACATCAAGAAAAAAAAATTCCAGCAAGGTATTTCTACAGCAATCGCCAAAATTCGATGAACAACACATACAGCAACAACAAGTTACCGCCTAAACATCAAGAAAAAAAATTCCAGCAAGTTATTTCCTATAGCAATCGTCAAAATTCGATGAACAACACATACAGCAACAAGAAGTTACCGCCTAGAAAAAAATTCCAGCAAGTTATTTCCTCTTTATATTGGCGGAAATATTCAAGAAGTTTGATTCACAGATCGAAATCTGAGAAAGATTTCAAAAAAATCCAGCAACCATAAACTCATTCAAGAATATCGATTCGTGGGTGATCATGTAATAAGGTTCTACAATTATTATGAGCGGTGAAATAGTAAATGTTTGTTTAATGACAAACCATTAAAAGATATTAAAGCACATAAAAGAGCAGCAATTTAGAATATTCAATAGGGACACACTTGCTGAATTTTCCAGCCAAGAAAGATGAGCAGGTAATCGTGGTGAAACAACTTTAGAAAAAAAGAAACGAAGTTTTCGAATTGAAATTCATAATATCCAATGGAAGACCATTAAATAAATGAAAACCAGCAAGAAACGTTGTGTCCAATCTGATTTTTCCTTGATCAATTCTGAGTTTTCAATAGAACGTTGTGTTTTAAACAAGAAACGTTCTGAAATTTCAACAAGAAATCAAGAAATACACGGTAGGTCTATATATAACTCTCAAAATCAACAAAAAACAGCAACGTCACAATAAATGATAACAGCAAGTTGAATCATTAAGAACATTAAAACAAAAATAGACAAGAACGTTTGCTATCATTAATGATACAGCAACAAAATGCAAAACAATGTCACCCTTTGATGATGTGGATTCTTCTTTAATGGCTAGTGGATAATTTTTTTTTTTTAAACAACAATATAGCAATTCAACAACAATGAATGTTCATTGTGGCTATCCAAAATTATTATTTTTTATTTCTTTTTTTAACAACAATACAAAACAACAACAAATTAGAGCAAAAAGAATGTTACAATAACGGAAATCTAATGAATGGTCATGGATTCCAATAAAAAATGTAACAAAAATTGATTTGGGATAATAAAAACCTGGTTTCCAATCGTTGTTGGCTTTAAATTGGTATGAATTTTTGTTGGGAAGCAAGATCTACCCATTTTGTTCTCCAATCCAATTGTTACGCTACCCGAATCTTCGAAGAATTCCTTCAATAATATTTTATTTTCCAAAAATCTTGAAGCTCTGATACCAAATGATATGATTCCTCTTGAAAACTCCTCTTGATGATCTTTTCTAGGAATCTTTTAATTCGAAGGAAACACAAGTTGTGTAGAAACAAAAGATGATGTTGATCGGATTAGAACCTTAAGGAAGCTATGTCGTTAAAACCCCAACCTTGAGACGCCACAAAGGATGATCACTCCTTTGATAAGTCGAAGATTCTTGCCCTCCTTCAAGAACTCGAAGATTCTTGCCCTCCTTCAAGAACTCGAATAAAGAACTCATAAAGATCTCATAAAGAACTCAAACTAGAACATATGAAACAAAATAAAGTTCTTGAAAAAACTTCAATTCTCATAAAAAGTAAATTGTCAATTGTGTCTCAATTACAAGATGAGATGCCCTTTTATAGACAAATTAGATCAAGATTGGTTCTAATTAGTCCTTGAAAAAATAAATAAAGTCTAATTAATCCTTAGGAAATAAAGAAATCAAAACTAAGGACAATTAGAACATAAAAATTCCAAATTAACCCTTGCACCCAATTTGATCTTCCAAATTGATCTCTTGCATAAAAAGATAGTTGACCATCCTTGATAAAACTTTGATATCTTTGAAATTAGCCTTAGAATCTTCTAGAATGGCCTCTTTGTAATGTACTTCCACAATCAAGCCTTGTAATGCCTCTTCCATCCTCTTTGTCCTTTCCCTAGTCATCGGACCGCCAATTCCTTGCAATGGTTCTTGAGAAGACTTGGAAACATCAACTTGAGTTATTGGGTCAGCAACTCGATCTCCATTATAGAACTAAAGAACAAAGAAATTATTGAAGCAACGGGTTGTCCCGCATATGACAGGCATGAATCGAAATATGAAGAGATAGTAAAAACAGGTAAATTCAAGTCATCCATCGAAGATAACCGAAGTGGCATAGACCTTAGAATTGTGTCCCTCTATTCAGAATGATGTCGTCTTAATTTTTTTTTAGCTTCAGTTGTGTCAGTCCTTGAATTCAGTTAGTCATCTTTACTTTTGGGCTTTAGTAAGATTTGTCAGTCTATGTTATTTTTTATTTTAATAAATAAAGAAGTTTTTTATTATCATGTGTGCAATAATGATGTAAATATAAAATCTAACATGAGAAATGACTTAAAGCTCACTAACCAAATTCGATAAACATTGGAATTAAAGAGTACACTCAAGAAGTGCAAATTGGTGATACGTTATCCTCAGGAGAACATGAGAGAATAGTAAACTTACTTGAGAAATTCAACAATGTTCTTGCATGGTCTCATAAGGATATATGGATGTATTACACAAAAATATAGATCAAGACATAAAGTCAAGAATGATTTCAAAGTCAAAGATTATCGGTCAAAAATGATATAGTTGAAAGTATCGAGAAAAACGCTAAGACCTACAAGTGGATCTACCATGTTTTTCACTCAAAAGAGGAGAGTTTTATTAATAAAAGAATAAAAGATTTTCTCGAAGTTTTAAAAAAGTTGAATAGTCAGAAAACTTGATCATACTCGATTTCACAAAAGAAGACTGGAGATTACTCCTTCTCAAAAGAAGACCGTACTCGACAAAGCAATAAAGACATCATATTCCTAGAATCTTGACCAAATTAATTAGTATTTCACCGAAGGAGGCCTTCTTTGGTCGAACTATTTTCCTATCTTACCTAAAAAAAAAGATAACTTTCTTTAGCCCCTTACAGCCTCTAAAAAAATCAAATAGCATGTTTCTAAACCACACCAACCAACCTTGGGGGGGAAGTCTAAGTATGAACTACGTTTTGACCTGATCCCAAAAGAAAAAGAAATATTTGGGGTACGTAGGCAACCTGAAAAGTTACTTCAGGTCCGGTCACGTAAAAAAATGTATTCTCTTAAGAAAAATATCATCCAAAAGGAAAATCCCCTATTTAGAAGGTTCAAAAGAAGAGAATGCAAAACTAAGGGCATTAGAAAAAATTGACAAGAAAAGAATGCCAAATTCGGGGCATTAGAAAAAAAGAGTCAAAATAATTTACAGAAAAGAATGACAAAAAAAAGAGAATATTAGACTAGGGGCATTTTGGCAAGTCGAGCCTCTTACTCTTTCTTTCTAAACCATCTCCTAAGTCCACCTATTAAGTCCTCATAAATGCTAATTGACTTGGTTAAGGTGTAGGGAACCAAGAAACTATCAAGTTGAATATTCAAGATCATCGATAAAAAAGAGAAGCCCGCTAAGTTGAAAACCTGAAAAGGCGACTTAGGCAAAAGTTATGGCATAACCATAAAAAAAAAGCTTGCTAGGTTTAAAACCTGAAAAGGTGACCTAGGAAAAAATCAAGGCATCTTTAGAAAAAGAAAAGAAAAATCCGCTAAGTTGAAAACTTGGAAAGGCAACCTAAGCAAAAATTAGGACATCATCAAATGGGAGGAAAGGTCCCATCAAGAAGAAAAATTCAGAAGAAAACTTGTGCAGAAATTGGGATATGCAGAACCATTCAAGCCACAACATTCGATGAAAATAATGTTGAAGTCGAAGAAACTCATAAGCCATTTTGAACATTGTAGAATATTTAGGAGTATGTTTACTTGTTCAAGTGTTCGCCAAAGGAAAATGTAGAATCATCAACTATTTTAAAGAGGAAGATCTTTTATTCTAATATTTATCAAGATTTTTTAGGTCCAGCTCAAACATTTTTCAAAAGAAATTCGAAAGAAAATAATCAATCCCTTATTGCACATATGATAATTTTAAGAGTCTTAAATTTAAGGGAACGTTAGTTCTTCTATCTGTCATACATCAGAGATCATATTTTTTAAGGGTAATCCACTCCATCAATCTCATAGTCAAGTTCCAATTAAAGTCAACCTTGAAACTAGGGGCATTTTTGAAAGTCATTTAATTCCAAAGTTTTGTTCTTAATCACATGATAAAAAGGAAAATCTTACTTAAAAGTCCGATGAAGTCCAATGATAATTATGAATCCAGATGCATGATAAACCAATAAAGGCCTGATTTTTCAAACTTTGAGTTCAATTTTGAATCATAGAATGAATTAATAGGATTGTTTAAGTTCCTATAAATCTAAGCCCGAGAAACGTGACTTAGTAAGTTCAAGTCCGAGAAACGAGACTTCAAATTTTTGCATAGAATGAGTAGGTTTTTTGAAGTGCCTACAAACCTAAGTTCGAGTCCGAGAAACGAGACTCCAACTTTTTAGATCATAGAATGAGTAGGCTTTTTGAAGTGCCTACAAACTTAAGTTCGAGTCCGAAAACGAGACTCCAACTTTTTGAATTATAGAATGAGTAGACTGTTTGAAGTGCCTAAAAATTTAAGTTCGAGTCCGAGAAACGAGACTCCAACTTTTTGAATCATAGAATGAGTAGGTTTTTTGAAGTGCCTACAAACCTAGCTTCGAGTCTGAGAAGCGAGACTCCACCTTTTCTAATCTTAGAATTAATTTTTTGAAGTGCCTATAAACCTTAGTTCGGGAATGAGAAACGAGACTCCAATTTTAATAGGGTTGTTTTAGTTCCTATAAACCTTAGCCGGAGTCCGAGAAACGAGACTCCAGGTTTGTTTGAATCATATTGAATTAACATGATTGTTTAAGTTCTTTAGCTCGAGAAGAGTGGCTACAATAGGCTCGAGTCCGATAAACGAGACTCAAACTTTTTCGAACTCTAAAAGAGAATTTCAAATAGGATTTAACGAAGTTCCTACAATATTATGACTCCAATTACCTTGCCATGATTGTTTTCATTGCATAAGCACATTTCAATTTTGAATATTATTCTTAGTGAAAGAGAATGATCTCTAGGACCTGACACATTTTAACTCAGTAAGCATCACACCATTGCACACACGTACACTTTTGCATTAGTCAGGGAGAATTTTCTAAAATCTGACATCGTTAGTGAAGACCTGAAAAACTTGTTCGGGGAGACTTTTACCCTCATGAATCTGAATGCCCCGACGAATTGCTAAATCAGGCTGTAAAATAAACTGTCACTAGCTTTGGCATTCGGATATCGCACTATCTACCGAAATAGATTTGCTATCTAGTTTGCTACAACCTTCTGCCAAAGATTGGCATCTGTAGACACCCTCATTTTTGCACTCACTTAATTAATCAACTCGTCAACCCGATTGCAACGATTTCCAATGATGGATGATTATTCCATTGCTATATTTTGTTGCTAGATATGTTTCAGAAATTCATATGAGGTATCTCGAACTGATAAAACTATAGAAACCACACTATGCTAGGAAAATATAATCTCAAAAATGTAGAAATCATCATCTTGCCGACAAAAAGAAGCTTTACGATAAAAATCACTAAAAAATGATCAAATTACCCATAACCTCAAAATATCCCTAGAGCCTACATTATTCTTAAGAAAACCCTTTCAAACACATAAAACAACAAATCGAAATCAAATAAACCATTTCACCAATTTTCACAAAATTCGACAAAATTACAAAAATCCCTTCATAAAGTTCACGACAATTTTGCACAAAAAATTTCATAAATGACATAAACCAATATTCCCATTGAATTTCCTATGAAAAATCGATTCCAAAACATCCTGGAATATTGAAAAACGACTTAAAACGCAATATGTCCTCTCTGAGGGTAAAATGGTAATTTTACTATTTTAATAATAAAAAATTCCAAAATTAATAATTAAAATATTAATTAATGTAAAGTGAAATCCTAATTAAAATTAAAGACAATCTTAAAGTCAATCAAGTGAGACTAAAGTCAAAATCTTAAAGTCAATTAAGTAAGATTAAAGTCAAAATCTTAAAGTCAATCAAGTAAGACTAGAAATCAAAATCTTAAAGTCAATCAAGTGAGACTAAAAGTCAAAATCCTAATAGAATTCTAATTAAACATTAATTCTATTTAAAACAATTCTAATTAAACTATAACTCTACCTAAAATAATTCTAATTAAAATATAACTCTGCCTAAAACAATTATAATTAAACAATAACTCTATCAAAACAAGCACTTAAAAAAATCTATAAATAGGGGTCCCTACAACCTATTTTCGTATCAAATAATAAACCCTAAGAGAAGTATGTCAAAAAGCTTTCCTAGCCTCCTATAAATCTTAATTTTGAAGTCCTAACTCCTACCTAACACCCATACCTCAACTTTAGCTCAAAAAATGCCTAGATCCTCTTCAAAAACACCTAGAAATCCATAAACAAATTTGAAGAATCCAGATCTAAGAAATAAATACCTTGCCTTGGGGTTCAGAAATCAGATCCGGAGATAAAACGAAGCGAGGAGTACTGTACAAGCAGTTACTCTATCAGATCTGAGGGAACAAGATCGTTGTCTTCAGAAAGGTATTTATTTCTCATTATTTTTTATTACTTAGGTCTTTTAGCAATGTGATTGACCATATTTTTAGTCATCAATAAACCCTATAGAAGATTGTAGTAAAGTGATTTGTAGGGTATCGTTATTAGCTAGGGATTGCGGGTACTCCTATTCTAAAGAGTCATAACAAATTTTAGTTAGTTTAATTAACAAGTTGAAAACAAACATATCACACAAAATTAAGGAGTTTTCAATTTTGGCGATTCGGATTTAAAAAAAAAAAATAATAAAAAAATAAAAAAATAAAGAAATAAATATTTACAATTGATCCTCTTCTCTCACAATTCAGAAAATCAAATTCATTAAATGACTAATCAAATTGTTTCAACATAGACAACGAATTTTATGCCTTAATTATATATCCGAATTGAATCAAAGTGCAAGCCTAAAGAGATCATGCATCTTATAAATTCCTTCTTAGATAAACCTTAGGATTTTGGAAAAGTCCATCACCTAGTTATTTTGATTAAGCAATCAAGTTAATACTTAGCGTATCCTTACAACTTCTTAAACAAATTATTAAGATCCAAAGGAATTATGATTCAATAACCTACTCTTCAAACTTATGGAAAAGCCCATGGCTAAAGAACATGCAATTTTCAGATCACAACTATTGTTCATAGTTTTTACCAATTTTAAATCATACTCCAAATCAATTAGGTGATTAGAGATACAATTATGGCTTCAATGACTGTTAATATCAAAGTTTTCAATATGACCAAACTGAAAATTCAGCATACATAATTAAAATTCACTGATTCATGTGTCTACATATCACCAATCCGAAAACATCAATTAATGAATCTGAAAGTCACTAACTCATTGAATTAAATATTTCCAACTTAAGAATCCAACAAGATGTTCTTTAATCCAATAGCAACCAGGGTTGAAATAATATAAATAAATAAAAGTCATCAGGGTTACACATTTTAACACAACAAAAGAACTTTTGAGATGTGTTGATGGTGATGTTCCTCACGGCGATGATGTTGATGATTGAAAACGAATACAAGCAACAACTTCTCCTTCTTCTTGGCAATAACTCGTTGGCCCCTAGTTCCCCAAGTT
The DNA here is from genome assembly GCF_017979445.1 of Akebia trifoliata. Classification (NCBI taxonomy): domain Eukaryota; kingdom Viridiplantae; phylum Streptophyta; class Magnoliopsida; order Ranunculales; family Lardizabalaceae; genus Akebia; species Akebia trifoliata. The sequence continues at coordinate 30,192,442 of NC_141378.1, forward strand.
TCTGGTTCTTCTTCTTCTTAAGAAAAGATTAAAATCAAAAAATACAGAGAGAGAGAGAGAGAAATATAGATCTCCTTTTTCTTTTTTCTTCTACGCGTTCTTTTTTTTTTTTCCTCCTTAGAAGCCTACAAAATCTCCTAAAAATATTCTAAATCTTATCCTCCAATAACAATATCAAAATCTGACTAATTAAGGAAAAATTATTAAAAATAAAGTCCTAATATAATTAGGAAAGTGGTGTTTTCAGTTGGAATTTTCGTGCACCAAATTTGGAGATTTTTGAAAATACACCGAATCAAATTCGTGTCAAATTCGTGTCAACAATGTACGTACAGTAACTTCAAATCCGATTTTGACCTTGATACATCCTGTATCTCTCAAAACGCAAAACACAAAAGTTGTAGATCTTTTTCTTAACGTTTCATAGCATTTTGAATCATCTCAATCGGAGTTCGGATGAGAGAGTTATGCCCAAATTACAAAGCAATGTCGAAACTGTCCAAAATCGCCAAATTAATTTCGTTTTGCACTTAACACCTCCATTTGCATCCTAAATCAAAATAAAAGAATAATGAGTACATTTAGGCACTAAATATGTGTAAAGGACTAAATATTAAAGGAGAAAAATATGACATTTTGCATTCTTATCACAATGTAGTTTATTTGAGAATTAGTAGAAATCGGCGTTTGCCGGGCGGGGTTGGTGCCTAACACCTTCCAACTCCGTAATGTGATCCTCGGACCCGGTTTTTCTTTCCTAGATTAATAATATTTGCCTTTTTAGAGTCAGTATTCGGTTCCTAGACCGCAATAACTAGGTGGCGACTCCCAAACCTCAAAGATCAAAAGTGGATCTACGCACCCTGCGGATCGAAGGCACTTTCAATATATATATATGATTATTCTGATAATATATTAGAATATATATAGTGGATAACGTCTGTAAATAAGTAGTCTCGGACGACCACTTCAAGAAACGACTATAAATGGTCGTGCGGCTATGAAGTGGTCGACGTTCCGGTAAGAAACACTACACTGAACTGAACTTGACTGGCTATTCAATTCAGTAGTGTACGACTGACGAGCGATCCAGAGTATTAACGAAACGTTCAGAGGCCCAGCTTCACTCTCACTATAGAGTGAGTCGAGAGGGCGCCTCCGCCCGAGCTCGATCCTCGCACTCGCATCCGATCGAGCTCGGGCTCCGGTTTGGACGACCACTGAAAAAGCAAACGTGGTAGTGTAGTTACTAAGTTCAGTCGACGTTCCGTAAACGACTATCTGAAAGACGAGTTCTGTAGAACTCGTCTTCCACTATTGAATTGACTATAAGCTCTTTAGTGGCCGATCCTCGTGTTTGGAGCACAGAGGGCGCAAGCTCCGCTGTTGGAACAATGACCTTAAATAATTGTGTTAGAACTCCATGAATCGGGAAGTAAAACAAATGGATGCTCCTAGATTGTCGTTATCTTATTGAAGAAGAGCTTGCTGAAATAAGGTCTGACTCGGAAGAGTCACCCCTTCATGATACTGTACAGGACAGTGATTAATAGGATGTCGACGAAGAAATACAAACAGAAAGATCCCACCACATACTAACCTTGGAGGTCATTGAAGTTGTTGAACTGACCTCTGGAAAGGAAGAAGAACAGGAAAAAGCTAAAGTGATGCAAGAACAAGCCTTCGTGGCTGCACCAGACCAGTAAGGTTACAGTCTCTTTCTGTTTGCTCTGACTTTATTCCCGAACGATTTCTAAATGCTCTGGTGGAGCTGGAGAAGCAACACTTCATTCCAGACAGACTCTGATCTCGGTTGAGTATCTTAGTCACCGATGCCGCCTATAGGCATAACAGGCGTCTGGAAGAAATAGTGGGCAATGCCGCAAGGCAAGGGCTGAGGCCGAATATAGAACTGGCACGGAGGAAAAGAATCGTATAAGGCTGCAGCTAGATGCTGAATTTGTCAGGTCCTTTGAAAGGGAGCGAGAACTCTAATCAAAAGCAAGGATACTTGGCTAAGAAAGAGAAAGCTCTGAAAAGAGGGAAACTTTTTTTCTAAGCAAAAAACCCAGCCAAAAGAGATTCCATTCATAAAGAAGATGGCCAAATTTTGACAAGAGTTGCCCTTGAGACCTAGTAAACTTGTCTCAAGGATAAATAGGCGACTTGGTCTTGGACAGAGATCCAAGAAAAAGAAGAAGGGCTACAATAAAAGGAAGAGATCTCCAATAAGGAGCATCAGGAGCTAAAATGGAAGGAGAGTGATGGATTATGTGAGGAACGAAATCAAGCTTACGGTTGACCGTACTAGAAGGAAGAGAAACCAAGAGGAGGTATTCAAGCAACTGAGGATTCCACTATGGCAGTGAAAGAACGCGTGGAAATGAGAAGCTAAAGCTATTGCTACCAAGGCAAAGCTTCTCGCTGTAGAAGCTTCTTAAGAGCATTTAAAAATGCTCCTATTGTTGCAGTATCCCTAGTGGTTGAGGCACTAGAGGCCCCTATGATAGCACTTCCTTCGGACCCTCAAGCACCATCAACCTCTGTGGACATGAGATTTTCAACATTTTTGAAACATCCCTCCACTTTGGGGTATTTTGGAGTCACCACCATTCAAATGCGGAATTGGGTGTGAATGGTCACCCGAAGTTGTATTTCTTGAAAAATATGTCACTTTGGACATATGATGACTCTCGTTGGATAATGCATATTTGGTCTAACCTTGATTCAAGGTAAGGGGGTCCATTTATGGAGTAGGGAAGGTGTTAGGCACCCTACTCCACCCACCATAGGTGGTAACCTCGGATTCGATTTTCTTAAAATAAAAATAAAATAAAATCGAAGAAAAATTCGATGTGTGCCCTCAAGTGTGAGGGACTTTCAATGTTGGCTTCAATCATTAAGGGCACCCTTATGTAGAAGGGGCCCTTTGGTGATTTATCCCATGGTGGTGTGTGCAAATGTGTGGGAAAAGGGAGAGTAGAAGAGGGGATGTGGGGGGTATTCCTTTTGTTGAACCCACCTTGTCCTTGAGTTGATCTTCAAATATGTCTTCCCTTGAGTTGACTTGAACTTGCTTGAGGTTGTAGAAGATTGAGTTGAGTTGAGAGTAGAGGTAGTAGAATGGGTTAAAAGAGAAAGGTTGAGAGAGTGATTTCTTTATCTTTTGGAGGGTTGGATGTGGGATTTTTCATTAGTTGTTGTAAGGGGAGAATGGGTGAGTTTTTATAGAAGTTGGGGAGTTATTTTAGGGGTAAAGTTGGGTGAAATGAAGAAAAATGATAGAATGGTTATGAGTTTGAGAGAGAAGTGGGTGTAATTTGATGAAGATTGGGGGGTATTTAGGGAAAGGGGGTTAAATGGGTTGTTTACAACCCAAATGGGTTGGATCTTTCAACCCATTTGGGTTGAGTGTTAGATGGAGGAGAATTGATGAGAGTAGTTGAGAGGATGAGATTGTTTAAAGGGGGTAATTAATTGGTGGTTGTGATTAAGTGGTGTTTGGTTTAAGAGAATAGAGGATTTAAGAGGGTGGTTGATGATATTTTGGGAGGGTGAGGGAGATGATGACATGTGTCAAAGTGGGTGAAAATGAAGGGTGGAGATGAGTTGATGGGAAAGGATGAGTGTTTGATTTGAGAGGATGGGTGTAGGTGTAGGTTGTAGAGATGAGTTTTGTAGGAAATGATGGGAGTAGATTAGGGGAGGGTGATAGGTTATAAGTGTTTGATTTGAGAGAATGGATAGGATAGGTTAGGGAGGTTGTAGGTTGTAAGTATTTGATTTGAATGAATGGATAGGGTAGGTTAGGGTAGAGTTATGGGTTGAATTAATTTTTGGAGGGAAGTAATGGAATTGGTTTGTTGGATGAGGGAGGTGGAAGGGGGTGATGACATGTGTCATTTTTTGGTATTGAGTTGGTAATTGGTTTGATGAGGATGATGGGTTAGATTGGGTTTGGGTAGTGGATTGGGCTTAGGTTATGAGTTGAGCTTTGGGTGATGGGCTTAGGTTGGGTTTAAGTAGTGAATTGGGCTTAGGAATATAGAATAATGTAGTTTTGGGTGATGAGCTTAGGTTGGGTTGGGAAGTGTAGAATAAGAATGAGTTTGGGCTTATATTGGGTTGAGAGGATAGTGAGGAAATTTTGGTCCGTGGGCCACGTGAGAAGCCTTGGGCCGTTTGACAAAATTTATTGGATTTTTGTAGGTTTAGGCTTCGGAGCCCATTCCGATTTTTTCGATTTTTGTGGCATTTTGCGTCGAGGGCCCGCTCAAATTTGGGTGTCTACAGCTGCCCCTCTTTGCAGGAATTGCGTGCAAAGAACTGCAAAGAATAGACGAAACCCTGATTTGTACGGGCCCGAGGATTTTGCTCAGACACGTTTTGAAAACACTGATTTGGTTTGACAGATTTGATGATAAGAAGTGGTTACCCAAGCACGGGGTCTGACAGGGTGAGCCTGATTTCCTCGACCTCGTGGCGCGGAGCTCGTGTGAGATCTCGGATTTGTGATAGTTTGGAGAAAAAATTTGAAACGAGAGTTTTCTAACGAGTCTTAAACAAATTTGACTTTCTCTTTTGCAAAAATGTTATTTTATTGGTATTTTTAATTTTTTTGAATTTGATTTTTTTGATTTTTTTTTTATTTTTTGATTTTTTTATTTTTTTTATTTTTTGATTTTTTGATTTTTTTTTTGATTTTTTTGATTTTTTACTGACGCATTTTATCCTTTCAACGGTGCAAGTAATATGGTTGTCAACAGCTGTCACGGATCCAAGAGAGAGTTTTGCTGTTGGACCACAAGCAATATGGTTGTTAACAGCTATCACTGATCTAAGAGAGAGTTTTGCTGTTGGACCACATGCTAATCCCTTCGGCATGTTGTTTACAATACCTTACAAAGAAACTCTCTCAAGTCGAAATCAGAGGTGGAGGGACTTGAAATTCTGCTGTCATCACTTGAAGGGCTCCATTATAGTTTTCTGCTAGCCCGTTGATACGACCTCAAGAGTCGTTGCTCTTGAAACAATGCTAGAAAACACGATGGGTCAATGATTCACATCTATAAGGATCTCAACAAGGTTAATGTGATTCATGATAACAACGACAGTTTCTCGAGGGGCTTATGACTTCAATCCAAATGGTTTTGGCCCAATTCCCCTCGGAAATGTTTGCATGTACTCATCTTCACTTAGAATCTCATAAGCATGATCAAGGTTATGTATCCACAATGGTTCTCCTCAGTAGGCCCGGAAAATGATCTCAAGAGAGGCTTGCTCAGGGTCCCTGTTTTAATGCCTTCGCGTCTTACCTGATGAGTCATGATGTTTTGGATGCTGAGGTAGTGGTGATGAGGCAAGCTGCTCGAATCCATGCCTTGGAAGAGAGATTTGTTTCCTTCTTCATTTCTCGACGAGATGTGTGATTGGCACCATTTTTTCTGTTTTTTTACTTTTTTTTTTATTTTTCTTTTTTTTTTTTGTTTTTTTTGTTTTTTTTTTTGTTTTTGTTTTTACAAAATGTAATGTGAAACTTTTTGAAATGGAAGGAAAATAGGTTTTTTACTTACTTAGCCTCAGGTGTATCTATTGCTTTGAAAACATGATGTTTGAATAAGTCCTAGATTTTTCGTCATCGGCCAAAATAGTAGTTTTGAAAGCATTTGAATTTTTGGTGATTTTTCCTTGTCGAATAGATATTGTAGATCCAAAATATGAAGATTTTCGAAGAACCTTTGTTATCTCGATGATATTGGTGTTTTTGCCAACTACTGAGGATATAGATGTCAGCAGTTCTCAAGCTCTTTTTAGAGTCATCCCCAGTGCCCCAGTACTGGGTGAATGTCGATAGAGCAATGAGACTTAGGATTTTGGGAAATTTTCGCCGTTCACCGTTTATACTCATGCAGGCCAGGAGTTTTATATATATATATATATATATATATATTTTTTCCTTCTTTCTTTTGTTTTCCCTTATTGCCCCTAGTGCCAGTTACGGTTTTCACCAGATCAGGTTTCCACATTTTTGCGCATCGACGCCTTTTTGGGTTTTCATCGTGCCGGTGGTTTTGATCTTGCCATAGTCTGATTCTTTTACTCATAGCGCCCTTTCAGGTTTTCACTATGCCCTTTCAGACTATGCTTGTATTTTTTTTGGATTTTACATTACAAATCTTGTTTGGAACCTCTGTGTCTTTGTGGCTTGGTGACCCAAGTCGAGCTGCGAGATCGACGACTCTACTCTTGTAGTGGCACTCTTTCTTGAGTAACAGATCTAGATTCCCCTCTCGAGTTTACTGACTACTGTTCGTGGCTCAGCAATTCAAGTTGAGCCGCGAGATCGATTACTCTACACTTCGAGTACTCTTTTTTTTTGAATTTCCGACCTGGACTCCCCTCTCGAATCTTCCAACGACTAGTAAGACTTGAGGTCCGGATCAAGTTACAAGATCATTTATGCTACCACCGTTATTATGATACCTTAGAACATTCCCTGATCTGAAAGGACTTTTGGTGGGACGAAATGTTACCTAAGGCTAAGTGTGATGGAAAGGTACAAAAGAGGTTAAGGTCTGAGTTTATCTAAAGTGGGCTAGACATGGGGTTCGTCTATTTTTGTTTCGAAAAGGTGATCTATGTCTCCTCCCAGCGTCTCTTGAACTTGTTTAGGCTGGAGATTTGGGTCGAGCTCAGATCAAGTATCCGATTTTTTTGAATTTTTTGATTTTTTTGTATTTTAGCCGTTCACAGTTTATCCTCATGCGGGCCAGGAGTAACTGATGCTTTGACTTTTGATTTCCTTCTCTCCTTTTTTTTTTTTTTTTTTTTTTTAGCATTGACTTGCCCCAGTCTTAGGTTAAGAAATGAACGTGATGGCTCAAAGGGGTTGACTAGGGTTAGATAGTTGTTTTTAGGATAGCAAAGATGGCCTTTCATCATCTCAAGATCAGGTCTTAGGCATAGTACTTCTTAACGGTGTCAGCATTGATCGGTTGAGGGAAGACTTGTCCGTCCATCTCTGTAAGGATCAAAGCTCCCCCCGTCATCACCTTCTGCACAATGAATGGTCCCTCGTAATTTGGTCTGAACTTTCCCCTGGCATCTTCTTGGATTGGTAAAATCTTTTTCAAGACAAGGTCTCCTGGTGAGAAATTCCGGGGTTTGACTTTCTTGTTGTAAGCCCGTGCGATTCGTCTTTGATAGATCTATCCGTGGCAAATGGCTGCAAGACGCTTCTCTTCAATCAGATTTAGTTGATCAAATCGAGCTTGGACCCATTCTGTTTCATCGAACTCTGCTTCTTTTGAGATCCGGAGGGAGGGAATCTCAACCTCGACGGGTAAGACTGCTTCCATTCCATATACCAATGAATACGGAGTTGCCCCAGTTGAGGTTCTAAATGAAGTCAGGTAAGCATGAAGGGCGAAAGGCAACATATCGTGCCAATCCTTGTAAGTGACTGCCATTTTCTCAATGATTCTTTTGATATTCTTGTTGGCAGCTTCAACTGCTCCGTTCATTTTAGGCCTATAAGGTACAGAGTTGTGATAAGTGATCTGGAAGTCTTCGCACATCTTGATCATGTCCTTGTTTTTGAAGTTCTTAGCGTTGTCTGTTACCAATCCGCTGGGAAGTCGATAACGGCAGATGATGTTGTTCTTAACAAACTTCAGAACAGTGCTCTTGGTGACATTTGCATAAGAAGCTGTTTCTACCCATTTCGTAAAGTAATCGATAGCGACCAGGATGAAGCGGTGCCCATTTGAAGCCTTTGGCGAAATCTGTCCAATAACGTCCATGCCCCAGAGTAAGAAGGGCCAAGGAGTAGTCATATTATGCAACTCTGAAGGTGGCGCGTTGATCTTATTGGCATAAATCTGGCAGAGATGGCATTTACGGACGTGTTGATAGCAATCACTTTCCATAGTAGTCCAGTAATATCTCATTCTCATGATCTTCTTAGCAAGCATGTGACCATTCATGTGAGGTCCGCAGACTCCACTATGTACGGTTTCGATCAGTCGTTTTGCTTCTATTTCTGCTATACATCGGAGTAAGACTTCATGGTGTGATTTCTTGTACAGAATGCCATTGCTTAGGAAGAATTGGCCTGCTAGCTTCTGAATAGTCCTTCGATCATTAGACGTTGCGTCTGATGGGAGAGTTCGGTCTTCGAGATAGGCTTTGATGTCTGAGTACCAAGGTTTTTCTTCAGATTCTTCAACTTCGACGGGTAGGCAGTAAGCTGGCTCATCTTGAAGTCCAATCTCAATAGGGTCAATGACTAAGTCTTCTGAAATATTGATCATGGAAGCGAGTGTTGCTAGTGCATCAGCAAATTGATTCTTAGCTCTCGGCATATATGTGAATGAAATCCGGTTGAAGCTTGAACTTAACTCTTCGAGATACTCATGGTAAGGAATCAATCTCTGCTCTCGGGTCTTCCATTCTCCAGTTGTCTGATAAACTACTAGGCTTGAGTCCCCGAAAACATCGATCTCATCTACCTCGAGATCCAATGCTGCTTTCAATCCTGCTATGCATACTTCGTATTCAGCCTCGTTGTTGGAACATTGGAACTTCAGTCTGATTGCAATTGGCACGTGGGACCCATCTGGTTTAATCAATACTGCCCCTATTCCGTTTCCCTTTTGATTTGTTGCTCCGTCAAAGTATATTTTCCAGCCTGGTTCTTCGTCATCATCCTCAATCTCAGTGAGCAATATGGCTTCATCAAGAAAGTTTATCTTCAACGGTTCATAATCAGGCAATGGATGCTCGGCTAAATGGTCGGCAATGGCTTGCCCTTTGATGGCCTTTTGAGTGACATAGGTGATGTCAAACTCAGATAACAGTAATTGCCATTTTGCAATACGGCCTGTCAGTACTGGCTTTTCGAAGAGATACTTGAGAGGGTCCATTCGAGCGATGAGCATAGTCGAGTAGCTGAGGAGGTAGTGGCGTAGTCGTTGAGATGCCCAGACCAGCGCACAACAAGTCTTCTCGAGTGCCGAATACTTCGCCTCATAATCAGTGAATTTTTTACTGAGATAGTAAATGGCTTGCTCTTTTCTACCTGACTCGTCGTGTTGCCCCAGTACACAGCCCATAGACGTTTCTTGCACCAAGATATACATCAGCCCATAGGCGTAGGAGGAACCAAGACTGGTGGATTGAGCAAATATTTTTTTATCTTGTCAAAGGCTTCTTGACAATCCTGGTTCCATGCTTTTGGCATATCTTTTCTGAGCAGCTTAAATACTGGTTCACAGATAGGCGTGAGTTGCGCAATGAATCTGTTGATATACTGTATTCTACCCAGAAATGCTCGGACATCCTTTTCTGATACCGGTGCTTTCATTTCAAGAATGTATTTGGTCTTTGCTGGATCTATCTCGATGCCTCTTCTACTGACGATGAAGCCTAGCAGTTTGCCTGACGTTGCCCCGAATACACACTTTGCCGGATTGAACCTTAAGCTGTATTTCCTTAGCCTGTCGAACAGTTTCTTGAGATTTATCAGATGATCTTCTTCTATGCCTGATTTAGCGATCATATCATCTACGTAGACTTCCATTTCCTTGTGGATCATATCGTGGAATAAAGTCGTCATTGCACGTTGATAGGTTGCCCCTGCATTTTTAAGCCCGAATGGCATGACTTTGTAATGAAAAGTACCCCAGGGTGTAATGAATGCTGTCTTCTCTTGGTCTTCTTCTGCCATTTTTATCTGATTATATCCGGAGAAACCATCCATGAATGAGAACATCCCATGCCCCGCTGTGCTATCGACTAGAGTGTCGATATGAGGTAGTGGAAAATCGTCCTTAGGACTGGCTTTATTCAAATCCTGATAGTCGACACATATTCGTACTTTCCCGTCTTTCTTTGGTACCAGAACGACATTGGCCAACCATTCAGGGTACGTGGAGACTGCGAGAAACCTTGCTTGGAACTGTTTCATTACTTCATCTTTAACTTTGAGTGTCCATTCTGGCTTGAGTCTTCTTAACTTTTGCTTGATCGGCTTGCTCCCAGGAGCGATTGGCAGTTTGTGAACAACGAGATCTGTGTCTAAGCCAGGCATATCTTTGTAGGACCAGGCGAAGATGTCTTGATAATTACGCAATAGCTCAATCATTTCTTCTTTTTGCTGAGGGGTTAACAAGGCTCCGATTTTCACAACACGTGGGTCATCTTCAGTGCCGAGATTAACTGAGTCTGTATCCTCAATGTTTGGCTGAACACCTTTTTCATGTCGTTCTAACAGGTCCTTGATTTCTTTAGGAGGGTATTCTACTTCGTCCTCAGACTCTTCCTCAATTCCCATGACATCGAAGTCGAGTTCGAGATCGAAGTCATACTCGTCCTTTTCATATTCTGTTCTGTCCAAAGGTCCATCCGATTGAGACAGACCTCTTAAATTCTGAGAAAACTCTTTTTTGGGTTTTTGGAATATATCAATTTTTTGAGATTTTGAAAGCTTTTCGATTTTTTTGATTTTTGAAGACTTTTTGATTTTTTTGATTTTTGAAGAATTTTTTATTTTTTTGATTTTTGAATGCTATTTTTCGGACATCTGAAATAAAAAGAACAATCATGCATTAGTAAAGATAGGGAGCCCTCAAAACAGTCTTTACCCGAGGACGAGGGCTCGTTATGATCCTCAGGCAAACTGATATTGCCTAGCGGCATTTTTTTTTGGAGGCTATGGTAGCCTCAAGGGTTAGAGGGAATTCCTCCCAATTGTTCAGAGTCTCCCCATCTCTGAAGGGGCGGATGAGATGTGAGAGTGATTTGTTGGGTGATTTGGTTGGTGGTTCAGAGATAACCATGATCTCCGATTGATCTTTGTTGTTGTCAGGTTGGGGCACAGTCCCTCCCAAACTCGGTGGGATGACAACTGATGCCCAGTCAATGCCGGTGGGAAAAGGTGATTCGTTCCCTTGGCTGGTAATGATTTCCACTTTGATGGATTTTGGAGCTGTCTCCGATGGACTTTCCTCGGAATCCCCATTAAACAAAACATCAATGCCTTCTACGAAGGATGATTGGGACTCGACGATTGGGTCTTTGTGCATTGGTGCGATATTTACCTTTTTTGGCCTTTTTGCCCGTGGTGGTTCTGATAAGTTGTCGGGTCTGATATGGGACTTTGAGAAGCTAACATTAATGTGAGGGACTCGGCCCGGGTTCCAGACATTCGATTCTCGATTTTGCTTTCTTGCTAGTCGAAGTTATTTCTTCTTTTCTTTCATTTCTGTTATATCCCTCTTTGTGGGCCTGAACCCTAGATCAAAATAAGGAGTATATTTGCTTGCTTCGACTGGTGTAGCTCTTCCTCTTCCCCCTAGTCCTAACCCTTGCTTGGGCCGATAACCTCCCCTTTTCATGACCCGACCAACCATAAGGTTTGCTCTCGATAGCTTTGCCTTTACCTTCTCATTTCCCTTCTCGATGTGGTTGACAGCTGCGAATTGGTACGAATGGTAGAGTGCCTTGTCGTTTGTCATTTCGATATAAATGAAAGACACGTCTGGGGCTCTCCCAGCTGGAATAAGGTTCTCTGCCAATACTGATATCATCCTTTGTCCCATGATAAATTTAACTCTTTGGTGCAATGAGGAAGACACAGCCTCGACAGTATGGATCCATGGTCTACCCAATAGTAAGTTGAAGGTCGTTGGTATTTCCATGACTTCAAACGTCACTTCAAAGGTGCAAGGTCCTATTGTGATTGGTAGTTCTACTTCGCCCAGCGAGTCCCTTCTCGAACTATCGAATCCTCGAACAACCTTGTTGTTAGGTTTCACATACGACCAATCGGCGTTCAACTTTCGGAAGGTCTCAAATGGACAAACATTAAGCGCTGAGCCGTTATCAATCAGCACCCTGGCAACCATCATGCCCTTGCATATGACCATAATGTTTAGTGGCTCGACGTGCCCCGTTCCTTCAGGTGTAAACTCATTTTCTGTGAAGATAATAGGATTGGAGGCCATGATCTGGCCGACTGTTTGCTCTAACTGCGTTGGTGTCGTGGTCGAAGGTACATGTGATCCCCCTAGGACTTTCAATAATGCCTCTTGGTGCTCTTCCAATTTTTGTATTAGTTCTAGGATGCTGACTTGGGCTGGCTGCTTATTCAATCTATCTATTATGTTATGCTCTCTCTTGAGGATGAGCTTAATAAAGTCTGTGGCTTCTTTGTCTGTCACTTTCACCTTTTCTTCCATCTTCTCATCCTTATGCAACTTGCCTTTTCCCTTTGCTCTTCTTTTTTCTTTGTTGGTTAACTCTTCTGCAGTCTCTTTGCTTTCTTTCCTGATTTTCACCCCATTTTCTGACAATTTCTGGCACTTTCCCGCCCTAGTTATACGGCCGATATCAGCCACCATTGCTTTCTTCATTGTTTCGACCCCGGCGGGCGTGGTAATGGTAGTCTCATAGCTCCAAGGAATTGCCTGATCGGAGTTATATGGGAATGGTTTAGGTGAGTGTATGGTTATGGGGGGTGGGTCGATTTTCATATTGAGAATGAGAGGAGGTGGTGGTGATTTGGATGTAGTGCTAGTGGGGGGAGTTATGTGAGGAGTCGATGGAGTGTATGGAATGACGAGTGGTGGACGTGGAGATGAAGTGTACGGTATATGGAGGGGGGATCGAGTTGACCCTTGGGAATATGGTGGTGTGTAGGGTATAACAAAGGGAGGCCGGGTTGAATTTTGATGATGGGGTAATCCGTAAGGTATGACTAAAGGTGGTCGGGTGGTAGTATTTTGATGAGTGGGATGGATGGCGAGGTTGGCCATTCTGAGAGGTAGCTGTGAATTCTGCGATGAATCTGCATAGTGGTTGACTGTGTTAACCGTTGACGTCCTTGATTCGTTTGTGAAGTGTACCCTGATTTTTGCCCCGATAGGTGCTATCAGATCCGAGGGATTGAAGTCGAGTTCTCTACAAATGACATTTACCCTGTGCCCACTCCCCTCCCCATTATGAGTAGGCAGGGGGTTTTGATTAATATTCTGTTGTTGGGGCGGGTTGGCACGCCCACCCAATATGATGGCTTTTCGATCAATCAGATTCTGCACTTGGTGCTTGAGCTGCCAACACTGATCAGTGGAGTGCCCTGGTGCACCCATATGAAACTCACAGAAGAGGTTGGGATTGTACCCCAATCCTTTAGAAGCTTCTGGGTTTGGTGGTCTCTTAGTAAGATACTCTCCCTGTAATAATGTGGGAAGTAGTTCTGATAACGTCATCGGTAACTTTGTGAACACTCTATTAACCCTGTTCGGTCTTGCTTGTTGATTCTGCCCATACTGTTGCGCTGGCATGGCTTGTGGAGGAACCATTCGGAATGGATTTTGCGGCGCCGGAGCCCAGGCGGCTCGAGGTACTGGTGTCCAAGGGACTTGTGGTGCTTGTGGCCTTTGAACTGGTGCCTGAATAAAGATAGGTTGGCTAGGTTGTACATTGTTGACTTGAGGCTCATCTTTCTTCTTGACTAATGGCATTGGTTTCTTCGGTGCCGATGTCCCTGCTGCTGCGCTTAGGGCTGTGAAGTCAAATATTAAACCGGTTCGGATCCCGTCCTCGACCCGATCTGCTACTTGAACCAAATTAGAGAAAGTGCCTGTGGTATGCCCTACCAGATGGGTGTAGAATGAATGCCCCAGTGTAGAGATAAACGTGGTGTTCATCTCTTGTTCTGTCATGGCTGGTCGTACTTGGTAAGCTGACTCTCGCCACCTCTGGGCATACTCTTTCACTGTTTCTTTGTGTTTTCTCGTCATTCGTGCCATGTCATTTCTATCCAAACCAACATCCGTATTAAACCTGTAGTTATGCCAGAACATTTCAGCCAAGTCCTGCCAGTTCTTGATAAGTGAGTGGTCCAACCCCGAGAACCATTTGAGTGCCGGCCCTATTAAACTTCTCTGAAATAACTGTACTAGCAATTTGTCGTCCTCGCCATATTGGCACATCGATCCACAATACAATTTGAGGTGCGACAAAGGACACCCAACCCCGTTATACTTTTCGAATTCCGGGCATTTGAACTTAGCCGGTAGTTGTGCGTTAGGGTAAAAGCAAAGGTCCCTAAATCTTGTCCCTCCTAAAGTATTTGTACCCTTCATTCGTCTCATTTCTTCCTGGAGGGACTCGATCTGTTGGGCCATTTTGTCATCTGTAGAACTTTTGGCTTCGGGAACCCTGAAGTTACACTCATCGTCTGGGATTACCACCGGAGGTGGTTGATTCTGTGGGATGTAGAGTGGAGGTCCCTGGTATATTGGCACAGTGGGAGGTGGGGTGGTTTGTTGATCTGGTCGTGTTTGTTCAGGGAGTTCGGGGTTTGACCCAGATGCTTGGTGCTGAGCTGCCTGTGCTTGTAGAAAATTAGTGCTACTCAAAACAGCCGTCAAGATTTGTTCCTGCCTCTTCGTTGTTTCTTACAGCTTTGCTATCGTCGCATTAGCCTCAGCTAGCTCATTCATGGCAGGTTGTGGGTCTTCTGAGTTACTCATGCTTGATGAAGATCGAAGGAAATACGGAGGCTTCTCAGGATGTTTGTACTTCTTTCGTTTGGCCACCTGTGAGTACAGAAGACCAAGCATCACCATCTTACTTACAAAAAAAGAAAATGCATGATGTTTTATTAAGTCCGATAATTATTAGGGATGCTACTCAAAAGAGAAATTTAGTTAGGTGAACTTTAAAACGTGGTTTGTCAGCGCGGAGCTGGATCGTTTGGAAGAAAAAAGAATTACATCAGCCAGAGCTGGCATCGACACGGAGTGGTAAAGTATTTTGAAAGTTACACCAGCACGGAGCTGGCATCGACACGGAGTCGGTAAAGCACTTTTAAAAGAAATTACATCAGCACGGAGCTGGCATCGACACGGAGTCGGTAAAACAGTTGAAAAGAAATTACATCAGCACGGAGCTGGCATCGACACGGAGTCGGGAGAACATTTTGGACAAAGAAATTACATCAGCGCGGAGCTGGCATCGACACGGAGTCGGTAAAATATTTTAAAAAAGAAATTACATCAGCACGGAGCTGGCATCGACACGAAGTCAGTAAAGCATTTTGAAAGGAAATTACATCAGCACGGAGCTGGCATCGACACAGAGTCGGTAAAGCATTTTGGAAAGAAATTACATCAGCACGGAGCTGGCATCGAAACGGAGTCGGTAGAGCATTTTTAAAGTTACGTCAGCACGGAGCTGGCATCGACACGGAGTCGGTAAAACATTTTTAAAAAAATTACATCAGCACGGAGCTGGCATCGACACGGAGTCGGTAAAACATTTTGAAAAAGAGATGTCATCAGCACGGAGCTGGCATCGACATGGAGTCGGTAAAGCATTTTGAAAAGAAATTACTTCAGCACGGAGCTGGCATCGACACGGAGTCGGTAAAACAGTTGAAAAGAAATTACATCAGCATGGAGCTGGTATCGACATGGAGTCGGTAAAACGTTTTGAAAAGAAATTACATCAGCACGGAGTTGGCATCGACACGGAGTCGGAAGAACATTTGAAAAGAAATTTACATCAGCACAGAGCTGGCATCGACACGGAGTCGGGAAACATTTTGAAAAGAAATTACATCAGCACGGAGCTGGCATCGACACGGAATCGGTAAAACAGTTTGAAAATAAATTACATCAGCATGGAGCTGGCATCAACACGGAGTCGGTAAAACGTTTTGAAAAGAAATTACATCAGCACGGAGCTGGCATCGACACTGAGTCGGAAGAACATTTGAAAAGAAATTACATCAGCATGGAGCTGGCATCGACACGGAGTCGGTAGAACGTTACGAAAAGAAATTACATCAGCACGGAGCTAGCATCGACATGGAGTCGGAAGTACATTTGAAAAGAAATTTACATCAGCACGGAGCTGGCATCGACACGGAGTCGGGAAAGTATTTTGAAAGAAAATTACATCAGCACGGAGCTGGCATCGACACGGAGTCGGAAAAGCGTTTTGAAAAAGAAATTACATCAGCACGGAGCTGGCATCGACACGGAGTCGGGAAAACATTTTAAAGAGTAATTTTCTGAGATAAATCGAGTTAAAATAACCCATAGTTTTTGGTAGCCTCCAATTCAGTTATCTGACATCATCGTCGGCCAGGCCAATCTCCAAGGAAGAGGCGGCGCACAATGGCACTCTTAAATCACCTTGTTCCCTGAATAGACGTAGTCTATCCCCCTCGTATCAACAGGGTAAGATCTTTCTAGGCACCGACTTTGATCAAGGACTGCAATTGGTGATTTTTTGAAATCTGTTTTTTTTTTTTTTTTTGTTAAAAAAGTTGAATGCATTGGAGTTGATTAACCAGTTGTTATCTTTATAAGATCATAGATGGATCATGAACTTGATTAGATATGGGTCGTGGACCCGATTTGGAATGGATCCGGGTCGTGGACCCAATTCAGGTGGGTCTGGGTCATGGATCCAAACGAAACGGATCTGGATCGGACCCAATTAACATGGATCTGGGTCGTGGACCCAGTTGCAAACGGATCTGGGTCAGGGACCCAGTTGGAAACGGATCTGGGTCGTGGACCCAGTTAGACATTGATATGGGTCGTGGACCCAATTTGAAATAGATATGGGTCGTGGACCCGGTTTGGTTGGATTTGGGTTGTGGACCCAGTTGACATGGATCTGGGTCGTGGACCCAGTTGGAAATGGATCTGGGTCGTGGAACCCGTTTAGTTGGATCTGGGTCGTGGACCCAGTTGGAAATGGATTTGGGTCGTGGACCCAGTTGGAAATGGATCTGGGTCGTGGAACCCGTTTAGTTGGATCTGGGTCGTGGACCCAGTTGGAAATGGATTTGGGTCGTGGACCCAATTGGAAATGGATCTGGGTCGGGGACCCAGTTTAGTTGGATCTGGGTTGTGGACCCAGTTTGAAATGGATCTGGGTCGTGGACCCAGTTTGAAATGGATCTGGATCAGAGACCCAGTTGGAATGGATCTGGGTCGCGGACCCAGTTGAAATGGATCTAGGTCTGGGTCGTGGACCCAGTTGAAATGGATCTGGGTCATAGACCCAATTTAAAATGGATCTGGGTTGTGAACCCAGTGTGATTGGATCTAGGTCGTGGACCTAGTTGACATGGATCTGGGTCATGGACCCAAATTGAATGGATCTGGGTCGTTGACCCATTTTGAAGTGAATACTCCATGAAGGACAAGTTTGATTATGATCGAGATCGATAGTGAGCCACGTTTGGCAAAGTCCGTTTTGAGTAGGATTGATTCTGAGTAATAGGCCCTGAGTTTTACAGTAAAGTGATTCGTTTAGTCATTTTCAGGCTTTAAAACTCAAAATAAAAAAATACTTCGAGAATCAAAGTTGTCAAGACTGACGTAAGGAACAAAATGAGCAAAAACAAAAAAAAAAAATTTTGTTTTTTTTTTTTTTGGGTCCGTTTTTCATGCACGGACCTAACACTTTTTGGTTGGTCCGTGCTTCAAGTACGGACCAGAACATCAAAAATTTTTTTTTTTTTTTTTTGAGTCCGTTTTTCATGCACGGACCTAACACTTTTTGGCTGGTCCGTGCTTCAAGTACGGACCAGAACATCAAAATTTTTTTTTTTTTGGTCCGTTTTTCATGCACGGACCTAACACTTTTTGGCTGGTCCGTGCTTCAAGTACGGACCAGAACATCAAAATTTTTTTTTTTCATTGGTCCGTGCATGATGCACGGACCTAAGAAAATTTGGCCAGTCCGTTTGGCTGGTCCGTGCTTTAAGTACGGACCAGAACATCAAAATTTTTTTTTTTCATTGGTCCGTGCATGATGCACGGACCTAAGAAAATTTGGCCAGTCCGTTTTCTAAGCACGGACTTGACAATATTTCTTGAGTCCGTGCTTCAAGCACGGATCAGAACCTTTTCTGGCCTTCCAACCTTGCTCTGTTTTTTATCCTCATCCCATTTTTGCCCGGAATTTCTGGGTTTTGAGGCACATAGCCTCTGTTTTATGGCTTGGGCCACAAAAATGTCACTCTTTTTTTTTTCTTTTGATGATGTACATGATAATATAAAAAAAAACAGATTTCCCCCTTTTACCTAGGGGGACATATAGACGAGAACAAAATGAAAATCCTAAAATCTATACAACTTGCCTTCGTGGGCTTAGAAAAAATTACATCACATATGAACATAGGATGGATACGGAATTGGTTTTGTAAGCCTTAGTGTCCTTTGTCTATTAATTACGCTTCGATTCATGCGGTTTGTAGGTGGTTTTTCGGCTACCAATTCTTCAAACCTCGATGTACACCGAAATGTACATGTCTTAGGTTGGTGAATGGGGTGGATGTTCTCCTCCCAGCCACCCAAAATAGCGATCTCGGGGGCTTGAGAGTACCGGCATCCGGGGTTAGAAATTTAAAGAGGAGGGGGGTGGCTTATGCATAGGGGTGTGAATCGCATGTGCATGTGCGTGCATTTTTTGAATCGTATCCATCCTTACATTCTTTGTTCCAAAATAAAAATAAAACAAAAGCATATGTAAATAAATATTACAACCATCCCATGTGAAACTTGTGAAAAAAAAAAAAACAAAGCAAACGCGTTAGTAGATAAACCAAAAGAAACAACACAAAAAGAAAACAAACTTTGTTTTTTTTTTTTAAATAACCGAATCAAGGAAGAGGATCGGACCCACTAGTGTGTACTCTCCAGTGGAGTCGCCAAGCTGTGGACATGAGATTTTCAACATTTTTGAAACATCCCTCCACTTTGGGGTATTTTGGAGTCGCCACCATTCAAATGCGGAATTGGGTGTGAATGGTCACCCGAAGTTGTATTTCTTGAAAAACATGTCACTTTGGACATATGATGACTCTCGTTGGATAATGCATATTTGGTCCAACCTTGATTCAAGGTAAGGGGGTCCATTTATGGAGTAGGGAAGGTGTTAGGCACCCTACTCCACCCACCATAGGTGGTAACCTCGGATTTGGTTTTCTTAAAATAAAAATAAAATAAAATCGAAGAAAAATTCGATGTGTGCCCTCAAGTGTGAGGGACTTTCAATGTTGGCTTCAATCATTAAGGGCACCCTTATGTAGAAGGGGCCCTTTGGTGATTTATCCCATGGTGGTGTGTGCAAATGTGTGGGAAAAGGGAGAGTAGAAGAGGGGATGTGGGGGGTGTTCCTTTTGTTGAACCCACCTTGTCCTTGAGTTGATCTTCAAATATGTCTTCCCTTGAGTTGACTTGAACTTGCTTGAGGTTGTAGAAGATTGAGTTGAGTTGAGAGTAGAGGTAGTAGAATGGGTTAAAAGAGAAAAGTTGAGAGAGTGATTTCTTTTTTATCTTTTGGAGGGTTGGATGTGGGATTTTTCATTAGTTGTTGTAAGGGGAGAATGGGTGGGTTTTTATAGAAGTTTGGGAGTTATTTTAGGGGTAAAGTTGGGTGAAATGAAGAAAAAGGATAGAATGGTTATGAGTTTGAGAGAGAAGTGGGTGTAATTTGATGGAGATTGGGGGGTATTTAGGGAAGGGGGGTTAAATGAGTTGTTTACAACCCAAATGGGTTGGATCTTTCAACCCATTTGGGTTGAGTGTTAGATGGAGGAGAATTGATGAGAGTGGTTGAGAGGATGAGATTTTTTAAAGGGGGTAATTAATTGGTGGTTGTGATTAAGTGGTGTTTGGTTTAAGAGAATGGAGGATTTAAGAGGGTGGTTGATGATATTTTGGGAGGGTGAGGGAGATGATGACATGTGTCAAAGTAGGTGAAAATGAAGGATGGAGATGAGTTGATGGGAAAGGATGAGTGGTTGATTTGAGAGGATGGGTGTAGGTGTAGGTTGTAGAGATGAGTTTTGTAGGAAATGATGGGAGTAGATTAGGGGAGGGTGATAGGTTATAAGTGTTTGATTTGAGAGAATGGATAGGATAGGTTAGGGAGGTTGTAGGTTGTAAGTGTTTGATTTGAATGAATGGATAGGGTAGGTTAGGGTAGAGTTATGGGTTGAATTAATTTTTGGAGGGAAGTAATGAAATTGGTTTGTTGGATGAGGGAGGTGGAAGGGGGTGATGACATGTGTCATTTTTTGGTATTGAGTTGGTGATTGGTTTGATGAGGATGATGGGTTAGATTGGGTTTGGGTAGTGGATTGGGCTTAGGTTATGAGTTGGGCTTTGGGTGATGGGCTTAGGTTGGGTTTACGTAGTGAATTGGGCTTAGGAATATAGAATAATGTAGTTTTGGGTGATGGGCTTAGGTTGGGTTGGGAAGTGTAGAATAAGAATGAGTTTGGGCTTGTATTGGGTTGAGAGGGTAGTGAGGAATTTTTGGTCCGTGGGCCACGTGAGAAGCCTTGGGCCGTTTATTGAAATTAAGATGACAAAATTTATTGGATTTTTGTAGGTTTAGGCTTCGGAGCCCATTCCGATTTTTTCAATTTTTGTGGCATTTTGCGTCGAGGGCCCGCTCAAATTTGGGTGTCTACAACCTCTATTACATATCCTAAGGTGTTGCTTGCTCTCTGGCTTGATATTAAGTTTGTTATATGGTCTATTTTTTTAGAAACGTCGAAGGAATAGAAGACCCCACTACACTATATCAAGGCACCTCAACTCTTCTCTTCTTTATGTTGAGGATAGACTAGACTCATCCAGAGAATGAAATGGATCTTCGAATTCTTGCTTGGAGAAAGATGGCAACGAAGACTCGCTCCGCTCTTTGCGTTTGAATTCAAACTTTCTTAGTAGTTCGTTTCTGAGTAGCTTGTTTCGTAAACTTCTTAATAATGAGTGATAGAGCCTGGTGGCTATGTTATTCGTATGAATACCCGGATAGATAGAGCCCCCTACTGCCATTTGATTGCATAATCACATAGCCGCACCCGTCGGGGATTTCCTCAACTCGCACTCTCATTATGTAACTGTGCATAGTGATTTCTATCTTGGTTCTGTCAATCTGGATGACCTGACGCTTTGCGGCTGTAGACACCCCATTTTTACACTCGCCTGATTAATCAACTCCTCAACCCAATTACAACGGTTCCCAATGATGGATGATTATTTCAATGCTTTATTTGTTACTAGATATGTTTCAGAAATTTAGATGAGGTATCTCAAACTAACAAAACTGTAGAAATCACACTACGCTAGGAAAATATAATTCCAAAAACATAGAAATCATCATTTTTGCAGACAAAAAGAAGCTTCATGATAAAAATCATAAAAAATGACCAAATTACCAAAATACCCCTAATCTCAAAACATCCCTAGAGCCTACATTACTCTTAGGAAAATCCTTTTAAACACATAAAACAATAAATCGAACCCAAATAAACCATTTTGCCAATTTTCACAAAATTTGACAAAATTACGAAAATGCCCCTCATAAAGTTCAAGACCATTTCACACAAAAAATTTCATAAATGACAAAAACCAATATTCTCATTGAATTCCTTACGAAAAATCGATTCCAAAACATCCTAGAATATTAAAAAATGACTTAAAACGCAAAAAGTCATCTCTGAGGGCAAAACGATAATTTTATAATTTTAATAATTAAAAATTTCGAAATTAATAATTAAAACATTAATTAATGTAAAGTGAAATCCTAATTAAAATTAAAATTAAAGTCAATCAAGTAAAACTAAAATCAAAATTAAAGTCAATCAAGTAAGACTAAAGTCAATCTTAAAGTCAATCAAGTAAGACTAAAGTCAATCTTAAAGTCAATCAAGTAAGACTAAAGTCAAAATCTTAAAGTCAATTAAGTGAGACTAAAAGTCAAATAGAATTCTAATTAAACAATAATTCTATTTAAAACAATTCTAATTAAAATATAACTCTATTTAAAACAATTCTAATTAAAATATAACTCTACTAAAAATAATTCTAATTAAACACTAACTCTACCTAAAACAATTCTAATTAAACATTAACTCTATCAAAATAAGCACTAAAAAAAATCTATAAATAGGGGTCCCTACAACCTATTTTCGTATGAAAAAATAAACTCTAGAAAAAGTAAGTCAAGGAGCCTCCCCAAAACCCTAATTTTGAAGTCCTAATACTCCATACCTAACATCCATACCCCAACTTTAGCTCAAAAAACGCCCAAAAATCCTTCTAAAATACCTTAGAATCCATAAAAAAAAAATAAAAAAACTCACAGATCTAAGAAGAAGATACCTCAACTTGGAGATCAAAAATCAGATCCGGCAACAGAACGAAGCGAGGAATACTGTACAAGGAGTTATTCTATCAGATCTGAGGGAACAAAATCGTTGCGTTCGAAAAAGATAACTATTTTTATTTATTTTTTATTATTTAGGTCTTGTTAGTCATGTAGTTTTATTTGGGAATTAGTAGAGATCGGTGTTTGCCGGGCGGGGTTGGTGCCTAACACCTTCCAACCCTGTAACGTAATCCTCGGATCCGTATTTTTCTTTCGTAGATTAGTAGTATTTACCTTTTTATATTCAGTATTCGGTTCGTAGACCGTAATAACTAGGTGGCAACTCCCAAACCTCAAAGGTCAAAAGCGGATCCGCGCACCCCGCGGATCGAGGGCGCTTTCAATGGCAACTCCACTGGGGATTATTGAGGATCAGAATTGAAAAACCCCAAGTATGGGAAGCATTGCTAGTAGGACCGAGTTTTTTTTTTTTAGTTTGATTTATTTGTTTATTTATTTATTTATTGACTTGATTGTGAATCATTTATTTGGATTTTGAGTATTATATTTTTATTTTTTTATATTATCCAATTGAGGGTCATTTTTTGATGACCCTAAACAATGAAAGATTTAAATTAACATATGGAATGAGGATAGGGGATCTATGTGGAAAGAGAGGGTGTGCACGTGTATAAGGGTATGCATGTATATTCTTCTATGCGTTGTACACGGTGAGGGCAGCCTTTATTTATTTTATTTTTTAAAATGTTCAAAAAGAAAAAAAAGAGAAATATGGATTGGTATATGTTAGTTTATGTTTTGCACATGTGTGTGAATGTGCATGTGTATGCATCTATGTCTTGGGACAGGTGGATTTTGAAAATAAAAGAATTAATTAAAAACACACACAAAGTGAATGTGTTGCACAGTCCCTGTTTTGATTAAAAATAAAAAAATGGCAGTCAAAGGAGTCATGGAGTTGGTAAGCAATCCAACTCCTAGTAGTACGTTACACGTAGCTCGGAATCATTGGATCAAATTCAATTGCACAGTCCCTGTTTTGAATGAAAAATAACAGCATTAGTATATGTGATGTGCTGCTAATAAAAATTAGTTTCTTCTTATTTCTATCACCTTCCCCGTATGCAAGGAAGAGGGTAGCAAACAGAGAGAGAGACATCTCTCCATCTCTCTCTCTCTCCTCTGTTCTGGTTTTTCGATCATATTTGATTCAACCATAGACAATGTTGGAAGATCAAGTTACATAATTGTTGCAAAAATATCTTGGAAACTATGTAATTGGTCTCAATAAAGAAGCATTGAAGATCAGTGTCTGGCAAGGTGATGTAGAGTTAACGAATATCCAATCGAAGCCAGAGGCACTTAATGCATTTTCTTGGATCAGTGAAACTTCAGGTTCCATGGAGCAGGTTGGGCCAAGAACCGGTTTTAGTTTATCCGAACCGTATATTTCTATTAATTGAACTTGATATGGGTGTTAAAGGACATAGCGAGGATGTTGTCCAAAAGGCTCAGAAGAGCAGAATTTGGGAATTTTGGAGTTGAGGTTTTAGGGAGAGAGAGAACCTCTGTTAGGAGGAGTGGAGACATGTGCATTAGTTAAAACAAGAGAGAGAAATAATGAGAAATAGTAGGTGTGCGTGTTAGCAATTTGTATCACAAAATACTCTTTGAAATTTGTTACACAGCGAGTCAAATTGGGTTTGGAACCACTTTGTGAGTCACGCTACCATGACAAAGTAAAATATCATATCTTACTCAATGTCGTTGGGCCCACTTGGATTGACAATCTGGTACGATGGTCTTCAAGATTTTGAAAATATGTATTTTCAAATAAAAAAAATATGTTTTTCTTAAAATAAAAAAAATCTATTTTTAAATAAAATAAATTTGTTTTTTTTTAAATCTGTTTTTTTTTTTTTTTTAAAGAATCTGTTTTTTTAAATAAAAAAATCAGTTCTTTTTTCTTAAATAAAAAATCTATTTTATAAAAAAAAAATTTAAATAAAAAAGAGCCTTTTATATCTCGATCATTGGTAAAAATCTCAATTTCTTTCCTTATGATCCAATGTCATCAGGGTTCTAATTGTTGATTCTAAATTTGGAATTTCAGGAATCGTTTAATTTTCCTCCTTTTTTTTATATATTTATTTATTCCCCATGAAACTTGTGGCATTGGATAGTTGTGCCCAACGACTTTTAGTAAGATCAAAAATCTTATTTGATTAATCAAGCTAGTCAAATTCTTACCCTAAAGTTTCTTAGGTAACAAACTTATGGGAATTTTTGAACAAAAAAGGTTTGCTTTGCATGTTCCTCAAAGAGATAATTTGTTGTGGGCCTCACCACGTGGCAAAAAAGAAACAAATCATAATTCCTTACATTCACAATCATCATTCAATCATCAATTTAATATTCTTTGAAATCTCAAATTGTTCTGGGTCGCCCAAAGTGACCTTTGATTGGACTATATATATATATATATATAATAAAAAAAAAATTGTGCCTATTGCAGTGAATGGATCTGATCAATTATCATATGCTATATTCACTGATTGATTTGCCATGATTTATGTATGTAGGAGATGTGTATGTTTTAATCTTAAATTGAAACATATGGATGGTTTTTTAATCTTTCTTGTTCATTATATGCATGGTTTAAAACCTTTGCTTGTATGGACCCATGAATTGATCTGTTTGAAAAAGGCCCCGAGCACACCCCACCCTGTTTTGCACACACCACTAGCACGTTTATTTTATTGCATTGCGCGCACGTTACACGTCCCTTATAGCCAACGTGGCCCGGTCTCTTCGGAGATGCGATGTCATTCATGAAAATCACAACTCCAGTCACGTACCTTAGGGTATATTAAACTATGGCATCAGTACCGTCTGATCAGGTAACTCTGAAAGGTATATCAATGCACCCCGGCTGGAGCGACCTGAGCCTTTGACCTATTGTAAGCCGCACAGTCACATGTTCCGTTTGCCAACGTAGTACTAGTACGTGGTCGGTCCCCTCGTGGGATGTCAAACCATTTATGAAAGCTACAACTCTTGACTCGTATCTATTGGTATATCAAAGATATTATAAGTATATCAATTGTACTTCTTGGTCAAAACCAGTGCCTAAGCGGGATCCTGCTTCGATGTACTACGGTACTAGGAGGATAGACTACGTCTATTCTAGAAAAGAGGTGATTTAAGAGTGCATTTGCTCAAGCATCGTGCGTCACCTCCGATTTGGGGATTAAACTGGCTGCTTTTGACTTTAGAGAAGTGAGTTGAAGTTTTAGATTATCACCTATACGGAATATCAAACCAATTCATCACGTACCGTCTGATTGAGTACGCTCGAGAGGTATATAGGTGTACTTGGGCAATGGTGGCCAGATAAAAATGCATTGCACATAGTAAGCTTAGAGTCTAGAAACCTCCCTTATAGGTCATGACTCGAACTTATCGTCGGTATTCCCAGGTTGTTTATTGAATGAGACCTTGTGAATGATGAATATATGTGAGTGATGAGATCAGAATGTATGTGAATGATGAGATCAGAATGTACTGTTGTCTTCAAGGATTAAAGTTTTTTTTTGTTTTACTAGATTAAAATGGGTGCACCGACCCAAAAAAAAATCTATTTTAAACTTGACCCAGTCCATCTCGATTCAACGATCATTATGGGCCGAGCCATTTGAATTAAAATGAAATTCAATTTTTTTTTCTAAATTCGGATTTTTAACCCATTTTAAAAGAAGAAAAATATTTTCCAGAAGTAAAATGTTTTCTAGAAAATAAATGCTTTCCAAAAGTAAAATATTTTCCAAAAGAATAAAATTTTCCAAAAGGAAATGCTTTCCCAAAAAAGTTTTCTAAAAGAAATGTTTTTCAAAAAAAGAAAATGAAGAAAAATATTTTTTAGAAAAAAAATGATTTACAAAAGATCTATTTTTGCATGAAAAATTATTGAAATATATTTGTTGGAAGTTGTTATTCAAGGAAAACATTATTTGTCAATATTTTTCAAGAGTGCAATAAAATTACATTAATGAATTGTTTAATGGATTGGTGTATAGGATTAAATAAAATCTCAAGGTTCATTTAAAATGTTATTAAGGGGGTAACACTAAAATTGATTAAATCCACATTCGATTAGGTTTCAGGGTTATCGTTGCACCTAAGCTCAATCGTCTACCGTCTAATTAAGGTTCGAAGTCCGGTCAGTTAGAATAAACATACCGAGTCAATAGTTACAATGACCTTAAAATTTCTCAACGTTGCCCAATTGTTCCCTGAAGATCATAGTGCTTCAGTCTTGCCGGTTATACGCAATATCTCGAGTCCTCAATCCATAATCAAGTCTGTTGTGATTACTTGTCTTGAGTTTTCATGAGTCATATGGGTTAGCTGGAGTCCATTTTTTTTATCAATCCAGCAAGGTCATATTTTCTTTAGACCGAGTGAACTTTTTTTCTATTGAGTCAAGTTAATTTGTCAAGTTTATAGAGGTATTTATCGCCCCATCTGAATAAATGAAAATTTTGAATACCTCGAGCGCATTAACAAATTAATTAATAATCTGGCTTCAAGGATATATTTCTCCTGAACAAGAAGATAAGGGTCAAGCTCAACCTTTAATCGAGAAAACAAAGGTCATTGACCTCGGAATATAAAATAATTCCTAAAGAGATTTAGATAGAAACCCTCCTATCCCTAAAGGAATACGAGGGGATAATGAATTTACTCAGAAATTTCAAAGGACTTGTTCGCATGGTCTAATGAGAATATGTTAGCTGGAAGCTTGGGTGTTGTTCAACGCGGAATAAATACTCACCCGATGAGATGAAAATATCGATAAAGATGTTATAAAATGTATCAGTGCTATCCTTACTACATCTTGAGCTGCAAATCACATATTATCAGTCGATATGGGGGTACCTTTTGAACTGATCTCTGATAATGGGTCGTACTTCAAAGCTTAAGTCATTACTCTATGTTCAAAGTTCAAGATCCGGCATCACAAATCATCCCCCTATCGTTTTCAGATTAATGGAGCGGTTAAAGCAGCTAGTAAGAGTCTCAAGATAATCATCGTGAAAATGTGTCGATCACACCAAGATTGGTCAGAAAAGCTACCATTCATACTATGGAGGTGTCGTACTTCAAATACAGTCTTCCACTAGAACTATTTCCTACTCTTTAGTATATGATATGGAAGCAATCTTACCAGTTGAAATGGAAATCCCGTATCTCAAAGTCTTGATAGAAAGTCAATTGCTAAAAACAAATTAGGCTCGTCATTGGGTACGAAGAGCAAAACCAGATTGAAAAAAAAAACAACCTAGAAGTTCTATACCACGTGTAAACTTATTAGATAAGAGTTACTTACAAAAAGATTAAGGCCCGTCACTTACAAGTTGGAGATTTGGTACTCAAAGAAAATCGAGCACCTACCTTTAACCCTAGAGGGAAGTTCAAACAAAATTGGGGAGGTCCGTTCATCATCAAGGAAATATTACGAGGAAAAACTGTCAGACTTCAAGATTATGATGGACAAGAACCAACCAACCTTGACCAAATTAAACAGTACTACATTTAAGGAAGCCATCTTTGGCCGAATCAATTCTCCTATTATCCAATTCAATATATCCTTTCTCAACCCCTTTGCAACCTTTTCAAAAAAAATTATGCCTTTTTATTTCTCAGCCCGATCACCTAACCTAGGGGAGGGAAGAATTTGAACTACGTTTTGGTCTGATTCCAAAATTCTGGGGTACGTAGGCAACCTGAGAAGTTACTTCAGGCCCGACCACATCAAAATATATATATATATATTCCTCTACAAAAAAGAAATTAAAATATTATCAAAATGGGAAAGAAAATTCAAGAAAAAAAGGAAAATTTAAGAAAAAATGCCACACAAGGGGCATTCGGATTTTTGAGCCTCAAAATCCCTTTTTTTTTATACCCAGTCAGTCCTAAGCTTACCCATAAAAATCCTCCTAAGTACCGTGTGAAAAGTCAAGGAAGATAGTAAAGCATGATTAGACAGCAATTCCATAAGTTCATGAAGAAAAAAGAGAAAAAAGCCTGCTAGGTTGAAAATCTGAAAGGACGGTCTTGGCAACAATTAGAGCAAAGAAAAAAAAGAAAGAGCTCGCTAGTTTGAAAATCTGAAAAGACGATCTAGGCAAAAGCTAGAGCATGCTCGCTAGTTTGAAAACCTAAAAGGGCAATCTAGGCAAAAGTTAGAGCAACAAAGAAAAATAGAAAAAATCTCCGGGGGATTAAAAAGCTAAGAGTGGTCCGAACTAAAATATCAGAAGTCCGAATAATCAAGATCAATACTTAGTTTAAACCAAGCACAACTCAGAAGTCACAAGTACCTTGTCTATGATCGATCTGAAAATTTTTACTTTCCCAAGTGAATCAAGGGAGAGAAATGTGAATTCTATGATGAGTCTCTAAAGGAAATATCTTGTTCTCTTGAGCTCGACTTAAAATCTTCAATATAAAATGTCGAAATTAAAAGTTGAATCTTTATTGCGCTTGTGATAATCAAATATTTTAAACCTTCATACAAGGGGCATTTTTTTTTCTTTAAATATGTAGTTTCCCCTTTATACCAGGGGTATTTTTTTTTAATTTTTTTTAATTTTTTATGATGTATTCAATTATCTCCAATGCCATATTTATTGTCAAACTAGGGGCATTTTATTTTTGAGCAATGTTAATCCTAAAAGATAATGGGAACCCCAAATGTAAGGTTACCCTCTTGATAACAATTTTTCGAAAACCCTTGTGGTTCAAAAGAAATAAAAACTTAGGTTTTAAATTCATAAAACTTTTGGATAAAATCTTGAGGTTCAAACAAAAGCATTTCGGATCTCACATTTGGTTATGCCCAGAGATTAACTCATAACCCTTTCACCTAGAATAGGAGATAGGGCATTCATTCTTTCCCAGATCTAATAATTCCTAGATTCAATCACTCTTTTTCAGATTCATTTTCAATCGTTTTTTCCTAGATTTATTCCTTCATTCTCAGTTTTACTCAGCCAGATACCACTGAGGATTTCTCAGAATTATGCTCAGTTACCGCCGAGGGTTTTCTCGAAATTATACTCAATTACCGCCGAAGGTTTCTCGGAATTATGTTCAGTTATCGCCGAGGGTTTTCTTAGAATTATGCTTAGTTACTGCCGAGGGTTTTCTCGGAATTATGCTGAGATACCACCGAGGGTTTCTCGGAATTATGCTGAGATATTGCCGAGGGTTTCTCAGAATTATGCTCAGTTACCGTCGAGGGTTTTCTCAGAATTATGCTCAGATACCGCCGAGGGTTTCTCGAAATTATGCTCAGTTACCGCCGAGGGTTTTCTTAGAATTATGCTCAGATACCGCCGAGAGTTTCTCGGAATTATGCTAAGTTACCGCCGAGGGGTTTCTGTAATTATGCTCAGATACCGCCTAGGATTTCTCAAAATTATGCTCAGATACTGTCGAGGGTTTTCTAGAAATTATGTTCAGTTACCGCCGAGGGTTTTCTCAGAATTATGCTTAGATACCGCCAAGAGTTACTCGGAATTATGCTCAGATATCGCCGAGGGTTTCTCGAAATTATGCTCAATTACCGCCCGAGGGTTTTCTCGGAATTATGTTTAGTTACCGCTGAGGGTTTTCTCGAAATTACGCTCAGATATCATCGAGGGTTTCTCAGAATTATGCACAGATGCCACCGAGGGTTTCTTGAAATTATGATCAGATGCCGCCGAGGGTTTTCTCGGAATTATGCTCAGATACCGCCGAGGGTTTCTCGGAATTATGCTCAGATGCCGCCGAGGGTTTTCTCGGAATTATGCTCAATTATGCACAGTTAGTTTATGCCCAGCTTATGCTTAGTTTATGCTCATATTTTGCTCAGTTTATACTCAAGATTATGCTCAGTTTTTTCTCAGACCATCTAAGATTTATCTCAGATTTCAAGTACACGTACTTGCACATTTGTTTCGTTAGTCAAGGAGAATTTTGTAATCATTAAAGGATCTGACACCGTCAGTGAGAGTTTGCGCTCAAGGACCTCACAACCTTCTAGTTCAGAGAGAGTTTTACCCTCAAGGATCCGAACATCCTGACGAATTGTTAAATCAGTCTGCAAAATGAACTGTTATTAGCTTTAGTATTCGGATATCGCACTATCTACCAAAATAGATTTGCTATCTAGTTTGCTTCAACCCTCTGCCAAAGAGGGGCATCTATAGACACCCCATTTTTGCAATCGCCTGATTAATCTACTCGTCAACCCGATTGCAACGGTTCCCAATGATGGATGATTATTCCAATGCTATATTTTGTTGATATGTTTCAGAAATTCAGATGAGATATCTCAAACTAACAAAACCTTAGAAACCACACTACGCTGGGAAAATATAATCTCAAAAATGTAGAAATCATCATTTTACCAATAAAAAGAAGCTTTACGATAAAAATCACTAAAAAATGATCAAATTACCAAAATATCTCTAACCTCAAAACAACCCTAGAGCCTACATTACACTTACGAAAACCATTTCAAACACATAAAATAACAAATCGAAACCAAATAAATCATTTCGTCAATTTTCACAAAATTTGACAAAATTACGAAAATGCCCCTTATAAAGTTCACTACCATTTCGCACAAAAAATTTCATAAATGACACAAACCAATATTTCCATTGAATTTCTTATAAAAAATTGATTCCAAAACATCCTGGAACATTGAAAAACGACTTAAAACTTAAAAAGTCCTTTCTGAGGGCAAAACGGTAATTTTACAATTTTAATAATTACAAATTCTGAAATTAATAATTAAAACATTAATTAATGTTAAGTGAAATCCTAAAGTTAATCTTAAAGTCAATAAAGTAAGACTAAAGTCAATCTTAAAGTCAATCAAGTAAGGCTAAAGTCAAAATTTTAAAGTCAATCAAGTTAGACTAAAATCAAAATCTTAAAGTCAATCAAGTAAGACTAAAATCAAAACCTTAAAGTCAATCAAAATCTTAAAGCCAATCAAGTAAAACTAAAGTCAAAATCTTAAAGTCAATCAAGTGAGATTAAAAGTCAAAACCCTAATAGAATTCTAATTAAATAATAACTCTATTTAAAACAATCCTAATTAAATAATAACTATATTTAAAATAATTCAAATTAAAATATAACTCTACCTAAAACAATTCTAATTAAACAATAACTTTCTCTAAAAGAATTATAATTGAACACTAAGTTTATCAAAACAAGCACTCAAAAAATCTATAAATAAGGGTCCCTACAACCTATTTTCGTATAAAAAAATAAATCCTAGAAAAAGTCTTCAAAAAGCTTCCCTAGCCTCCCATAAACCTTGATTTTGAAGCCCCAACTCCTTACCTAACATCCATACCCCAATTTTAGCTCAAAACACCTAAAAATCCTTTCAAAACACCCCCAAAATTCATAAAAAAATTAGAAAAATTCAGAAGGAGATACTTTGTTTTGGAGATCCGAAACGAATCTGGTGACAGAACGAAGCAAGGAGTGCTGTACGAAGAACTATTATACCAGATCTGAGGGAACAAGATCGTTGTCTTCGTAAAGGTAAATATTTAATTTTTTTTTATTGATTAGGTCTTTTTAGCAATGTAGTTCTATTTGGGAATAAATAGAGACTGGCGTTTGCCGGGCGGGGTTGGTGCTTAACACCTTCCAACCCCGTAATGTGATCCCCGGACTCATAATTTTTTAGTAGATTAGTTGTTTGTTTATCCGTTTCGAGTCAATATTCGGTTCCTAGACCGTAATAACTAGGTGGCGACTCCCTAACCTCAAAGGTCAAAAGCAGATTTGCGCACCCCGCAGATTGAGGGTGTTTTCACGGCTGCCTGATTTGAATAACTTATTTGGAGTGTAGTTTCGTCAGGTGCTTACACTTGCATGTTTATTGCTTGCTACTCATTGCTTTTTGGCCTTTAGACTCGCTTTGATGACTTCGCTCCTTGGGTGAGGCAGCTAAACTGTTGATCGTTTCCTCCTCCAACCAATATTTCTATCTCATCTGCACAAGAACCATTAGAACAACTAACCATGGTCAAAATTAAAGACATGTTTTGAAAATATAGGGATTCCCGCTATTGATCTGGAAAGACGAGATGGAATTGTTATTGAGTCTTCGAGGGGAAGCATCCACCCTAAGATTGATCTGATTCCTCTTAGTCTTAGAGCCGATAGATTAGATTGAATGAGGGATGGACAGATGTTTCGGTATTCAAATTAGGCTATACGATGGCATAAACTACTTACTTCATTAAATGCTCAACCAATGCCCATAATGCTTTGATTTCCGCAAGAGGCCCACCTAGGTCTCTCATGTGTTGAGGGAAGAATTAAAGTATCTTACTACTCTCCCCAGAGGAATTCAAGGGGATGAGGGGTGTACTCAATGAGAGGCAATCGAGGACTTGATAATAAGAGGGATTTTCATATTGGTCCTCCTACTCTGGTACTAATAAGAGGTCAATGGATAATTTCTAATCGAAGAAGGCAACACACCCAAGGATGGAGTTCAAGGACAGGGGCGAATTATAGCCAGGTAACCTTCAATGAAGAACTGTTGTTTGAGGGTTATTCTTTCTTTCGATCCCTACTTCGAATATCTCTAGGATGGAAAACAACAACCACCACATTAAGTTCAATTATGTACCATCACCTTCCCAATTGGAGAAAGAAATCCCTTATTCCATAGGCCCAAGATTCACCATCACGGAATGAACAACCTGTCTTCTCAAGAATGAACTTTCACACTGAGGCTCAATATCGATCGACGAATGAGCAAAGACAAGACCCTTACCCCTATCACTTAAGGGGTCCCCGGATCGGGGGGATAGACGTCCTAACGACAGGAAGCAAATGTCTTCGCGAGTAAGGGTCAATGTAATATGAGTGACCCACTCAACAACAACTAATATCTTTACTGGCTAGAGGCGGCGCATCTCGAGTAAGGTATGTATATTGATCATTGATAGTGGGAGTTGTACTAATGTTGCTAGTACCTTGTTGGTAGATAAGTTGAATTTGAAGTGAAAAAAAATCCTAAACTATACAAGTTACAATGACTGAATGACTGTGGCGAAGTGAAAGTATACAAACAAGTTCAGGTGCCCTTTTCAATTGGCAAGTATGAGGATGAGATTTTTTGTGACGTGGTACCGATGCATGCTGGTCATATATTGCTTGGTTGATTCTGGCAGTTTAATAGGAGAGTGTCACATGATGGGTACAAAAATAGATATTCTTTTGTAATAAACAACCGAAAAGTTTTATTTGCCCTCTCAAACCTTTGCAAATTTATGAGGACCAGGATAGGATAGCAGAAGAATACAAAATGAGAAAGAATCAAGGTGTGAGCAAAAAGGAGAAAAAAATGAGCAACGTGGAGAGAATAACATAATGAGTGTACTTGCTGAAAAACATGAGGTTAAGAGTGTAATGATGGCATGGCAACAAGTACTAGTACTTATGTACAAGGATGTTTATTTTTCTACTAATGACCTTAACTTCTCTTTGTCTAGTGTTGTTGTATCTTTATTGCAGGACTTTGAGGATCTATTTCTGGAAGAGATCCCTTATGTATTACCTCCTTTAAGAGGAATTGAGCACCAAATAGACTTCATACCTGGTTTTACCGTACCAAATAGACCTGCTTATAGAGCTAATCCCGAGGAAACGAAGGAGATACAAAGACAAGTAGACGAGCTGTTACAAAAGGGATTTATAGGGGAGAGTAATGGAGATCGGATTGATGTTCCCAAGTCTTCTTAAAAATCATTACAAGGAATTGGCTAGGGTAAGGACAAAAAGGATGGAAGAGGCATTACAAGCATTACAAGGCTTGATTGTGGAAGTACAATACAAGGAGGCCATTTTAGAAGATTCTAAGACCAACTTTGGAGATGTCAAAGCTTCACCAAGGATGGTCAACTATCTTCTTATGCAAGGGAGTGTTTTAGAAGTTCAAGTTGGATGCAAGGATTAATTGAAAATCTCATGTTCTAATTGTCTTTAGTTTTAAGTCTTTTAGTTTCTAATGACTAATTAGACTCAATCTTGATCTAATTTGTTTATAAAAGGGCACCTCATGTTGTAATTTGGACACAATTGACAATTTACATTTTATGAGTTTTTCTTTGAAGTTTATTCAAGAAGTTTTTTAAGTCTTCATGTGTTTTTGTTTGAGTTCTTGTATGACCTCTTGTATGAGTTCTTGCTTGAGTTTTTGAAGAAGTGCATGAATCTTCGACTTATCAAAGGAATGATATTCTTTTGTGACGTCTCAAGATTGGGATTTCAAGGACTTAATTTTCCTAGGGTTTTAATCCAATCATCATCATCTTTTGTTTTTACACAACTTACAGAATATACGAAGTCTTTGAATTACAAAGGTTCTTAGAAGAGATCATCAAGAGGAGACTTTAAACTAAGAGGGTTCATATCATTTGGTGTCAAAGCATCAAGATTGTTGGAAAATAGATCATTATTGAAGGAATCCTTAGAAAGATTTGGTTTGGGTGACATTCGAAATGGAGAACAACAGGGGTAGATCTTGCTTCCCAACAAAAATTCATACCAATTCAAAGCCAACGATAGCTAGAAACCAGGTTTTTATTGGAATCCATGACCATTCAATAGATTTTTGTTATTGTTACGTTCATATTGCTTTCATTTGTTGCTATTTTGTTGTGTTTTTAAAAAAAAAAAGATTATTACATGTTCTTGTTGCTGTTCTTTAATGAATTTTAACAAATCTTGAATGGTTTTTCATCGAAAATAGACGCATCGTTCTTCGTAAATATTTAGACATTGATCTCTTAATTGCGTTTTTTTTTTCATTGTAACCATGGACTGTTCTTACTGAAAATTCCAGCCACAACATAATACATTTGTTGCTTTTTTTTATTGATGTTCTTTGAAAAATTTTCGTTCTTATCTTTAATGCACTTTCGTTGACGTCGACAAACCATAGTTAATGGTATCTTCTGTCGATTGGGACTTGTTGTTGATGCTGTCTCTCACCACTCTAATCGCAGAAACCACAGCAACATTATTATTGAGATAATAGATAAAAAAAAAAAAAAAAAAAAAAAAAAAAAAAAAAAAAAAAAACGTTTATTTGCTGCACATTCAACAACAACTTCTTGTTGTTAAAGAAATCTTTTGAACACCTTCAAAGAAATCTTGAGTTTAGATGTTTTGTTGCTGATTTTTATGTTCTTTCATAGTCTGTCATTGAATTCAGAAAAAAAAAAGTTTATTTATTAAAAAAAAAAACGTTTCTGTATTACTAAAAAAAAAAATTTTGCTGCAATTCTTGCTCGCTGATTCATAACGATTCTTGCTGGATTTCCATCATGTTTACAACGTTATCTTGCTTATATTCTTGTTCGCTGGTTCATAAACGTGTTTCTGCCAAATATCATTATTGCTGAGTCGTTTCTCGTTGAAAAATTAATTCAGTTGACATAAGTTCTTTAAGACCATTGGTGATCTTGAGATTTCTGATCTTTAAGACCATTTGGTTGTGTTCCTTGTTGCCACAACAATTGCTGGAATCATTTGTTAAGTTCTTCAAGTTGTGTTCCTTGCTGCATCTCAACCAGAACAACCAAGGTTGCTGACCACAAACGAATTGTTGCTGAAAAACTCAGCCACAACAGTCGATCTTTAAAACGACATTTTTTTCATGAATTCGACCTTTCATACTGATCTAAGTTTGATTTAATGTTAAATTCTGATCTAAGTTTGTTTTCTTTTAATTGTTCTAATTTTAATGGTTTTGATATTTCCGCAGCAACTCCGACATTAACTTCTGAATTTTTTGTGATTGTTAGATTCTTGTTTCTTATAAGGGCCATATAGGGCGCTGGTTGTAGTTTGAGTGATATATATTTTAGAAAAAAAAAGGAGATTCAACATAGTATTGAAACCATGAGTAAGGAAGGAGGAGATCCATAAGAGACCGACATGAAATTATTCATAAAAGTCATTCATGACCAATTTAAATTGTTGAATTCAAGGTTGGACAATATGGAAGTCTCCTATTAATCTAAACCATATCGAAGACATGAGTTCGAAGGGTAAGAAGATGTTCATTCCGAAGTGGTAAGAGTAAATTATCGACGGGATAAGAAAGTTGATTTCAAATAAGATAACACTATGAGCAGCATTAAAATGACAATTTCGACTTTTCAAGGATATCTAAAGTGGGAAAGAAAGGTTGAGCACGCGTTTAATTTTCATAATTATTCCGAGGATAAGAAAGTAAAGCTCACCGCCGTAGAATTTGCAAACTATGCAAGTATATGGCGGGATCAATTGGTGATCAATAGGCGCAGAATAGGTGAGAGGCCTATACGGTCATGGGAAAAGATGAAGTTGGTGATGCGCAAAAGATTTATACCTAGCCATTATTATAGAGATTTGTACATAAAATTACAAGGGCCAAGGTTTCATTAGTGTGGAAGATTATTATAAGGAAATGGAAATTACCATGATTAGAGCAAATATAGAGGAAGATAGAGAAGCAACCATGACTAGATTCATTGCCGGATTGATCAAGGAGATTGTTGATGTGGTTGAGTTGCACCACTATGTGGAGATGGAATAGTTACTGCACAAAGCTATGAAAATGGAAAAACAAAGCAAGTCTAGAAAGTTTAGATCTGGATCATCTTCTAATAGTCCGTGGAGACCAAATTGGAAGGACAAAAAAATTCCTTTCAAACTAAAAGAAGACACAAAGTCGAAGAATACGGTTTCTATTCCTAAAGATAAACTTGAAACAAAGCCTCTTATTAAGTCACGTCAAATTAAATGTTTAAGGTGCCAAGGGTTTGGACACATTGCTTCTAAATGTCCAAACAAAAGGGTTATGGTTGTATTGACAAATTGAGATATTGAAAGTGCTAGCTCAAGTGACGACGAGATGCCTCCATTAGAGGATTGTTTTGATGTAGAGGTGGAAGAACCTAGGCATGGTGATT
The DNA here is from genome assembly GCF_017979445.1 of Akebia trifoliata. NCBI lineage: Eukaryota > Viridiplantae > Streptophyta > Magnoliopsida > Ranunculales > Lardizabalaceae > Akebia > Akebia trifoliata. Next base: position 30,229,713 of record NC_141378.1, read on the forward strand.
TACTTGTTACTAGGAGAGCCCTGAGTATACAGTCTAAGGAAGAAGGAGATGAGGAGCAACGTGAGCATATATTTCACCCTAGATGCCACGTGAAGGATAAAGTATGTACGTTGATCATTGATAGTGGAAGTTGTACTAATGTTGGTAGTACCTTGTTGGTATAGAGTTGAATTTGAAATGGAAGAAACATCCTAAACCATACAAGTTACAATGGCTGAATGACTGTGGATAAGTAAAAGTAAACAAACAAGTTCAAATGCCTTTTTCAATTGGAAAGTATAAGGATGAGGTTCTTTGTGATGTGGTACCGATCCATGTTGGTCATATATTGCTTGGTCGACCATGACAATTTGATAGGAGAGTTTCGTATGATGGGTACAAAAATTAATATTCTTTTGTAATGAACGACCGAAAGGTTGTATTGGCTCCTCTTAAACCTTTGCAAGCTTATGAGGATCAGGTTAGGATATCATGATAGTGCAAAATGAGAGCGAATCCAAGGTGTGAGCAAAAAGAAGAGAAAATTGAACAACGTGGAGAGGAAAATAATATAATGAGTGTACTTGCTGGAAAACATTAGGTTAAAAGTGTAATGATGACAAGGCAACAAGTATTAGTACTTATGCACAAGGATAGTATATTTGTTGTTATTGATAGGTTTAGTAAAATGGCCCATTTTATTGCTTGTTTTAAAACCAACGATGCAAGACATATTGCTGATTTTTTCTTTAAGGAAGTAATGCGATTGCATGGGTTGCTTAAGTCAATTGTTAGTGATAGAGATGTTAAATTCCTAAGTTATTTTTTGCATACTTTATGGAATAAATTAGGAACTAAACTTCTACTACCACATATTGAGTTTGCATATAATAGGACTGTTCATTCTACTACTTCATTTTCTCCTTTTAATATTGTTTCTGGTTTTAATTCTTTAACATCTGTGAATATTTTACCTTTGCCTACCAATGAGTATGCTAATTTTGATGATAAGAAAAAAATAGATTTTGTGAAAGATTTACATGCCAGAGTATAGGTCAACATTGACAGGATGAATGATCAATATGATAAGCAAGCCAATAAGGGGCGTTTAAAAGTTGTCTTCCAACTTGGAGATTGGGTTTGGGTGCACTTGTGTAAGGAGAGGTTCCCTACACAAAGGAAGTCAAAATTGCAGCCTAGAGAAGTGGATCATTTCCAGTCTTGGAGCAAATCAATGATAACACCTACAAACTAGATTTGCCAAGTAACTATAGTAATGTTAATGCAATTTTTCGAAGAGGGGGAGAATAATGGAGATGGGATTGATGTTCCCAAGTCTTCTCAAAAACCATTACAAGGAATTGGCTAGAGCAAGAACAAAGAAGATGGAAGAGGCATTACAAGCATTACAAGGCTTGATTGTGGAAGTAAATATAAGAAGACCATTCTAAAAGATTCTAAGACCAACTTTAGAGATGTCAAAGCTTCACCAAGTATGGTCAGCAATCTTCTTGTGCAAGGGAGTGTTTTAGAAGATCAAGTTGGATGCAAGGGTTAATTGGGAATTTCATGTTCTAATTGTCCTTAATTTTAAGTCATTTAGTTTCTAAGGACTAATTAGACTGAATCTTGATCTAATTTGTCTATAAAAGGGCACCTGATGTTGCAATTTGGGCACAATTGACTATTGCCAATTTACATTTTATGAGTTTTTCTTGGAAGTTTATTCAAGACGTTTCTTAAGTCTTCATGTATTTTTGTTTGAGTTCTTGTATGAGTTCTTACTTGAGTTTTTGAAGAAGTGCATAAATATTTGACTTATCAAAGGAGTGATCATCCTTTGTGGCGTCTCAAGATTGGGGTTTCAAGGACTTAGTTTCCTTGGGATTTTAATCCAATCATCATCTTATTTCTACACAACTTATAGAATATACGAAGCCTTCAAATTTAAAAGGTTCTTAGAAGAGATCATCAAGAGGAGGCTTTAAATAAAGAGGGTTCATATCAGAGAGTCTTAGTCCATGTTTGGTTCCTGTCCTCTTAGTACCAAAGAAAGATGAAACATGGCACATGTGTATGGATTTTATTTTAGGATTACCAAGGATTCAAAGTGGTAAGGATAGTATATTTGTTGTTGTTGATAGGTTTAGTAAAATGGCCCATTTTATTACATGTTCTAAAACCAATAATGCAACACATATTGCTGATTTGTTCTTTAAAGAAATAGTTCAATTGCATGGGTTGCCTAAGTCAATTGTTAGTGACAGAGAAGTTAAGTTCCTAAGTTATTTTTGGCGTACTTTATGGAATAAATTCGGAACTAAACTTCTATTTTCTACTATTATGCATCCTCAAATGGATGGTCAAACTGAAGTAGTTAATAGGAAACTCACTATTTTGTTGCGTGCTATCATTCAAAAAAACTTAAAACAATGAGAGAAGTATTTACCACATATTGAGTTTGCATATAATAGGACTGTTCATTCTACTACTTCATTTTCTCCTTTTGAAATTTGTTATGATTTTAATCCTTTAACACCTATGGATATTTTATCTTTGCCTACTAATGAGCATGCTAATCTTAATGGTAAGAAAAAGGTAAATTTTGTGAAAGATTTACATGCTAGAGTTCGGGCCAACATTGACATGAAGAATGAGCAATATGCTAAGCAAGCCAATAAGGGGTGTTTGAAAGTTGTCTTCCAACCTAGAGATTGGGTTTGGATGCCCTTGTGTAAGAAGAGGTTCCCTACACAAAGGAAATCAAAATTGCAGCCTAGAGGAGATTGCCCATTTCAAGTCTTGGAGTGAATTAATGATAACGCCTACAAACTAGATTTTCTAAGCAATTATGGTAATGTTAGTGCAACTTTTAATGTTTGCTGATTTATCTTTGTTTGATGTAGGTGATTTGAGGATTAATCTTTTTAAAGAAGGGGAGAATAATGGAGATCGAGTTACTGACCACATAACTCAAGTTGATGTTCCCAAGTCTTCTCAAGAACCATTGTAAGGAATTAGCGGACCAATGACTAGGGCAAGGACAAAGAGGTTGAAAGAGGCATTACAAGGCTTGATGGTAGAAGTACAATACAAAGAGGTTGCTCTAGAAGATTCTACGATTAGATTTGAAGATATCAAACCTTCACCAAGGATAGTGAACTACTTTTTATGCAAAGGTTAATTGGGAATTTTATGATCTAATTGTCCTTAGTTTGAGTCTTTTATTTTCTTAGGACTAATTAGTCCCAATCCTCATTTAATTTGTGTACAAAAATAGTCCACATGTTATCTTTGAGACGCAATTTTATTTCTAAGAATTCTGAATTTTATTCAAGAAGTTTATGTTTGACTTCATGAGTTCTTGTTTGAGTTCTTTATTAGTTCTTGATCGAGTGCATGAATCTTTGACATATCAAAGGAGTGATCAACCTTTGTGACGTCTCAAGATTGGGATTTTAAGGAAATAGTTTCCTTAAGGTTCTAATTCAATCAATATCAATTTGTTCCTAAGCAATTTAGAACGTTTCGAAGCTATCAAATTCAAGGGTTCTTAGAGGAGATCGTCTAGAGGAATTCATATTAATGGAGAACATCTAGAGGGGATCCATATCACACTTTCCTGTCAAACTGCCACGGTCGAACAAGCAATATATGACCAGCATGCATCGGTGCCACATCACAAAGAACCTCATCCTCATACTTGCCAATTGAAAAAAGAACCTCAACTTATTTGTTTACTTTCACTTCTCCACAGTCATTCAGCCATTGTAACTTGTATGGTTTAGGATGTTTCTTCCACTTCAAATTCAACTTCTCTACTAACAAAGTACAAACAACATTTGTACAACTCCCATTATCAATGATTAACGTACATACTTTATCCTTCACGTGGCACCTTGTGTGAAATATATACTCACATTGCTCCTTATCTCCTTCATCCTTAGGCTGTATGCTCAGGGCTCTCTTGGTGACATGTAAATCACCATGCACAAGTTTTTCCACTTCATCATTAGAATAGTTTTCTAATGGTGGCAACTCATTGTCACTTGAGCTAGCACTTTCAATTTGTCTATTTGCTAGTACAACCATAACCCTTTTGTTTGGGCATTTAGAAGTAATATGTCCAAATCCTAGGCACCTAAATCACTAAATTTCACGTGACTTATTAAGTTTTTATTTCGGGTTTATCTTTAGGGACAGAAATTGAATTCGTCAACCTTGCTTCTTCTTTTGGTTTAAAGGTGACTTTGTTGTCTTTCCAATTTGGTCTCCACGGATTACTAGAGGACAAACTAGATATGAACCTTTTTGACTTAATTTTTTTCCCACTTTAATGGCCTTATGGAGCAACTCTTCCATCTCCACGTAATGTTGCAACTCAACCATATCAGCAATCTCCTTGTTCAATCCAGCAATAAATCTAGTCATGGTTGCTTTTCTATCTTCCCCTATGTTTGCTCTAATCATGGCGATTTCCATCTCTTTATAATAATCCTCTACACTCATGGACCTCGATCCAGCCCTTGCAATTTTATATACAAATCTCGATAGTAATGGTTAGGTATAAATCTCTTGCGTATCACCAACTTCATCTCCTACCATGACCATATAGGTCTCTTACCATTCATGCGCCTATTATCTAGTGTTGTTCCATAAGGGCCTATATTTGCTCCATAGTTTGCTATTGGCGCAATATGGCTTTTTAGCCTCCATTTGCTGGGTGGGACCTGTTGGCATAATGCACATTGGAACGTGGGAATTAAAAGTCTCATGAACTACTACTAATCTTTGTTTTTTGTTTTTTTCGTGGACAAACAATTGGAGGTCAGGCCTATGGATGGATCCTTTAGATCTAAATGTTGGCCAGCCCCGACCGTTCACTTGAGCATAGGGAATCTATACTCGAGCGTTCGACTAACCCCCTGATAGGATAGGTGAGGAATCACTCTTGATCTGATCTATTGGGGCCTAAAACTTCGCCAAGCCGACTAGCATCCGTTTCCATTGCACATTTATTGAACAAAAAAGATGACTATAGGATCGAATTCGCTTTCTGTGGTAAACTGGTCATCCCGTACCTTCTGTGTGTCTCATGTGTGTGGAACCAAGTATTTTTCAATTCCAGCCTCCCCTCTCGTAGGTAGGGCTGGGTGAGAAATGGTCCCTTGGTGTCTGTAGGCCTTCAATTCCACTAGGGTCTTATGGTCTTTGAGAAGGGGGATAACTACCTAACTAAAGAAGAATAGTGCTCTTTCTAAGAGTAGGCGTGGAGAGCTTTTTGCGGGGAAACTTGCAAGTACAGTTTGGGGGGAGGCGGGCGTCGACCCAACCTTATGAGTATTCGGACTATAACAGTTCCGATGAACAGTCACTCACTTTTGACAGTTATACGATTCCAGAAGATGATCCAGAATTGGGTCAATCACGTTTATTAGAAGTGGACAATAGAGTGGTTGTACCAGCCAAAACTCATATACGTATTATTGTAACACCTGCTGATGTACCTCATAGTTGGGCTGTACCTTCCTCAGGTGTAAAATGTGATGCTGTACCTGGTCGTTCAAATCAGACCTCTATTTCGGTACAACGAGAAGGAGTTTACTATGGTCAGTGCAGTGAGATTCGTGGAACTAATCATGCCTCTACGCGTGCGCCCGGATACATAGGCCGACTGCTGAGCCCACTCTGGCTCAGCCGCACCACCCGGGGTGCGAGCCACCCGAGAAGCAAGCTATTACAGCGAGCGGCTGGAGCAGTAGGGAGCCGAGGAGCAAGGCAGTAGAAAAGATAGAAGAAGGGGCCAGGCTCCCGGTGGAGCAGAGGAGACGGTTAGGATAACGAACTTGAAACGCGAAGCCCGAGTGGCCAACAAGCGAGTGGTTAGTGACTAATAACGCCTTAGTTGATGGCATTCCTCTTTGTGGCTACCACTCGAGGAACCACAAGACAGTCCATACAGAGCAAGTCTTAGGGATGAGACGCCCGCGCAAGGACCTCAATTCTCATTAGGAGGTCGAACCAAGGACCTATGGAAGTCGGGGCTACCCCGTCCCCATGGCAACGCAACAGTGTCCTGAGGGAGGAGTTTAGAGGCCTTATAGTAGCACGGACTTCTTTTTCTTTCTAGGTCATGCGAAGGGGGCCAGTCCAAGATCGTACTGTTCCTCTACAAAGACAACAGACGCTCTCAACGGCTAGGCGCCATTCTCTTTCTGAGTTATTCTAGCTTCTTCATTCTTTCGTGCCGCGGTGAACGAACAAAACCAAAAAGAGGGCCGTCTCCGCTCTAGGAGAAGGACCTGCAATGGCAAGGAAGCCTGGAATCATTAATATGAGGGATCCCTCAAAATAGAGAAGGGCGGCTAGGGCACCCTCCTAAGAGTTCCCACCCTGGGATTGGGGTTAGGCTGCTGCGCCATGCAGGCCCCGTGGGCTGCCTCAGCCCGACCCCGGGAACTCAGTAGGCTCGCTGCTAATAGAGACTAGGAACAGCAATGCTGCCCCCACCTGCTAACAGCACCATACACATGCGGCTGATGTACGTATGTGGCCCGTTAGTCGATCTTACCTCCGCTGCCTGCCCGTGCGCGGGTCGACTCAGAAGAAATGCAGCTAGCTCGCCAACCAACTGTTCATGTTTGAGCTTGTTGGCTTGCTTCATTGTTATTTATACACTACCTGAATTGACTTACTTGGTAGCCTACGTGAGTATCCGGATGGATGGATAGAGACTGATCCCTTTCTACATACATACTTTTCCTCCTTTCTCCCATAAAGCTTCCCTTCCCGGAGATCAACTCCTCTATTTAATATCCTCATCATTCAACATTGAACTGATGATCCGAAGGGGCGCTTGTTCTGCTGGGCGGCTAAAGGAAGGCAATCACGACGAGGCCGGGGAGAAAAAAAAACGACTCCCATTTCTAAAATGGAACTAATACCCTCAGGTCATCCTTTCCTGAATCTTAGCTCTTCTCTTTCTTATTCTTACTACTATCATATCACTTTCCAAACCGGGCCGGAAGATAAAAACCGTCCAGTATCAGGGTCGTACGCCTGGAACAAGAAGGTTCGTCGTACAATTTCGGCGATTACAAAAATAAAGGAGTATATCCCTCTCCCTTAGTGTCTTTCCACTTCCGTCGTTCAGGAACAAACACAACAAACACTTCGCCTAATTATTTTGAGTCCCGGCCCGGTTTTTCCCCACTAACCAATTACGTTACGACCACTGAACAAACTTGGTTGACGAACATGGTTTATGCGCCGCTAATGTAGCGGCTTGTCGAGCATTTGACAAACTGACACCATCCATTTCAAATGGGATTTGTCCCGTGGACACACGAGCAATCCAACCCGTAGGATTTCCTTTTCCTCTTCCCATTCTCACTTCTGTAGGTTTCCCGGTAATAGGGAGATCTGCGAGAACTCTTACCCATATCTTACCATTTCTTCGGAATTGTCCGCTCATAGCACGATGGAATTGTCCGCTTGTAGCCTGATGTACTACTTCAAGGGCTCGATATGAAAGACAACCAACTCTACAACTTAGAATGCCATATCTTCCAAAATCAAGTTATGTACCGTCTGGTTCACGACCCCTACTACATCTGCCTTTACGATATTTACTATATTTTGTACATTTTCGATATAGCACATCCTTGAATTTTGAGATCAGACCAAGAATGTAGTTTGAATTTTCCTTGCCCTAGGTTAGGTGATCAGGTTGAGAAAGAAAAAAGGCATTTATTTTTTTATTATATAATTTTTTTAAAGGTTGCAAAGGACTGAGAAAGGAGATGTTGAACTAGTAATGAAGATCGAGTTGATGTTCCCAAGTCTTCTCAAAAACCATTGCAAGGAATTGGCTAGGGCAAGGACAAAGCGGATGAAAGAGACATTACAAGGCTTGATTGTGGAAGTACAATACAAAGAGGCCGTTCTAGAAGATTCTAAGACTAAATATAGAGATGTCAAAGTTTCACCAAGGATGGTCAACTATCTTTTAATGTAAGAGATTGATTTGTAAGAACAGATTGGTTGCAAGGGTTAATTAAGAGTTTGATATTCTAATTGTCCTTAGTTTTGATCTTTTATTTTCTAAAGACTAATTAGACCCCAATCTTGATCTAATTGATCTATAAAAGGGCATCTCATGTTGTAATTTGGACACTATTTATAATTTACATTTTATGAGTTTTTTTAAAGTTTATTTAAGAAGTTCGTTATGTCTTCATATGATCTTGTTTGAGTCCTTGTATGAGTTTTTGCTTGAGTTCTTGAAGCAGTGCATGGATCTTTGACTTATCAAAGGAGTGATCAACCATTATGACGTCTCAAGGTTGGGGTTCCAAGGACTTAGATTCCTTAGGGTTCTAATCCGATCAACATCAAGATTGGGGTTTTGAGGACATAGTTTCCTTAAGGTTCTAAGTTAATCATCATTAACTTTGGTTTCTACACAAATATAGAAAATTTGAAGCCTTGGAATTAAAAGATTCCTAGAAGAAATCATCAAGAGGAGGTTTTATTCCAAGAGGGTTCATATCAACTGGGTAGTAGGAAAATTTATTCGGCTGAAGATGGCCTCCTTAAATGTAGTAGTCTCGCTTGATCTGGTCAATGTTTGTTAATTCTGGTAGTTCAATTTCATCATGATCTTGAAGTTTGACACCTTTTCCAGGTAATATTTCTTTGAGGAATGAATCTTTCCAATTGGATTTAGACTTCCTCCTACGGTCAATGAGGAGTGCTCACTTTTCTTTGAAGTTTGATGGTTTTTCCAAGTAGTGTTTCTTTGTTGATGAATGAATTTCTCTAATTAAGTTTAAACTTCCTCTCCTATGGTCGAGGAGGGGTGCTCAATTTTCTTTGAAGTCTGATTGTTAAATCCTTGACTTGTAAGTGCTGAAGTTTAACCTTCTTGTCAAACGTGTGAACAACTCTTGTCTAATACTACACGTGGTACAAATTTCTCAGTAATTTTTCTTTAATCAGGTCTACTTCATCATATCGCCAACGAACCTAGTCTGTCTCTAACAACTAACTTTCCATTAAGACCTTGAGATATGGGATTTTCATTTCAATTGGTAAGACCGCTTCCATACCATACACTAGAAAGTATGGAGTAGCTCTTGTAGAAGATTGTATCAAGGTAAGATATGCGTAGAGTGCAAATGACAATTTTTCAAATCAATCTCTATGTGATTGATACATCTTCATGATGATTGTCTTAAGAATTTTATTGGTTATTTTAACACTGCTCCACTAGTCTGAGGACGGTAAAGAGATGATTTGTGATATCGGATCTTGAACTTGGAACATAGAGAAATCCTTGACTTTGAAGTGTGGCCCGTTATTAGAAATCAATTGTAAAGGTACCTTGTATCGACTGATGATATTTGCTAAGATGAACTTTGCAATTCAAGATGTAGTGAGGACAACATTGATACATTTTGTAACATCTTTTTAGATCTCATTGATATTTTCGTTTCATTGAACGAGTATCTATTCTGTGTCGGATAACACCCAAACTTGCACCTAACATATCCTCATAGGATCACACGAACAGGTCTTTTAAAATTTCTGAGTAAATTCATTATCCCTTCGTGTTGCTCTAGGGGATGTGATGGTTCCATCTGAATTTCTGGGGAAATGTTTTTTGTTCTAAAGTCAACAACTTTTGCCCTCTTGATTAAAGGTTAAACGCGACCTTTATCTTCTTGTTTAGAAGAGAAATATATCATTGAAGTGTTAATTCGTTAATGCGCTTGAGGTATTCACAAATTTCTTTTATTCAAATGGGGCGACAGACACCATTGTAGACTCGAAAAACTAATTCGATTCACAGAAATAAAAAGGATAGACTCAATCTAAAAGAAAACATGACCTTGCTGAATTGATAAAAAATTGGATTCGAGTTAACCCACATGACTCATGATAACTCAAGACAAGTACCCACAATAGGCTTGATTACGGACTGTGGACTCGGGATATTGCTTATAACCAGTAAACTGAGGCATTGTGATCTTCAGGGAACAACTAGGCAATGTTGAGATATTCTGAGGATTTTTCCGACGATTGACTTGGTGCTGACATTTTATCCTAATCAACTTGACTTACGACCCTAGTTAGGCGGTGGACAATTAAGTTTAGCCGCAATGATAACCTTGAAACCTAATCAAAGGTGAATTTAATCAAATCTAATATTACCCCCTTGATAACATTTTAATGAATCCTGAGATTTTATTGAATTCTATGCACCAATCCATTAAACAATTCATTAATGCAATGATTATTCAAAAGGAAAATAATTTTCTTGAACTATTGAAAATTATTGACAAATAATGTTTTCATTAAATAACAACTTTCAACAAATCTGATCTAAACTATTTTTTTGCAAGTCATTTCTTTTTAGAAAAACATATTTCAATAATTTTCCAATGTCCTTGCAAAAAATAGAACTTTTATAAAAATCATTTTCTTTTCCTCTGGAAAAACATTTTTCTTTTTTAAAATTTGGTTGGGACCCGAATTAGAAAAATGTTTGAATACCATTTTGATTTGAATGGTCCGACCCATCGTGATTGGATCATTATGAATCATTACCACGTTTAAAATGGATTCTTTATTGGGTTAGTGCACCCAATGACATGATAGCATTAAGTTAAATTAAACAAATGTTTGATCATCTCGAGGATTAAAATTGTAATTTTCTGATCTCAACATTTGAAAAGTCCCTTTCTCAAAAAGCAACCCTGGAACACCCATGATAAGTTCGAGTTGTGACCTATCGAGAAGTTTCTAAGCTCTAGGTTTACTATGTACAATGCAATTTATTTGGCCCCCTTCTCCAAGTGCACCTATATACCTCTCGAGCGTACTCAATCAAACGGTACGTGGTGACTTGGTTTAATATACCGTATAAATATTCAAAGTGATAATCTAAGACTCTAACTCAAATCTTTGAAGTCGAAAGAAGTCAGTTTAATCCCTAATTAAGAGGTAGCACACGATGCTAAACAAAGGTACTTTTAAGTCACCTCTCATCGTACACGAGGTACAACAGGGTAAGATCTTGCTTAGGCACTGATTTTGACCAAGAAGTGCAATTGGTACAACTTAGATTAGCTTTGATATACCGTATAGGTACGAGTCTAAGGTTATAGCTTTCATAAATGATTTAGCATCCCATAAGGAGACAAACCACGTGATAGTACTATGTTGGCAATCATGACATGTGACTTTATGGCTTACAATTGGACAAAGGCTCAGGTCGCTCCAACGTGGTTGCATCGATATACCTTTCAGGGTCACCTGATCAGACGGTACTGATGCCCCCCTTTTATATACTATAAAGGTACGTGACTGGAGTTGTGGTTTTCATGAATGACGTTACATCTCAAGAGGAGACCAGGCTAGGCACTAGTACCACGTTGGCTATAAGGGACATGTAAGCGTGCAATGCAACAAAATAAATGTGCTAGTGGTGTGTACAAAATAGGGTGGGGTGTGCCCCAGATATTTTTTAAATAAATGGGCCCGTGGGCCAAATCAGATCACAAAATATAGACATCTTTTTTTTTTTTTTTTCATCTTTTTTTTTTTAACATGAACAACACAAAAAGACTCTTGTTTTATAATTATTATTATTTTTATTTAAAAAAATTGAATTTTGTTTTTTTCTTCAACAAAACAAAAAGAACTTAAAAAAAAAATTGAATTCTGTTTTATAAAAAAAGAACTTAAAAAAAGTAGAATTTGGGTTTTTAAAAAAAAATGTGTTTTCTTATTAAAAGAGGAAAATTGAATTTTATTTAAAATTTGAAAAAAATAAATAAAAATAAAAATCGAATTCGGATTTTTCTTTAAAAAATGTATTCTTCTTATTTTGGATCGAATTCTCTTCTTTAAAATTATATGAGTAACAAAGATCTTTTTCTCTCTATTATATCGAAATTGGCATCTGAGCAGAATCATTTAGAAGAAATCAAACTGTCAAATTAAACGCAATAGTCAAGTCTACCCGTTAATCACAACAAATGTAGTTGTTGTCCCAGAAGTCTCTCCTCCCTTTTCCTGAAATGTTATGCCAGTCTTCATAAACCCGGCAACCAATGCTCGTGGAAGCGCTTGAAGCCACTCCTCCCAACCCTGTGAAGAATCATACTCGCAACATGATTTAATAGATTCTCTTTTGCAAATATAGCAGTAGAGGTGATAATAAGGGCTACTTTTAATGTTTGAAAATAAGGATAAAAGAGGTGATTTTATGGCTGCCAAAAACGAAGGTAGAAGAGTGGCTTAATGGGGTTGCTAAACAAGTATGAGATAAGTGCTTAGGGGGATCAAAACCATGATAAAGAGGACTATAATGGAATTCGGTTGGGGCCATTTGAATGGCTGAAAACATTAAAAAAAAATGTTGTGGAGCTGTTGTGTTGGGATTGCTAAAACATGGGGAAGAACGTAAGGTTTGGGGTGCTGTAAAACAGAGGTAATAAGGACGTAATGGCTGGTTTGGTTGAACAAGGAGGTGAAGTGAAGACGATGATGGATGGTCGGTGAAGTAGGCAAATCTTTATTTTCTTTTCTTTCTCCAGTTTTTGTTTTTTTTTATCAATTTCGATTGAGAGAGAGAGAGAGAGAGAGATGAAGGAGAGAGACATTCCTCTCTTCTTGCTGTCCTCTTCTTTGCACATATGGAGAAGAAGATAAAATAAATAAGAAAAACATTTTTTTCACTAGCAGCACACCAAGCATACTAGTGGTGTTTTTTGTTTTATTTTGTTTTTTTGCGATTTTTTTTTAAAAAAAATGTCTTTTCTCATCACGCAAAAAAAGCAAATCTTTATCAGCACACCATGTATATTAACAATGACTTTCAAACAAATATTTTTATTTTTTCTTAAAATTTTTTTTTTTTTTCTTTAAAAAAAGTAGCTCCTCATCTCAACCACCATATTTCTTCCTCAAGTCATTAACCTCTTGAAATCTTGAATTATTTAGGGTCATCACAAATGAGCCCCATTGAATCATAAAAAATAAAATTCCAAAATATAACACCCAAAATCAAATCAAATGATCCATAATCAAGTCAAAAAAACAAAAATAATAAAATATACAAAAAAATGAATGAATAATAAACAAATAAAAAAAATAACTAAATCGATCTTGCAAGGCACCAATATTTGGAAATTTTCAATTTTATCCTCAAACTGTCCCTAGTAAAGTCATCACTGAAAGCGCTCTCGATCCGTTTTTATGGTGTTTTGGGAGTCGTCACCTAGTTTTACGGTGTAGGATTCAAATCATGATTCTAAACAGATAAACAATAAATGTTAGTTTCTACTTTTTTCAAAAATTACATTATTAAAAATGACCTAAAAATTTAAAAAAAAAAAACCTAATTTACCTGAGTGATTGTGACGGTCGATTCCCTCAAAATTGGCGGAGTACATTCTCTGTATGAGTCTTCCTACTTTCTTCTCCATCACTAGATCCGCTTCCCATCTCCAAGATGAGGTATTCTTCTCCTTTATTTCAATATATTTTGGATGTTCTAGGTGTTTTTTGAGGATTTCTAAGTGTTTTTTAATAAAAAAATGAGGTTTGGGTGTTAAGTAGGGACTTGGAGCTTCAGATTTAGAAAAACCAGAGAGAGTTTTTGACCTTTCTTTCCTAGGGTTTTTCTTGACCTACGAGTTTAGGTTGTGGAAGCTCATTTTTATAGAGTTTTTTTTTATGTTTTTCAGTTTGGCAAGGTTTCTACAAGATAAGGTTAAGTTGTTTAATTAGGGTTTTGAATTAGGGATTTAAGGTTTTTTCAAGATAAGACTAAGTTGTTTAATTATGATTTTAAATCTTACGTACAATGAAGATTTTTTTACTTTTTGGGGAACCCTCCTAATTATATTTTTAATTTTTTGGGACCCTAGATGGAGGGGTCTTTTAATAAATATTATGTGGGCCCCACTTAAATAAATGGGTCACCACTCAAAATTTGATCCATGGGCTTAATTAATTGGTTTTATTTGTTTAAATTTTTAATTTAATTTATTAAAATTTCACTTTACATTAATTAATATTTTAATTATTAATTTCAATATTTAAAATTTTTTAGATTAGAAAATTACTGTTTTGCCCTCAAAGAGGACTTTTGCGTTGAGAGAAGTTATTTTTCAATGTTTAGAGATGTTTTAAAATTAGTTTTTTTTAAGAAATTCAATGGGATTATCGGTTTATGTTAGTTATGGGTTTTTAATGTGAAATGATATTGGTCCTATGAGGACGTTTTCGTAATTTTGCCAAATTTGTGAAAATTGACGAAATAATTTATTTAATTTTAATTTGTTGTTTTATGTGTTTAAAGCATTTTCCTAAGCGTAATATAGGTTTTAAGGATGTTTTGATGTTAGGGGTATTTTGATAATTTGGTCATTTTTTAGTTATTTTTCTCATAAAGTTTCGTTTTATCTCAAAATGACGATTTCTATGTTTTGGGTCATATTTTCCTAGCGTAGCGTAGTTTTTAAAGTTTTCCTTACTTAAAATACCTCATCCGAATTTCTGAAACAGATCTAGTAACAAATAAAAATATCTCAGGGACGACAGTTCAACTGCATTTTCCTTCATACCTAAGGAAGATGATTGGAGATGCCGGTGGTTTGGGGCACGTTGGAGAGGAGTTTAGGGCAGGGAATCGTTCCCAGGCCCAAACCTGCAACATCCATAATGGAGCCCATACATGGTGAAACCTGGTTGCCTTCGTAACAACTGCTTTCGACAGCCGATCTTGTAGAATATTCAAAGCGTGAACTATATTGGCGGTGGCTGCTGCTGCAAGAGATATCTTTAGCTTCAACCCTAGCCGAACTTTTTTTTAAGGGGGAATTTAGTTCTCGGGGCTATTGGGGAGCACGCTCTTTAGAATAGCCAGTAGCTATAACTAGTTTGAGTTCTCTCATGGTTTTATAACTATTTAGCTCTAGCTGTAGGGTAGGGCTTCGGCCATAACAGAAAAAGGGGTCGGGTCCAATTCTTTGGTTGCGAACTCCCCCCAGAGGAATTCAGAAGAGGGACCTCCACAAAGTAGGATCAGGAGAAGAGGGATTCGAACCCTTAACCTGTGGTTTTGGAGACCATTGTTCTACCATTGGAACTATTCTCCCAACAAAAAAGAAATTGGTTATTTACGAGCCGCTGAGCGTAGCGAAGTAAAGAGGCTGAAATGCTCGGCGCAAAGAGCTCCGAGGTTCGATCATCCCTAGCTCGTTCAGTCTACTCCCTTCTCTAGTATGGGCAACGAGCAAAGCCAGTGGTAGCAACAAGCGGGGCTAAGAGTACTTACTATAAAGGTAGCGTTAGCTCGCGCTTACGTTTTTCCGCAACAAGCGGGGTTTAGTCAAGTTAAGCCGTAGCGCGTTAGGCTCGCGCTTACTTCAGCAGCTTCTACCTTCGCTTCGCCTTCGTCTCATTCTCATTCACCGGCTTAGGCTCTGAATCTATAGTTTGAGCTTTTCTAAATCCGATTTGGCAGTGGGTACAGAACGTTTCACATGGGCCTTCCCTATGCTAGCTTTCTCGCTCCCGCACGCTCCTCTGATCCAAGTTTCCATGCCTGTAGATCCATCACAACCCATACCTGATGCCATGGTGTGGTAGCAAAACGAAGCTAATTGCCCATCCGAACTTCCCATAGCTTTTTCCGAAAACTTAAAAAAATATCAGTAAATTCCAACCATCGGTGCAATCCTAATTTACGATCATCTATGAATTAATGCCCATGACCCCATACAGTCCAAGGGGCCAGAACCAGGGCCACAAAGCATCTCTATCCATCACGAACCTATCACCACGATGTACCCAATACCATACCTTGACCAGCAGGACCCATCCATCCCAATCACTACGACGAGTCAATAAAAAACCTTCCTATTCTCCACTGCCCCATGCTTCCAGCCCTGCCCAACAATGCCCTAGTACACAACTTCATGCCCTTTGATACATCATATCGTCACACACACTTAATGAACCTAGCATCCTATGCATCTCTTGTCCATTCTGCGTCCATCGGCCTGCAATAAAAGAAGGATTTTGAGCTCCTCCAATTCTTGGATGGATGAACCCTTGCCTCGATCTGACTGTCCTTGATAAAGACCTTTATTGGCTGCTCCGTCTGAAATGAGTCCTTCCAGCCATCCGAACAAAGCAAGAGCAAGGCGGGGCTGGGTGGGGTTCTCCTCTGCCGAGATGAGGGGCCGGGGTCTTGAGCTAGAGTAGTCTTTCTTCGTTCACCCGTCCAAATCAATGGATGAACTTCTTGCTTGCCTGCCACTCCTCTGAACTTCGCTACCTTACTATATTTTAAAGTGGAATGAAAGTCGATATTTTACTTTTTCTTTAAAAAAAGCTACGGCTTACAAAATAAAGGCTTTTTTCTATCGTTTTCCCAGGACGTAATCACCTATGAGATGGCTTTCACAGGGCTTCTTGCTACAGAGAGATTGCCGTAGACAGCTTATTAAGGGAATGATATTCCTTTTATTGCTTGCACGCACCTACCAGAAGGAGGAGAGATCCTTAATTACTGATATCGAGAAAGCAAGGACGCTATGAGTGCTCGCTAATGTCAGCCCTTTGATTGCTTACTTCGCTATCCAAGCGGGATGATACTTTGCGAGAGTTTCCAGATGAGCAGGAAGGGCTGTGATGTGAACCCTTTTGAATGATATGAACCCTCTAGAAGATCTCTTGATGATCTCTTCTAGGAACCTTTGAATTCGATGTCTTCAAAATGTCTTAGATTACTTAGGAACAAAAGATAATGATGTTCGGATTAGAACCCCAAGGAAACTAAGTCCTTGAAACCCCATTCTAGAGATGTACAAAGGATGATCACTCTTTTGATAAATCGAAGATTCATGCACTCGATCAAGAACTCATAAAGAACTTAAAACAAAAATACATGAGCATAAGGCAAACTTCTTGAAGAATCTTCAATTCTCATAAAATGTAAATTGTCAATTGTGACTTAAATACAACATGAGGTGCCCTTTTTATAGACAAATTAAAGCAAGATTAGGCCTAACTAGTCCTTAGGAAATAAAAGACCAACACTAAGGACAATTAGAACATAAAATTTCCAATTAACCCTTGCTTCCAACTTGAATTTCCAAAATGACCTCTTTCATAAAAAGATGGTTGACCATCCTTGGTGAAGCTTTGATATCTCCAAATTGAAGATTAAAATATTTTAGAATGGCTTCTTTGTATTGTACTTCCATAATCAAGCCTTGCAATGCCTCTTTCATTCTATTTGTCCTTGCCCTAGTCATCGGACCGCCAATTCCTTGCAATGGTTCTTGAGAAGACTTGGTAACATCAACTTGAGTTATTTGGTCAGTAACTCGATCTCCATTATTCTCCCCCTCTTTGAAAAGATTCATCCTCAAATCACCTACATCAAACAAGGATAAATCAGCAACATTAAAAGTTGCACTAACATTACCATAGTCACTTGGCAAATCTAGTTTGTAGGGGTTATCATTGATTCGTTCCAAGACTTGAAATGGTCCATCTCCTCGAGGCTATAATTTTGACTTCTTTTGGGTAGGAAACCGCTCCTTACGCAAGTGCATCCAAACCCAATCTCCAGGGTGAAAAACAACTTTCAATTGGCCCTTATTAGCTTGTTTAGCATATTACACATTCTTCTTGTCAATGTTGGCTCGAACTCTGGCTTGTAAATCTTTAACAAAATTTGCCTTTTTCTTACCATCAAGATTAGCATGTGCATTAGTAGGCAAAGGTAAAATATCCATAGGCATTAAAGGATTAAAACCATAAACAATCTCAAATGGTGAAAATGAAGTAGTAGAATGAATAGTCTTATTATTTGCAAACTCAATATGTGGTAAACACTTCTCCCATTATTTTAAATTTTTTTGAATGATAACACGCAACAAAGTAGTGAGTGTCCTATTGACTACTTCAGTTTGACCATCCATTTGAGGATGTGCAACAGTAGAAAATAGAAATTTAGTTCCTAATTTACTCCATAAAGTGCGCCAAAAACAACTTAGGTAACCCATGCAATCGATTTACTTCTTTAAAGAACAAATCAGCAATATGTGTTGCGTCATTAGTTTTAGTACATGCAATAAAATGGGTCATCTTACTAAACCTATCAACAACAACAAATATACTATCTTTACCATTTTGAGTCATTGGCAATCCTAAAATAAAATCCATAGAAATATCAATCCAAGGCTGATTAGGTACAGGCAAAGGAGTATACAACCCATGCAGTCTAATTTTAGACTTTACTTGCCTACATGTAATGTACTTGTCACAAACAGATTGCACGTCATGCTTCATATGAGGCCAATAAAAATGCTCACGTAATATATCTAAAGTTTTTAGAACACCAAAATGACCCATTAAACCTCTCCCATGACTTTCCCTTACAAGTAACTCACGAACAGAACAAATAGGCACGCACAATTTATCTTTCTTGAAGAGAAATCCTTCATGCTTATAAAAGATCCTTGGCACCGAAAACACTTAATTTCACGTGTCTTAGTTAGAGATCTTGTTTCGGGTTTATCTTTAGGGATAGAAACTAAATTTATCGACCTTGCTTCTTCTTTTGGTTTGAAAGGAATCTTGTTGTCCTTCGAATTTGGTCTCCGTGGACATTTAGAAGATGATCCAGATATGAATTTTCTAGACTTGATTTGCTTTTCCACTTTAATGGCTTTGTGCAGTAACTCTTCCATCTCCACATAATGGTGCAACTCAACCACATCAACAATCTCCTTTTTCAATCCGACAATGAATCTAGCCATAGTTGCTTCTCTATCTTCCTCTATGTTTGCTCGAATCATGGTAATTTCCATTTCTTTATAATAATCCTCAACACTCATGGAACCTTGGACCAGCCATTGCAATTTTATATACAAATCTCTATAGTAATAGTTAGGTATAAACCTTTTATGCATCACTGACTTCATGTCATCCCATGACCGAATAGGTCTCTCACCATTTCTACGCCTATTGATCACCAATTGATCCCACCATATACTAGCATAGTTTGCAAATTCTACAGCGGCTAGCTTTACTTTCTTCTTCTCAGAATAATTGTGATAATCAAATTCGTGCTCAACCTTTCTTTCCTACTAT
The DNA here is from genome assembly GCF_017979445.1 of Akebia trifoliata. Taxonomy (NCBI): domain Eukaryota; kingdom Viridiplantae; phylum Streptophyta; class Magnoliopsida; order Ranunculales; family Lardizabalaceae; genus Akebia; species Akebia trifoliata. The sequence goes on from NC_141378.1 coordinate 30,248,877, forward strand.
AAATATATTTCAGGATCATTCTTTCCTTAAAAAGTCGGAATCGTCATCTTTATATTACCCATATTGTTATCTCCCTTGAGATCAACTTTCTTATCCCATCGATAATTTACTGTCTTCAATATGGTTTAGATTCATACGAGGATTCCATATTGTCCGACTGTGTATTCAACAATTTGAATTGGTCATGAACAGTCTTAATGAATAATTTCATGTCGGTCTCATGTGAATCTCCTCCTTCTTTACTCATGATTTCAATACGTTGTTGTGTTTTTTTTTTTAACCACTCATAACCCAAAACAAGCCCTATATATACTTCGAATCAGAATTTAAGGTCGAATTACAACAAAATTATCAAGGCTAGCAAGACAGAACAATTTAAAAAGAACCAAGAATGCAAATCAGCATGTAAGGTCGAGTTCATGCAAGAAAAAAAAATGTTTGCCCATTTAAAGATTGTTGGGAACAAATGATAAGAATCTTCTTTATAAAGACATTGTTTCTTCAACAGAACATTATAAATCAGTCCTTGTTAAAGAGACGTTTTTCTTTATAATGGCTAAAAACTGAGAACGTTATGATTGAATTTTCAGCAAGAGAGAAATCGTGTTAAAGATTCAAAAACCTTGTTGTTGTCGTAAATGTAGCAACAAATTCAAAAAAAAATTTATATGCACCAACAAATAGTTATGAACCAGCAACAAATTGTTGAGATGCAGCAAGAAGCAAGAAGCAATTATATATATACACATAACAGAAATTCAAAAAGAGCAATTCAACGTTTTCTCATTTTTTTTAAGAATTGAGCAACAAATCGTTATGAATCACCAAAAGAAACGTTAAATCCTATTGATCACCAACGTGTAAATTTCAGCAAATATATATACATATTGTGGTTGTTCGAAAAAAAATTCAGAAGAAACGATATTGTTGAGCTGAATAACAATGTATCTTAAAACGTTATTATTGCTGATCTGAATCGTTCTTATTCAGATCTATTATTGTTGGAGATTCAGCAAAAAAATTAGCAAGAACTCATTGTGAAAAACAACAAGAAAATCCAGCAATTTATGTGTTCTTGATGATTGTTGAATTTAAGCAAGTTGTTTTTTTTTCTGTTTTATATTAAGAATGAAATTAGAACATCGTTTTGTAATTCAGCAAAACAGATAAACGAATAACATGTAATGGTGGCATTCGAAGATGACAAACCAACAAAAACACATTTGAAAATCAGAATCTAATGGCAAGGTTGCTGCAGAATCAGCAAACATGAACGAGTTCATGCAAGAAGACGTCCGAACAGCATTAAAGAATAGCAACAAGACAACAAAACAACACAACAACAATAGCAAATGATAACAGCCACATCAAGAACTTACTTTACAAAGGCTATTCTAAAATTTCAGCAGGATCGTTGTGACTCATGATGTAGTTGAATTGCAAATACATTGAAATTAAATTCCAGCAGATGATTTTTTTTTTTTTTGTAATCTTTATATTGAATGCAAAAAATCAGAAATCAAGAATTCAGCCAAGAAGATAAAAAAAATTCCTTAACAACACTTGGTTGTTGTTGAAATTGTAGCAAGAGATTCATGAGTTTTTTTTTTTTTTAAACATCAAAACATCACAAGAATGGGTTAGAATTCTATAACCTGGATTATCTAGCAACCTTTTGGTTTTTGATTTGTTATGAACTTTGTTGGGAAGCAAGATCTACCCCGTCGAATCTCTAATCCGATTGTGGACTCTCTTGATCTCCAATTTGAATGGCACGTAACCCAATCTTCAAAGAATTCTCTTAATGATGATTCAGTTTTTCCAGCAATCTTGGTGCTCTGATACCAAATGATATGAACCCTCTTGAATGATATGAACCCTCTTGAAGATTTCTTGATGATCTTTTCTAGGAACCCTTGAATTCGATGTCTTCAAAACGTGTTAGATTACTTAGGAACAAAAGATGATGATGTTGATCGGATTAGAACCCCAATAATTAGTCTCATATGTTTAGCGTTGCACAAAACTTAGTAGACAGGAATGGTCTACTTATAGATAAGTTTTCCCCTTGTTGGCCCTTTTCAAATAGTCATAGATGAATTAGGACAGCATACTTGATACACCCAAGCTCTACATGCTAAAAAGTGACGAGCTGATCCCTTATTACGTTAAGCAATATTCTCAGCTATCTTTCCATCCAAAACTTAGGAATTTGTATTTTTCCTTAATATTTCTTTTTTTTTTTTCAATATTTTTAGATTATTTCTTTTAGCTAATTAGTGTTCCTTTCATTTTATAATTTAATTTCTTAGCATTTTAGGATTTTCTTTTGACTCAATGGTATTTTGGGAAGTTGCCATACACCATAAAATCAAATAACAAGTCCTAATCTCTAACTCATCTTCTCCTTCTCCATTTTCAAAATTTTCCAAATCCATAACCATTAAAGTTCCATTTTACAAATTTTTTTTCTCAGCTATGTTTATGCAAATCTGAAGTGATCAACGCAGTCAGCATTAACTTGTGATCAACCCGCACTTACTACGTTTGCAAATTTATCACATTCACTGCGTCGTAGTTGACATTCACTCGGTCGCAATCATCTGATAACCAATCATCATCAGATTTTCAATAATCGATCGTTTTTTCCTCAAGATTGTAGTAGTACCTTTGACTTCTTCCAAATGAACAATTTTTGAGGAATATGTTTTCAGTCCCTACTTTCAAGGCATCAATGGATTATGGTTTCGCGAAACCATCGTGATGGAACAATTTGCTCTACATCAATTCTAAAGTTTATTACAAGAAATTGTGAAAGAATGTTGCACTTCTATTATTTCGATAAATCCCACTGTTCCGTCGCTTACCATTGAGTTTTGTGGCATCACGTTTATCATTGATTTTAAAGATATCAATGTGACATTAGGAATTACGGAAGTCAAGGATGGAACTTGCTAGATACGTCATTCATTTGAATTCTTTGTCACATGATTGGGTCTTGATTCACAATGCATTAGCAAGAGGAGTGGAGGATTATTATCGGAGAGCTTTCGTGCTAATCAGTATCTTTGTTAGCGATGGGTGACATCTAACATCTTGGGGACGTAAAACAATACTTTACTTTTTGCAAAGCACATGTACATCATGCACGTGATCTAGACCAAGGATGCTACTTTTTGCGTGTGTCTCAGCTTAGAAACTTTAATTGATGCCGGCGTCAAGTCAAATAAGGGTCGCTCGCTAGTTTTCCCACACTTAATCTGAAAGCGCCCTCGATCCGCGGGTGTGCGGATCAGCTTTTGACTTTGAGGTTTGGGAGTCGCCACCTAGTTATTACGGTCTAGGAACCGAACATCGACTCTAAACAGATAAGAAAAATTAATCTACAAAAGAAACTAGGTCGGGAAATCATGTTGCGGGGGTTGGAAGGTGTTAGGCACCAACCCCGCCCAGCAAACGCCAGTCTCTACTACTTCCCAAAAATGATTACATTGTAAACTGGATTTCTAGGTGTTTTGGAAGGGTTTTTGGGTGTTTTTTGAACAAAAGTTGGGGTTTGGATGATAGGTAAGGGGTTAGGACTTCAAAATCAGGGTTTTGGGAAGATTGGGGAGGCTACTTGACCTATTTTTTCTAAGGGTTTTCTTTTTCATACGAGATTAGGGTGTGGAGATCCCTATTTATAAATTTTTTAAGAGTTTTTTAGATAGAGTTAGAGTCAGATTATATTTCTTTTAGATAGTTTTAGAGTTTAATTAGAATTCTATTAGGGTTAGGGTTTGACTTTGGTCTTATTAGATTGATTAGGGTTTTGACTTAAGTCTCACTTGATTGACTAGAATTTAGGGCTTTGACTTAAGTCTTACTTGATTTTAGGGTTTTGACTTAAGTCTCACTTGATTGACTAGATTTTAGGATTTTCACTTAAGTCTCACTTGATTGATTAAATTTTAGGATTTTGACTTAAGTCTTACTTGATTGACTTGACTTAAAAAAATTTAATTTTAATTATGATTTCACTTTACATTACTTAATATTTTAATTATTAATTTCGAAATTTTTAATTATTAAAATTGTAAAATTACCGTTTTGCCCTCGGAGAGAATTTTTTTGTGTTTTAAGTCATTTTTCAATGTTCCAAGATGTTTTGGAATCGATTTTTCATAAGGAATTCAATGGAAATATTGGTTTGTATCATTTATGAAATTTATTGTGCGAAATGATGGTGAACTTTATGAGGGGCATTTTCATAATTTTGTCGAATTTTGTGAAAATTAACAAACTGGTTTATTTGATTTCGATTTGTTGTTTTATGTGTTTGAAAGAATTTTCCTAAGCGTAACGTAGGCTTTAGGGATGTTTTAAGATTAGGGGTATTTTGATAATTTGATCATTTTTTAATAATTTTTATCGTGAAGCTTCTTTTCATCTGAAAAATGATGATTTTAGGCTTTTAAGGTTATATTTTCCTAGCTTAGCGTGATTTCTACAGTTTTGTTAGTTTGAGATACCTCATCTAAATTTCTAAAATATATCTAGTAATAAATAAAGCATTGGAACAATCATCCATCATTGGGAATCATCACGATCGGGTTAACAAGTTGATTAATCAGGTGAATACAAAAATGAAGTGTCTACAGATGCCCCTCTTTGGCAGAGGGTTGAAGCAAACTAGATAACAAATCTATTTTGGTAGATAGTACGATATCTGAATGCCAAAGCTAGTGACAGTTCATTTTGCAGCATGATTTAGCAATTCGTCTAGATGTTCAGTTCCTTGAGGGCAAGCTCTCCCCGAACTAAAAAATGTCAAGTCTTTGAGCGCGAGCTCTCATTGACAGCGTTAGATCCTTGAATTATTAGAAAATTATCCTTGACTAACGAAACAAATGTGCAAGTACGTGCATTTGAGATAAATCTCATGTGGTCTGAGTAAAAACTGAGCATAATTTGAGTATAATCTGAGCAAAATCCGAGATAACCCTCAATAGTAACTGAGCAAAATCCAAGAAAACCTTTGGTGGCAACTGAGCAAAATCCAAGAAAACCATTGGCAGCATCTAAGAAAAATCTGAGAAAATCCTCGGTGGCAACTGGGCAAAATCCAAGAAAATCCTTGACAACAACTGAGCAAAACCCGAGATAACCTTCGGCGGCATCTGAGCAAAATCTGAGATAACCCTCGACGGCATTTGAGCTGGTCCAAGAAAACCCTTGGCGGCAACTGAGCAAAATTCAAGATAACCCTCGGTGATATCTGAGCAAAATCCGAGATAACCCTCGACGGTATCTGAGCAAAATCCAATAAAACCCTTGGCGGCAACTGAGAAAAATCCGAGATAACCCTCTACGGCATCTAAACAAAATCCAAGAAAACCCTTGGCGGCAATTGAGCAAAATCCGAGATAACCCTCGACAGTATCTGAGCAAAATCCGAGATAACCCTTTGTAGCATCTAAGCAAAATCCAAGAAAACCCTTGGCGACAACTAAGCAAAATCCGAGATACCCTCGACGGCATCTGAGCAAAATTTGAGATAACTCTCGGCGGCATCTAAGCAAAATCCAAAAAAACCCTAGGCGGCAACTGAGCAAAATCTTAAAAAGCCCTGGACGGCAACTAAGCAAAATCCGAGATAATCCTCTACGCCATCTGAGCAAAATCTAAGAAAATCCTTGGCGGTAACTGAGTAAAATCCAAGATAACCCTCGGCGGCATCTGAGAAAAATCCGAGATAACCCTCGGCGGTAACTGAGCAAAATCCGAAATAACCCTCGGAGACATCTGAGAAAAATCTGAGATAACCCTCGGCGGCATTTGAGCAAAATCCAAGAAAATCCTGGACGGCAATTGAGCAAAACCCAAGAAAACCCTTGGCGACAATTGAGCAAAATCCGAGATAACCCTCGACGGTATCTGAGCAAAATCTGAGATAACCCTCGGCGACATCTAAGCAAAATCCAAGAAAACCCTTTGCAGCAACCGAGCAAAATCTGATATAACCCTCGGTGGCATCTAAGAAAAATCTGAGATAACCCTCGGGGGCATTTGAGTAAAATCCAAGAAAATCCTTGGCGGTAACTGAGTAAAATCCGTGATAACCCTTGGCGGCATCTGAGCAAAATCCAAGAAAACCCTTGGTGGTAACTGAGCAAAATCTAAGATAACCCTCGGCAGTATCTGAGCAAATCCGAGATAACCCTCAGTGGCATCTGAGCAAAATGAATAAATGTAGGAGAGAGTAGATGAATTTGAGGAAGAATGAATAAATCTGGGAAAGAATAGATGAATTTGGGAAATAATGAATAAATCTGGGAAGGAATTAATGAATCTAGAAAAAAAAGAATGCCCTATCTCCTATTCTATATGAAAAGGAAATGAATTAATCTCTGGGCAAAACCAAATATGAGATCAGAAACGCTTCTGTTTGAATCTCAAGGTTTTTCAAAAATTTTATGAAATTTTTAACTTCTTTATACCTCAGGGGTTTTCAAAAAAATTACTATCAAGAGGTAACCTTAAATTTGGGGTTCCCATTATCCTTTAGGATTAACATTGATCAAGTTTGACAACAAAATGTGCCTAGTTTAACAAGAAACATTGTATTAAACACATTTTGTAAAAAAAATGCCCCTAGTCTAAGGGGGAAACTACATATCAAAGAAGAAAGAAAATGTCCCTTGTATGAAGGTTTGAAATATTTGATAACCACAAGCGCAATAAAGATTTAACTTTTAATTTTGATTGAAAATTTTGAGTCAGGCTCAAGAGAGCAAAACATTTCCTTTTGAGACTCATTATGGAATTCACCCTTCTCCCTCTTGATTCACTTGGGGAAGCAAAAATTTTCAGATCAATCGTAGACAAGTTATTTGTGGCTTCTGAGTATTTATCTTGTTTAAACTAAGTGTTGAACTTAATTATTCGGACTTCAGATATCTCAACTTGAACCTCCTGAGATTTTCTTCTATTTTTCTGTGTTGCTTTAACTTTTGCCTAAATCGTCTTTTCAGGTTTTCGATCTAGCGAGCTTGCTCTAACTTTTACCTAGATCGCATTTTCAGGTTTTCAATTTAGCGAGTTTTCTTTTATTTTTTCCTTGCTCTAATTGTTGCAAAAGTCGTCCTTTCAGATTTTCAACCTTGCGAGCTTGCCTTAATTTTTGCCTAAGTCGCCCTTTTTGGGTTTTCAACTTAATAGGCCTCATTTTTTTTCTCTTTCTTTTTTTTTTCTTTTTCTTCCCTTTTGAACTTCTGGAATTACTGTCTAATCATGCTTTACTACATTCCTTAACTTTTTCACACGGTACTTAGGAGGACTTTCATGGGTAAGCTTAGGACTAGGTATAAAAATAAAGGAATTTTAAGGCTTAGAAACCCGAATGCCCTTTGTGTGGCATTTCTTTCTTTTTCTTTGAACTTTCTTCCTTATTTGACAATATATTTCTTTTATTATTATTTTTTTGTAGGGAAATATATTTTTTTATTTTAATGTGGTCGGGCCTGAAGTAACTTCTCAGGTTGCCTACGTACCCCAGACTTTTGGGATCAGACCAAAACGTAGTTCGGATTTCCCTTCCCCTAGGTTAGGTGATCGGGCTGACAAAGAAAAAAGTATTTTTTTTTTCTTTATTTTTTGAAAAAGGCAGCAAAGGGCTGAGAAAAGAGATATTGAACTTTTGAACTAGGTAACAGGAAATCGATTCGACCGAAGATGGCCTCCTTAAATGTAGTACTGCTTGATCTAGTCAAGGTTGGTTGGTTCTGGTAATTCGATTCCATCATGATCTTTAAGTCTGATAACTTTTCCAGGTAATATTTCTTTGATGATGAATGGACCTCCCCAATTTGGTTTGAACTTCTCTCTAAGGTCAAAGATAAGTACTCGATTCTCTTTGAAAACTGATGGTTTTTCAAAGTAATGTTTCCTTATTAATGGATGAATCTCTCCAATTAAGTTCAGACTTCCTCCTATAGTCGAAGAGGGGTGGTCAATTTTCTTTGAAGTTTGATGGTTAAATCTTTGACTTGTAAGTGGTAAACTTTGACCTTCTTGTCAAACGTGCAAGTGACTCTTCTCTGATAAGTTTGCACGTGGTATAAAATACTAAGTTGTTTTTCTTCAATCAAGTTTAATTCTTCAGACCTTTTTCTATTAAGACCTTGAGATACGAGATTTCAACGGGTAAGACTACTTCTGTACCCCTGTAGTGTAATGGTAGCTTATCTGAACAATCCTAGTGTGATTGACACATTTTCTTAATGATTACCTTAAGACTCTTATTAGCTGCTTCAATTGCTCCATTAGTCTAAGGATTGTATGAGGATGATTTCTCATATCGGATCCTGAACTTTGAATATAGAGTAATCCTCAACTTTAAAATGTGACCCATTATCAGAGACTAATTCCAAAGGTACTCTGTATTGACTTATGGAACTTTCTTTGATGAACTTTGCAACTTGAGATGCAGTGAGGACAACATTGACATGTGTAGACACCCCATTTTTGCATTCGCATGATTAATCAACTTGTCAACCCAATTGCAACAGTTCTCAATGATGGATGTTTATTCTAATGCTTTATTTGTTACTAGATATGTTTCAGAAATTCGGATGATGTATCTCGAACTAACAAAACTGTAGAAACCACGTTACGCTAAGAAAATATAACCCTAAAAACATAGAAATCATCATCTTGCCGATAAAAAGAAGTTTTATGATTAAAATCACTAAAAAATTACCAAATTACCAAAATACCCCTAATCTCAAAACATCCTAGAGCCCACATTATACTTAAGAAAACCCTTTCAAACACATAAAACAACAAATCGAAATCAAATAAATTATTTCGCCAATTTTCACGAAATTTGACATAATTACGAAAATGCCCCTCATAAAGTTCACGACGATGTCGCATAAAAAATTTCACAAATGACACAAACTAATATTCCCATTGAATTTCTTAGGAAAACTCGATTCCAAAACATCCTGGAACATTGAAAAATGACTTAAAACTCAAAAAGTCATCTCCGAGGGTAAAACGATAATTTTACAATTTTAATAATTAAAAATTATGAAATTAATAATTAAAACATTAATTAATGTAAAGTGAAATCCTAATTAAAATTAAAGTCAATCAAGTAAGACTAAAGTCAATCTTAAAGTCAATCAAGTAAGACTAAAGTCAAAATTAAAGTCAATCAAGTAAGACTAAACTCAAAATCTTAAAGTCAATCAAGTAAGACTAAAGTTAAAATCTTAAAGTCAATTAACTGAGACTAAAAGTCAAACCCCTAATAGAATTCTAATTAAACAATAACTCAATTTTAAACAATTCTATTTAAACTATAACTCTATTTAAAACAATTCTAATTAAAATATAACTCTACCTAAAACAATTATAATTAAATACTAACTCTATCTAAAAAGTACTTTAAAAAAATCTATAAATAAGGGTCCCTACAACCTATTTTCGTATGAAAAAATAAACCTTAAGAAACGTAGGTCAAAAAGCTTCCCTAACCTCCCATAAACCCTAATTTTGAAGTCCTAACTCCTTACCTAACATCCATACCCTAACTTTAGCTCAAAAAACACGTAGAAGCTCTTCAAAAACACTTAAAAACCTAGTCAGAAAATTTAGATCTAAGAAGAAAGTACCTCGTCTTGGAAATCTGAAGCCAATCCGATGACAGAACGAAGTGAGGTGTGTTGTACGGAGAACTATTCTACCAGATCTAAGGAAACAAGGCTGTTATTTTCGTAAAGGTATATATTTCTTATTCTTTTAACGGTTAGGTCTTTTTAGCAGTATAGTCTCATTTGGGAATTAGTAGAGACCGGCGTTTGTCGAGCGGGGTTGGTGCCTAACACCTTCCAACCCCGTAATGTGATCCTCGGACTCAGTATATTTTTTTTGTAGTAGATTAGTTGTTTCTTTTTATCAGTTTTAAGTCGATATTCGGTTCCTAGACCGCAATAACTAGGTGGCGACTCCCAAACCTCAAAGGTCAAAAACGGATCCGTGCATCCCGCGGATTGAGGGCGCTTTCAGTGGCGACTCCACCGGAGACCATTGAAGATCAGACTTGAAAAGCCCCAAGTATGGAACATTGCCAGTGGGACCTAGTTTTTTAGTTTATTTTTTGTTGAGTTATTTATTTATTTTTATTTTTATTATTCTTCTGGCTCTATGGTTGATCATTGATTGAGATGTTGAATATTTTTGTTTGGCACATCTTTGTTATGGTTCAATTTGGGGTCCTTCATAATGACCTAAATAATGTAGGATATCGAAGGTTAATGACATGGGTAATGACCCATTTGTATTATTTGGATTATTGGGTCGGTATTATCCTCTATTAATATCATTCAATTCGATTTTGAGTGCCTTGATTTGGCATATGATTTCTTATGGTTCAACCAAGGGTTATTTGAAAAGACCCCAAATAATAAGAGATTTCAAGATGGTTTTATTAAGGAAGGGGTAATGATTATTGGACCATGTTTTTATTACGTGTGTAGATTTTTTATTTATTTTAGGTATGTTTGATATGTTGTTTGACAATGTTTTTTCTAAAAAAAAACAAAAAAAATAATAAAAAACTAATAATAATAAAATTTTGTTTTGTTTATTTTTTGTAATAAGCGACTGTTGTTCTGTCCGTCAATAACAAATAATAAAAAAAAAAAATTAGGTTCTGTTTACTGCAAGGTTTAGTTGGGGGCACGAATAAAAGTTTTTTATTAGTTTTTTTTTTTCACGGCCCTTTAACAGCAGCAACGTGCTGACGTAAGTGGTGCGTCGTGCATAAAAAATATTTTTTTTTTCTTCCCACACCATCTTCTTAAAAGGCTTTGCACCTGGTTTCATCGTTTTTTCAATAGAGACTAACCCGGTCTCTCTGTTCGATCAATTGAAGTCAGTCCGTTTGACTTGAAATTCCACATAAAATCACTAATTTCTTTCAATTTAGATTGTAGAACCATTAGCTCTTCTTGAAACCGACTAGAGTTCAAACGATTTAATCAAGAGAAAATTGATTTTTCTCTCGTTTGTCGAAGAAAGAGTTCAAGGTTGTTGTTTTGATCGGCGATGGACTTGTGACTCAGCGTAGAAGAGTAGGATCTCAATCTTTAAATAATAAAAAAAAAAATAGGATTTGTGGATTTCCCTTTGAAAATTTGATTTGTGTGTTTCGAATCTGAACCAAGAACGTTGCTGTGTTTCGATCAATCATGGGAAATTTTGTAATCGGTAATAGAGGTGAACGAAAACCATGGCCAATGGAATGGGTTCCATTAGTGTTTCTGTGTCTATTTCGAACTTTAACAGAACATTGATGGTGGCGGATCTGAATGTCTTTTTTTAATTTTTTTTTATTTGTCGCTTTTAAAATTCTGTTTTATTTTAGATCGTGAGAGAGAGTACAACGATTGCATGTACAACAACTTCTTTAGCCGAAGAAATTAAGGAGAAATCTTCAATAGGTCTTGATCTATATCTATGATTAATGCCCCTTCGAGTTCTATGACCGCAATTCCCTCTCTCCCTCTCCATTTGCGCTTTATTCGCCTTCTCGTATATATTTTTTTGTCAAGGGTTTTTTATCGGTATTTGGTTTGAAACATTATTCTTCTGATTTGTTTTTTTTTTTCACTCGTTGATTTGTTGAGATGTTTAGACTGCTTTAACTAATTTTTTTTCCATTAAGGTCAACGGTTTTAATGTTGATTCGGAGTATTTGTAAAAAAGGGGTTTTTGAAAGTAACGTTTTGATTTTTGGGGCGATTCGAATTTTTGGTTCTTTGTGGCAATAATGTTAAGGTTTTTTTTTTCGCTCTATCATCACACCAATACTTGTCGACAGCATACCACATTTTGATATTTGTTTAATTGCAAACAAGCTGGTTTGGCAATAGATTTTTTTATGGGCTGTGTTTTAATTAATATTTTTTTTTTGTAAAAAAAAAGAAAAAAAAAAGGGTTTATGCTCCTTAACCATACAACCATCATTTTAGCCTCAATTTAATTTTCATTGAAATCCCAATTTTCTTAAAATCACCCAAAATAACCCCTAATTGGACCATAAAAGAAAAAATCTTTTGGATCAAATAATGTGCTTGACTCTAATTATAAATCTGTGTGGTGTACCCATTGATTGCCGTAATCTTGATTGATACATATGTGGGAATTGCTTATTTTGATCCTAATGTTGATGTGATTGGTTTGATTAAAATTTCGATGGAATCAATGTGGTGATGAAATAATTAGGCCCATGGGCCCATTTGTTTGAAAAGGCCCCGGGCATACCCCACCCTATTTTGCACACACAACTATAGCACGTTTACTACTTTGCACGCTTGCACGTCCTATATAGCCAACATGGCACTAGTGTGTGGCCCGGTCTCTTCGGAGATGCGACGTCATTCATGAAAACCACAACTCCAGTCACGTACCTTAGGGTATATCAAACTGGGACATCAGTACCGTCTGATTAGGTGATTCTGAAAGGTATATCGATGCACCCAAGCTAGAACGACCTGAGCCTTTGACCTATTGTGAGCCACACAGTCACATGTCCCGTTTGCCAATATAGTACTAGTACGTGGTCGGTCCCCTCGTGGGATGTCAAACCATTTATGAAAGCTACAACTCTTGACTAGTACCATAGGTATATCAAAGAGAATCCAAGTACATCAGTTGCACTTCTTGGTCAAAACCAGTGCCTAAGAGAGATCCTGCTCCGATGTACTACTGTACCAGGTGGATAGACTACGTCTATTCCAGAAAAGAGGTGATTTAAGAGTGTTTTTGCTCAAGCATCGCGTGCCACCTCTGATCTGAGGATTAAATTGACTATTTTTGGCTTCAGAGAAGTGAGTTGAAGTTTTGGATTCTTACCTATACGGTATATCAAACCAAGTCACAACGTACTGTCTGATTGAGTACGCTCGAAAGATATATAGCTGTACTTGGGCAAGGGTGGCCAGATAAAAATGCATTGCTTGTAGTAAGCTTAGAGTCTAGAAACCTCCCCTGTAGGTCACGACTCGAACTTATCGTGGGTATTCCCAGGTTGTTTATTAAATGGTACTTTGTGATTGATGAATGTATGTGAATGATGATATCAGAATGTATGTTATTGATGAGATCAGAATGTATGGTTGTCCTCGAAGATTAAAGTTTTTGTTTTACCTGATTAAAATGGGTGCACCGACCCAATAAAGAGTCCATTTCTTGCAATAATTCATAATGACCCGGTCCATCTTGACCCAACAATCATGATGGGTTGGCCATTTAAATTAAAATGAAAATCAAATTCTTTTCTAAATTCGGGTTTCAACCCATTTTCAAAGAAGAAAAATGATTTACAAAAAAAAAGTATTATCCAATAGAAGTGTTCTCTAGAAAAAAATATTTTCCAAGAAAAAGTATTTTCCAGAAAATGATTTCCATAAGAACAAGATTTTTCAAAGAAAAAGTAATATATTTTACATAGACCTTGGAAGTGTACTAAAATACCATTTTTGTGTCAAATCAGGATGCTAATCATAGGTAATAACCCGATCGACCAGTTAGTCAAAACAACCATCATAGGTATGCACCCTGTAGAGAAGATTAATTTTGGGAGATTCATGTTGAAGTATTCTCTTTACTTCCACGAGTTTGAAATTGACTGGAACCTCTTACGTATGGGTAGGAGTTGGAACCCCTATCTTCACATGTTTCATATTGCACTTATGGCCCACTCATGAGGATTATTGTGGCATTATAGGGATATCCACTTCAGAACCTCTAGTCAGGCCCTCATTGAAGACAGAATATTTTGGTGATCTTGCCACACGACTGAACATTTCAAAAGAAGAAGCCAAGGCCCTAGTCCATAATGGAAGATTGGACTTAGTACCTTTACTGGGTCCGTATCGTTCTCGCAGTCATCCCGTCAATGTAAAACCCGAAGCCTGACGAGCCACTAGAGACTATCGATTGTGCCTAGGAATCCTAGCCCAATACATGCTGACCTCCAAAAGTGACAGTCAGACTGTCCCTGAGTCCTTCATATATATAGCATCCCAACTCTCAAGGAAAGCCAACCCTGTACCTCTTATCCTAATAGAAACTTTCTCGGATCTAAATGCCATAAAGAATGGTGAGCGGGAAAGCTTCAAAAGAAGTCCCCACTTACTCTATATGTGACTTTATGACTGTCTCAAAATTGTAGATGTTCCTTCAAATCTCGAGTATGGGCCAAAACACTTTTCCAAAATAAACCTGCTAGTGCATCACAACTCAGTCAAGGCTTGGAGCAAATGGTTAGACTCTCGCCTTGCCCGTCATATCGATTTAAGATGTCCTTGGTGGATGACTGATCCCCCTATTCTAGGAACCAAAGGATCCTACTATGTCCGTCTGATCGGTTTAGAAGAAATGTCTTTCTACCAACCTGTATTGATTCCAGAGCAGTACGATGTACCCATAGAATTATCTTTACTTTAGCACAAAGCATTCTTCCTTCCCGAGCCATTAACTAAAAAGTTAGGGCATCTCATTGAGAAGGCTTGGAACAAATGCACCTTAGGGTATTCAAACGGATCAGCAGAATTCAAAGAGTCAGTTGTTAGAGCCAAAAGGATCAAGCCTGATAGCAATCCTGATGACCATCAAGACAAAGCCAAGCGTCCATGTAAAAAATAGTTTAAGTCAGATTTGTTGAAAGATATTGTAACGAGAACGTTTCTTTTATCAGTCATTTTCAATAAAGCTATTTTCCATTGAATAAATATTTATTTCATTTTTGAATAATCATTGCGTGAATGGATTAATTAATGAATTGGTGCACAAACTTCAATAAAATGACTCATTAAAATGTTATCAAGGGGGTAACACTGAAATTGATTAAATCTATCTTTGATGGGGTCATATAAGATTATCATTGCGCCCAAACTCAAGCGTCTACCGCCTAGTTAGAGTCGTAAGTCTAGTCGGTTAGAATGAGCAACAGCACCAGGTCAACAAACAGAGATGGCTTCAGAATCTGAGCTCACAGAGATCCGTAAGATCTTGGCAGCCTTTCCAATGAAATCAACAGTATAAGAAGCAAAGTAGAAGTATTATAACAGATCTCATAAGGAAAGAAGGTAGAAGAGAAACGTTCACATGAAGTCTTCGAACTCGACGGAGACGAAGAGTATGTTAATGAGAATCCAGTGTTAGCCAACAAAATGTCTCAACTGGAGTCAGCTATGAAGAGTATAAAGGGTATCAATGAAATTGCAGCACGCATTGAAGCCCTGAACCGTATCCCTAGAATTCATTTGCCAGAGTAGTTTGTAATGCCTGAAATGGACAAGTTCATAGGGGTAGGTTGTGCAAAAACGCATCTTAAAGTATATGTTACTAACATGCGCACTATGGGGTTCAGCGAAGAACAACATTGATATTTCAATTAACTCTATCCGGGTCAGCTCTGCGATGGTTGATGTGTCAAGACCCTACTATAGTAGGTACATGGGAGAACATGTCAAAAGCTTTCTGGTATCAGTATAAATATAGTACTGAGATTGAGACTTCAAGAAGGGATTTGGAAGCGACTGAATAGAAAAATGGGGAGACATTCACTGATTTCATTGGTCGTTGGAGGGCCAAAGCTACCCAAATGTGGGATAGACCTTCGGAGAAGGAACAAGTAGTGATTATCCTAAGGAACCTCTCTGAAGGATATGCTCAACACCTAGTGGCCCAATATCTCCCTACTTTTGAGTCCTTGTTACAAGCCGGAAGCCAACTCCTGAATGTTTTTGCCTCGAGGGTTCTTTCTAACCCCTTTGATAACAAGTCTAAGAAACCCTATATTCCCAAACCTAGTACCAACCATGTTTACATAGCCAACACGTCAGCTACCCCAGCTCAACCCCCAGTCCGGACTAATAACCAGGTTCACCCAAGTCAACCTCGAACTCCACGTCAGTTTACCAATCTAGGGATGAGTCTCACTGTACCTATTCACAAATTAATGTAAAAAGGGCTTCTTACCCCTATCCAACCCTGACCTTTACCAAATCCCTTGTTAGCAGGACACAACTCTAACTTGTTTTGCGTGTTCTATGAAAATTTTGGCCATCACACTGATCGATGTATCACCTTGCGTCATGCCATTCAAAACTTTAATGAAAACAAAAAGATCACAATCCCTAGTCCAACATCACCAAATGTCACCACTAATCCACTACCCACCTATCAACCTCCACCAACCCTAAACATGATTTCCCACACCCCATTACTATTTGATCCCGTCTCTCTCATCTATCCAATCTAAGTTAAATCGCCTAGTTACCCCCTTGTCGGGATAACTTTCACTGATGAGGTTTTCACTACAAATTATGAACCATTTGATCTAACCTCGGATGATACATACTGTCTATCCCCACCTCAATACAGACAGATGAAGATCCATACTTGTTGACTGAAGAAGATGAGCCTTTCTCCCTCTCCTGTGACGAAGTTAGACATATGACTTGAGGGGAAAGAGTTTTTAAGCCACAAGAACTCTATGTTGATAACCCTGCAGCCTTGACAAGAAAAGAAAGAGAATATCCTATCAAAGAAAATATCGAAGAAGATAACGCTGTGATCAATTGAAGAAATCAGGGGCCAATATCTCGGTTTGGGATATACTAATGGCTTCCACTGCCTATAGGGAGGCTGTTCTCAAAACATTAAGTACAACCCAAGTCTCCCTTGATACTTCTCCATATCAGTAGGCCAGTATAGTAGGGGCAACTTAGGTAGAGAATATCTTATCCTTCTCGAACTCAAATCTCCCAAAAGAGGGAGCAAGCCACTGTAATGGGATGAGAGTACCTCTGGTTTTAATTGATAATGGAAGTGCATTGAATGTTTACCCTCTAAAGACTGCTACTTGCCTTGGATTTAAAGTTGAAGATCTCAAGCCCACTAATCAAGGTGTTAGGGCATATGATAACACGAAAAGGGATGTACTAGGAATTTTGCACCTTCGATTGTCTACAGGCATAGTTGAATTTCCTGTGAAATTTTCAGGTTATTGATATCCAGTCCTCTTTCAATTTACTGTTAGGAAGACCATGGTTACACCAGATCAAAGCCATACCTTCCATGCTACACCAGAAAGTTAAGTTCATCAAAGATGGACTAGTAATTACCCTTCATGGAGATGCTGAGATTGTGGGGATTGTAAATAATACCGAAAACAAGAATGAATCGTTACTTGAGATTCAACCAGAACAACAGGGGGTAGAGCTCAGTGGGTTTGAATTTGAAAAGATATGCCTAGTCCAATGGGATCACTCAGTGAAAGAATATTTCCCTCTTGAGAACACCTTTAACTACTACATGGCCAATATGTTCAAAAAAATGAGATTTTTTCCAGGTATGGGCTTAGGTCGTAAGCAACAGGGTATTAAAAAGGCACTAGTGATTAAAGAAGTCATCGACACATTCAGGCTAGGTTATAAGCCTACTAAAGAAGATTGGTCCCAATACTGGAAGACAAAGCGGGATAAGACAATTGCAAAAAGATAAGGACGCACTACAGATCTAATTAAAATGAAGCCTTATCAACCCTTAATGGTTATTTCGTGAAAGAAGGAGAAGATTTCCGTTATTGTGGGTTCCCAGAGCTGTTCATTAATCATATTACAGGTACTCGTTTGCCGGGATTTGAAATTTTCTTTGACATGGAATAGCCTAAAAAGGAATCAAGCACAGAAGTTGAAGAAAAGGAAGCTAAAGATGGGAAACTTAATCTGGACTCCTTCAATATTGATCAGCTATTCATTGAAGATCACAACGTCCTAGTGTTGTCATTAGAGAAGGGGATCCCAAATATTCAGTTTGTAATCAAACCCGCGGTTGGGTCTCTTTCTCATTATCATGTAATGAGTCCTGTGCTACATGTCTAGGCTGGTTCTATCAATCCTATTCAGTCTAACATGTCTAGTATTTCTGTTGAGTCAGGTAAGTCTATTATTTTTGTTGAGTCAAGTGAGTCTATCAAGTCTGCAATGAGTCCTGTTACCCCATCTCTTTTTAATGAAATGAAAGAAATTTTTGATTACCCTGAGTGCAATAATAATTTAACTAATAATCTAGCTTCAGAGGGAGAGTCTTCTGACGAAGAACCTCCTCCTAAAATAATCAAATTACTTGAACAAGAAAATGAACGTTGGGCTCAACCTCTATAGAGGAAGTAGAGGTTATCAACCTCGGAACAAAAGAAAGTCCTCAAAAGATTCGGATTGGGATCACCTTATCTTCCGATGAATGCAAGGGGATAGTAGACTTGATCAGAATATTCAAAGACGTGTTCGTGTGGTCTTATGAGAACATGCCGGGAGTAAGCACAGATATTGTTCAACATCGGATTCCATTATATCTTGATGCTCGACCAATCAAATAGAAACTTTGACGTATGAAGCCGGAATGGACTCTAAAGATTAAAGAAAAAGGTACAAAATAGATTAACGCTGGATTTTTTTAAGTAGTGGAGTACCCTGAATAGATTGCTAATGTTGTCCCGATACTTAAAAAGGATGGAAAAGTCAGAATATGTGTGGATTTCAGATACCTAAACAAAGCAAGTCCAAAAGACAATTTTCCTTTACCACACATAGATATTTTAGTAGATAATACGGTAGGGCACGATTTGTTGTCCTTCATGGATGGTTTTTCGGGTTATAATCAGATAAAAATGGATACTCGGGATATACAAAAAACGTCGTTCATCACACAGTGGGGAAGTTTTTGCTACAAGATTATGCCTTTTGGTTTGAAGAACGCTAGAGCCACTTATCAAAGAGCAGCCACGACTTTACTGCATTACATGGTACACAAGGAAGTCGAAGTCTATGTAGATGATATGGTAGTCAAATCTAAGGAACGACTGGGGCATGTTGCTTCATTAGAGAAATATCTTACAAGAATTCAAAAATACCAACTCTGTCTCAACCCGTAGAAATGTGTATTTGGAGTAACTTTTGAAAAATTGTTGGGATTTGTGGTCAGTCAAAGAGGGATCGAAGTGGACCCTATGAAGATTAAAGCTATCCAAGAGATGCCACCGCCTGAGATTGAAAAGTAGATCCGTGGTTTTTTTAGGAGATTCCAATATGTCAGTAGATTTATCGCTCAACTCACCAACATCTGCGAACCTATTTTCAAGTTTCTTAAAAAGAATGAACCAGCAGTTTGGAATTAGCAATGTCAAAAGTCTTTCGACCAAGTCAAGGAGTATCTCTTAAACCCGTCTATTTTGGTTCCACCTACACCAGGTGAACCACTTCTTCTTTATCTGTCAGTCATAGAAGAAGCTATGAGATACATGCTTACATAGTATGACAAAGATACTCGCGAAGAAAGGGTTATCTATTACATCAACAAAAAGATGTTAGAGTATGATTGAAAGTATTCAGTCCTAGAAAAAACTTGTTTGGCACTAGTATGGGCTACTCAAAGACTCCGACACTATATGCTATCTCATTCAGTTATCTTATTATCTCGGATGGATCTTTTCAAATATCTCTTCGAGAAACCGGTACTGACAGAGAGAACCGCACGATGATTGTTGTTGATATCAGAATTTGACATCAAGCATGTTATGCAGAAATCTATCAAGGGAAGAGTTGTGGCAGAATACTTAGCAGATCACCAGGTAGTAGAAGGAACACGGCTTGTTGATCAGTTCCCACATGAGAATATCTTGCATGTTGAAGAAGAACTGCAGAATCAAACGTGGTAGCTATACTTTGATGGGGCCACCAATCAGAATGGGTATGGAATAGGGATAGTCTTTCTTTCTCCTGAAGAATGCCATATTCCTATCGTAATTAAGTTACCTTTCTCCAACACCAATAATACAGCAGAATATGAGGCATGCATTGTTGGACTCGAAGCTGCTTTGAATTTGGGTATCACAGAAATTGAAGTATTCAGGGATTCAACCTTGGTCATACATTAGTCGTTGGAAGAATGGAAACTAGGGATGAAAAGTTGAAGTCCTATCATGAGTATCTGTTAAACTTAGTGAATAAGTTTAAAGCTATCCTGTTCTAACACCTATCAAAGGAAGATAATAGATTTGCTGACTCTTTAGTCACTCTCTCTTCAATGATCCATTTGCCCCCTGGCATGGAATTGAGACCGATCACTGTCGAAGTCAAAGACAAACCTGCATATTGCCATCAGATCAACATTGCTACTCGACTACCCGATGGGAAGCCATGGTAAACAAATATAAAAAGAGTGTTGGAAAAACAAGAATTCCCAGAAGAAGCATCGAGGAAGGAACGACAAACCTTACTAAGATTAGCATCTCAATTCATCCTATGCGTAGGAAGTTTATACAAAAAGTCTTATGATGGGATTCATTTGTCATACGTTGATGAAGATCAAGCTAAACAGATAATGGTTGAACTACATTCAGGGGACTGTGGTCCTCACATGACTGGGAAAATGTTAGCTAAAAAAATTATGAGACAAGGGTACTACTGGCCCACGATGGAAACAGATTGTCATCACATAGTCAAGACCTGTCACAAATGCCAAATACATGCAAACCTCATACTGTGCCACCTTCTCAATTAGTTGGTCTAACTTCATCGTGGTCATTTTCAATTTGGGGAATTGACATTATTGATAAAATATCGCTAAAGCATCAAACGGGCATGAATACATTCTAGTTGCTATTGATTATTTTACTAAGTGGGTCGAAGCTGCCTCTTATGCTGTCTTCATTACGTCTGCAGTTGCAAAATTTATCCAAACGAACATCATCAGTCGGTCGAGGTACCTTCGGAACTGATTTCTGATAATGGATCACACTTCAAAGTCGAAGTTAGTACATTGTGTTCGAAGTTCAAAATCTCAAACCAAAAATCATCTCTTTACCGTCCTCAGACCAATGAAACAGTTGAAGCGGTCAATAAGAATCTAAAGACAATCATCAGGAAAATGTGTCAATCACATCGAGATTGATCAGAAAAACTACCACTTGCACTATGGGCATATCGAACTTCAATTCGATCCTCTACTGGAGTTACTCCTTACTCCTTAGTGTATGGCATAGAAGCAATCTTGCCAGTCGAAATGAAAATCCCAACTCTTAGGGTTTTGTTGGAAAGTCAATTGTCAGAAGCAAATTGGGTTCGTCAACGGTAAGAAAAATTAAATTTGATAAAAGAAAAACAACTAAGAACTTTGTACCATGTGCAAGCTTATCAAAGAAAAATCGCTCATGCATTTGACAAAAAGATCAAGGCCCGTCACTTACAAGTCGGAAATTTGGTACTCAAAGAAAATCGGGCACCTATCTTGACCATAGAGGGAAGTTCAAACCAAATTGGGGAGGTCCGTTCATCATCAAGGAAATATTACCAGGAAAAGCTCTCAGACTTCAAGATTATGATGGAATCGAATTACCAGAACCAACCAACCTTGACCAAATTAAATTGTACTCCATTTAAGGAGGCCATCTGTGGTCGAATCAATTCTCCTATTACTCAGTTCAATATATCCTTTCTCAACCCCTTTACAGTCTTTTCAAAAAAAAATTATGCCTTTTTATTTCTCAACTCGGTCACCTAGCCTAAAGGAGGGAAGAATTCGAACTACAGTTTGGTCTGATCCCAAAATTCTGGGGTACGTAGGCAACCTGAGAAGTTACTTCAGGCCCAACCACATTAAAATAAAAAAATATATATATTTCCCTACACAAAATAAAAATAAATATATAGGGAAGAAAGTTCAAAGAAAATTTTTAAAAGAAATGTCACACAATGGGCATTCGGGTTTTTAAGCCTTAAAATTCATTTTCTTTTTATACCCAGTCCTAAGCCTACTTATAAAAGTCTTCCTAAGTACCGTGTGAAAAAGTTAAGGAAGGTAGCAAAGCATGACCAGACAGTAACTCTAGAAGTTCAGAAGAAAAAGAAAAAGAAAGAAAAAATAAAGCCTGCTAGGTTGAAAACTCGAAAAAGGGCGACTTAGGAAAAAATTAAGGCAAGCTCACAAGGTTGAAAATTCGAAAGGACGGTTTTGGCAATAATCAGAGCAAAGAAAAAAAAAGAAAAAAGTTCGCTAGTTTGAAAACCTGAAAAGGCGATCTAGGCAAAAGCTAGAACATTCTCGCTAGTTTGAAAACCTGAAATGGTAATCTAGGTAAAAGTTACAGCAATAAAGAAAAGTGAAAAAATCTTTGGGGAGTTAAAAAACTAAGAGTGGTCTGAGCTGAAACATCAGAAGTCTGAATAATCAAGTTCAATACTTAACTTAAACCAGGCACTGACTCAGAAGCCACAAGTATCTTGTCTACGATTGATCTGAAAATATTTACTTCCCCAAGTGAACCAAAGGAGAGAAGGGTGATTTCCATGATGACTCTCTAAAGGAAACATCTTGTTCTCATGAGCCTGACTCAAAATCTTCAATATAAAATGTCGAAATTATAAGTTGAATATCTATTGCGCTTGTGGTAATCAAATATTTCAAACATTCATACAAGGGGCATTTTCTTTCTTCTCTGAATATTTAGTTTCCCCTTATACTAGGGGCATTTTTTTTGTTTTTTTACAAGATGTGGTCAATACAATGTTTCCTATCAACCTAGGCGCATTTTTGATTTCTAGCCTGATCAATGATAATCTTAAAAGATAATGAGAACCCTTAATTTAAGATTACCCTCGTGATAGCATTTTTTTGAAAACCCATGAGGTTAAAAAGAAGTTAAAATTCATAAAATTTTGAAAAACTTTGAGGTTCAAACAGAAGCATTTCTGATTTCATATTTGATTTTTCCCAAAGATTAATTATTACCCTTTTACCTAGAATAGGAGATAGGACATTCTTTCTTTCCCAGATTCAATCATCTTTTCCCAGATCTATTAACTCCCAGATTCAATCATTTTTTTCCATATTCATTTTCAATCATTCTTTCCTAGATCTATTCATTCCCAGATTCAATCACTTTTTTCCATATTCATTTTCAATCATTCTTTCCTAGATCTATTCATTCCTAGATTCAATCATTTTGTTCTAGATTCATTTTCAATCATTATTTCCCAGATTCACTCCTTTCTTCCCACTTTTACTCAGCCAGTGCCACCGAGGGTTTTCTCATAATTATGCTCAAATACCGTCGAGCGTTTCTCAGAATTATGCTCAGATGCTGCCGAGGGTTTTCTCAGAATTATGCTCAGATACTGTCGAGGGTTTCTCGAAATTATGCGTAGATACTGCCAAGGGTTTCTCAGAATTATACTCAGATACCGCCGAGGGTTTCTCGGAAAAATGCTCAGATGCCGCCAAGTGTTTTCTCAGAATTATGCTCATATCACCGAGGGTTTCTCGGAATTATGCTCAGATGCCGTCGAGGGTTTTCTCAGAATTATGCTCAGATACTGTCGAGGGTTTCTCAGAATTATGCGCAGATGCTGCCGAGGGTTTCTTAGAATTATGCTCAGATGCCACCGAGCATTTTTTTGGAATTATGCTCAGATGCGGCTAAGGTTTTTCTAGAAATTACGCTTAGATACCGTCGAGGTTTCTCAAAATTATGCATAGATGCTGCCGAGGGTTTCTTGGAATTATGCTCAGATGTCGTCGAGGGTTTTCTAAGAATTATGCTCAGATACCGTCGAGGGTTTCTCAGAATTATGCTCAAATACCACCGAGGGTTTCTCGGGATTTTGCTCAGTTGCAGCCAAGGGTTATCTTGGATTTTGCTCAGTTGCCGCCAAGGGTTAGCTTGGATTTTGCTCAGTTGCCACCAAGGGTTAGCTTCGAATTTTTCCTAGTTGCCGCCAAGGGTTAACTTGGATTTTCCTCAGTTGTCGCTAAGGATTAACTTGGATTTGTCTTAGTTGCCGCCAAGGGTTATCTTAGATTTTGCTCAATTACTATTGAGGGTTTGCTCGGATTATGCTCAGCCAATTGCCGCCGAGGGTTTGCTCGGATTATTCTCAGTTAGGATTATACTCAGCCAGTTGTTGCCGAGGGTTTTCTCAGATTTTACTCAGTTTTCACTTAGATCCTCTGAGATTTATGTCAGATTTTAAGTGCACACACTTGCACATTTGTGTCATTAGTCAAGGAGAATTTTGTAAAATTCAAGGATCTAATACTGTCAGTGAGGGTTCTCGCTCAAGGACCTGACAACTTCTTAGTTTGGGGAGAGTTTTACCCTCAAGGATTCGAACATCCAGATGAAATGTTAAATCAGGCTGCAAAATGAACTGTCACTAGCTTTGGCATTCGGATATCGCACTATCTATCAAAATAGATTTGCTATCTAGTCTGCTTCAACCCTCTGCCAAAGAGGGGCATCTGTAGACACCCCATTTTTTGCATTCACCTGATTAATCAACTCGTCAACCCGATTGCAATGGTTGCCAATGATGGATGTTTATTCCAATGCTTTATTTGTTACTAGATATGTTTCAGAAATTCGGATGAGGTATCTCAAACTAACAAAACTATAGAAACCACGTTACGCTAAAAAATATAACCCCAAAAATATAAAAATCATCATCTTACCGACAAAAAGAAGCTTTTCGATAAAAATCACTAAAAAATGACCAAATTACCAAAATACCCTAACTTCAAAACATCCCTAGAGCCCACATTATACTTAGGAAAATCCTTTCAAACACATAAAACAATAAATCGAAACCAAATAAATCATTTCGCCAATTTTTACAAAATTCGACAAAATTATGAAAATACCCCTTATAAAGTTCACAATGATGTCGCACAAAAAATTTCATAAATGACACAAACTAATATTCCCATTGAATTCCTTACGAAAAATTGATTCCAAAACATTCTACAAACATTGAAAAACGACTTAAAACGCAAAAAGTCCTCTCCGAGGGTAAAACGATAATTTTACAATTTTAATAATTAAAAATTACGAAATTAATAATAAAAATATTAATTAATGTAAAGTGAAATCTTAATGAAAATTAAAGTCAATCAAATAAGACTAAAGTCAAAATTAAAGTCAATCAAGTAAGACTAAAGTCAAAATCTTAAAGTTAATCAAGTAAGACTAAAGTCAATTAAGTAAGACTAAAAGTCAAAATCCTAATAGAATTCTAATTAAACAATAACTCTATTTAAAATAATTCTAATTAAACTATAACTCTATTTAAAACAATTTTAATTAAAAAATTTCTTTATTCAAATGGGGCGACAGACGTCGTTCTAAACTTAGCAAACGAACTCGACTCATAGAAATAAAAGGGATAGATTCAACCTAAAGAAGACATGACCTTTCTGAAAAAAGAACTCAAGCTAACCCAAATGACTCATGAAAACTCAAGACAAGTACCCACACGAGCTTGATTAGGATTGAGGACTGAGATATTGCTTACAACTGGTAGGATTGAAGCACTATGATCTTTAGGGAACAACTGGGCGATGTTGAGAAATTCTGAGGTCATTTCTAACTGTTGACTTGATATTGACGTTTGTTCTAATTGACCGGACTTACAACCCTAGTTAGACGATGGACGATTGAGCTTAGGTACAATGGTAACCTTGTAACCCCATCAAATGTGGATTATCACATTGATAACATTTTAAATGAATCCTAAGGTTTTATTGAATTCTGTGTACCAATCCATTAAATAATTCACTCATGTAATGATTATTCAGAAGGAAAATAATTTTATTGCACTCTTGAAAATTATTGACAAATAATGTTTTCATTAAATATAAAACCTTCACAAATCTGATTATTTTTTGTAATTTAATAATTTTTCAAGGTCAATGAAAAAAATATATTTTTTAAAAAAATATATTTTTTGTAAAAATCCTTTTTTCACAAATTTTCCATGCAAAAATAAGTCTTTTGCAAATCATTTTTCCTTCATTTCCTTTTCTTTTGGAAAACATTTTTTTTGGAAAATATTCTTCTTTCAGAAAATATTCTTCTTCTTTTAAAATGGGTTGAAACCCAAATTAGTAAAGAATTTGAATTTCATTTTGATTTAAATGGTCTGGCCCATCATGATTGTTGGATCGAGATGGACTAGGTCTTTATGAACCATTGCCAAGTTTTAAAATGGACTTTTTATTGGGTTGGTGCACCCATTTTAATCTCAAGTCAGGTTAGATAAAAATTTTAATTCTCGAAGACAACCATACATTCTGATCTCATCATTTACATACATACATTCATCATTCATAAGGTCCCATTCAATAAACAACCCGGGAACACCCACAATAAGTTCGAGTCGTGACTTACAGTGGAGGTTTCTAGACTCTAAGCTTATTACGTGCAATGCATTTTTATCTAGCAACCCTTGCCCAAGTACACCTATATACCTCTCGATACGTAGTGACTTGGTTTGATATACTGTATAGGTGATAATCTAAGACTCCAACTCAAATCTCTGAAATAAAAAAACAACCAGTTTAATCCCTAGTTGAGAGGTGGTACACGATGCTGAGCAAGGGCCCACTAAATACCTCTCGTCTAAAATAAACGTTGTCTATCCCTCTCGTACAGTAGGGTACAGCAGGGCAGGATCTTGCTTAGGCACTGATTTTGATCAAGAAGTGCAATTGATGAACTTGGATTACCTTTGATATATCGTCTAGGTACAAGTCTAGGGTTGTAGCTTTCATAAATGATTTAGCATCCCACGAGGGAACCGACTACAGATTAGTACTACGTTGGCAATCAGGACATGTGACTGTGCGGTTTACAATAGGTCAAAGGCTCAGATTGCTCCAGCTTGGGTGCATCGATATACCATTCAGAGTCACCTGATTAAACGGTACTGATGCCCCAGTTTTATATACCCTAAGGTACGTGACTGGAGTTGTGGTTTTCATGAATGACGTCGCATCTCCGAAGAGACCGGGCCACGCACTAGTGCTTCGTTGCCTATATGGGACATGCAAAGCGATAAATGTGCTAGTGATGTGTGCAAAAGAGGGTGGAGTGTGCCCTGGGCCCTTTTTCAAGCAAATGGGCCCGTGGGCCAAATCAAACCATCACAACATGAATATCATATGAATATTACCAATACAATTCATCACATCAAGATTAAGATCAAAGCATACACATCAAAATATATCTATCATGATCATGGTATGTTAGATAGACAATCAACAAGGATAGCATAACCATAACTAATCATCGACCTATCATAACAACAAACCTTTTTTTTTCTTTTGTTTATAGTCCAATCAAGGATGCTTTGGGCAACCCTAAATAAATTGAGATTCTCAAAGAATATTGAATTGAGAATAGATTGATAGTTGTAAAGATAAGGAGCGATGAACAATTTTTTTTTCTTTTGAAAGACATGCATAGCAAATCTTTGGAGAACATCGGCTAACTTGAATAACTCATAAGGTTTCAAATTTTACTAAAAGTCATTAAGCCAATATAGCCATCTCATCGATAATCCAATACCATAACCTTCTAGATTTGATAGAAAAATTTGGATCCAAAAATGAAATTCACATTTTTTTACTTTGGTCCAATGTTTTGAAAATAAGCGGTTATGAAATCAAATTGAAAACCAAAATTTGAAAATTAATTTTTAAAGATTTTTTTGAATTTTTCCTTTTTTATAGAATTTCATCCGCCATAAACACGTGGCATTGGATCATTTTTCAGGTGCCACGTGGCAGGGTTAATGACTGTTAGTAAGAAAAGAACCTTACTAAGCTAGAAAGACTAGTCCATTCCCTTTTTTGTTTTTTTTTTTAAATTTATAAAACGAAAAACAAAATTAAAAGAAAAAGAAAAAACAAAAAAATTCATGTTGCTGCCAGCAACATTAACAACCCAAAACTCTACTTTTTGTTTTTTAATGTGCTGCCACAAAAAAATTTAACATTACTGATAGCAAATACACTTCACCTCATCTTAGTTCACTCTTTTGTTTTTTTTATTTTTTTTTATCAACATGTTGCAGCCACAACATGCTGCCAACACCTCAACCTTTTTTTTTCCATATGTGTTCCTGCCAGAAACACACAACTTGGAAACTTTTTTTATTTTTAGTTTTTTTTCATTTTTATGTATCAACTTGCAGCATACACAGCTCACAACACTCACAATTTTTATCTTTTTTTTTTTTTTGTTCCCAAGCAAATTCCAAACAAATGGAATAGACCCAATTTCCACTTCATCCAGCCACATCAATCTATGAAGAAAAGCACTTGTTTCAAAATTTACAACCTTACGTGTCAAAATCTTGTTCTTTGGATGACTACAATTATACAGAACCATCGAAGACCAATTCTTCTTTGGATATACAGTCTGCACCACTCCACCCATCTTAGTACTTTCCTTTGGCGTGTAATCAGATGAACATGCATTAATGCAAATTTCTCATCAATTAGTTCTGTTAATTCCTTGATGTCTGCAAGATAAAGAAAATCACAATCCACAAACATAGACCAGCCTTCATAATTAGCTAGATATGGAGTCAAGAATCGAGTAAATGAGAATTCTATACTCTCTGTTGCTCCCTTCTCTCTCCAATAGAAGTCATTGTTCCTCAAATCAGATTGTTTGATTGGTATCACTTCGATTGGAATCGAGGAATGCTTCAAGATCGAATGACGACAACCTTCATAAGCCAGATCTTCTCAAGTACCGTATCCTACAAAGATCTTAAATGCCCTTGATTTAACTTTAGTTCCATTACTCAAATGCGTTCTCTTCCGTTCAAATTCACATGAACGGGTGGGAAAGACATTTTAGATGCTTGTAGAATAGATCTGAATTGAGTTCCTGACTCGATAGAAGAAAAGAGACAAAAAATAACAAAACCAGAAATAGAATGCTATTTCAAAATGGGTTTTAGGGGGGAGAAGATATGGGTTTTGGGGAGGTCACGATCGAAGGGGCAGAGAGAGAACGCAGTATAGTTCATGTAGCGATAGAGGAGGTCTGGGTGGTCTCTACAAGCTGAGGCGATTGGGGAGATGTGAGAGTAGAGAGATGGTAAAGGGATTGTGAAGCTGGAGAGATGGTAGAGAGAAAGAGGAGAGAGACGTCTCTCTCTCTCTCTCTCTTGGCTGTCCATTCTTTTCTACATGGAGAAGAAGATAGAGAAAGGAAAAAATTCACGTTTTGCTAATGGCACACCAGTCCGGTATGCTGTTTTTTTTTTTTTTTTTTTTTTGCAATTTTTTTCTTGGAATCCCCTCTTCATCACGAACAACTTTAAAGAAACAATTTTTCTTGTTTCTTAGCACATTAGTTACAAATAATTTATCTTCAAAACTCGCCACACATGCATAGTAACGTGCCAAAAAAATTGCATCCAAATTTTTTCTAAAAAGTCCATAGCTCTCATCCCAACCACCATCATTCCATCTTCAATGAAACCAAACATTTGAATTATTTAGGGTCTCCCAAGTGATCCTGATTGAACCATAGAAAATAACATGCCAAAATCAAATATTTAAAGTCTAAACAAATGATTACTAATTAAGCCAACAAGAATAATGAAAACAAAATAAACATATAAATAAACAGTTAAAAATAAAGAAACTAAAAATAACTAGGTCGTCTTGGCAATGTTCCCATACTTAGAGCTTTTCAAATTTGATCCTCAATAATCCCCAGCGGAGTCGCCACTGAAAGCGCCCTCGATCCGCTGGGTGTGCGGATCCGCTTTTGATTTCCGAGGTTTGGGAGTCGCCACCTAGTTATTACGGTCTAGGAACCGAACATTGACTATAAACAGATAAGGAAAACTAATCTACAAAAGAAACTAGGTTCGGAGATCATGTTACGGGGGTTGGAAGGTGTTAGGCACCAACCCCGCCCGGCAAACGTCGGTCTCTACTACTTCCCAAAAACGATTACATTGCAAAATATACTAAAAATAGTGAATAATAATAATAATAAGTTACCTTGCGGATTACAACGATTCCTTCAACACTAACGGAGAGTATCCTCGTATGTATTTCCTTGCTATTCTCCTATCACCGGATCTACTTCTGATCTCCAAGTTGAGGTATCTTCTTCTTAGATCTGTGAGTTTTTTTAATTTTTTTTATGGATTTCTAGGTGTTTTGAAAGGGTTTTTGAGTATTTTTTGAACAAAAGTTAGGGCTTAAAAATCAAGGTTTTGAAAAGGTTAGGGAGGCTTCTTGACCTACTTTTTCTAGGATTTTCTTTTTCATACGAGATTAGGGTGTGGAGACCCCTATTTATAGATTTTTTTAAAAGCGTTTTAGATAGAGTTAGAGTTAGATTATGTTTCTTTTGGATAATTTTATAGTTTAATTAGAATTCTATTAGGGTTAGGGTTTGACTTTGGTCTTATTAGATTGATTAGGGTTTTAACTTAAGTCTTACTTGATTGACTTCATTTTAGGGTTTTGACTTAAGTCTCACTTAATTGACTAGATTTTAGGATTTTGACTTAAGTCTTACTTGATTGACTAGATTTTAGGATTTTGACTTAAGTCCTACTTAATTGACTTGATTTAAAAAAATTTAATTTTAATTAGGATTTCACTTTACATTAATTAATGTTTTCATTATTAATTTCGAAATTTTTAATTATTAAAATTGTAAAATTATCGTTTTATCCTCGGAAATGACTTTTTGCGTTTTAAGTCATTTTTTAATGTTCCAGGATGTTTTGTAATAGATTTTTCGTAAGAAATTCAATGGGAATATTGGTTTGTGTCATTTATGAAATTTGTTATGCGAAATGGTCGTGAACTTTATGAGGGGTATTTTCGTAATTTTGTCGAATTTTGTGAAAATTGACGAAATGATTTATTTGATTTCGATTTGTTGTTTTATGTGTTTGAAAGTATTTTCTTAAGCTTAACGTAGCCTCTAGGGATGTTTTAAGGTTAGGGGTATTTTGGTAATTTGATCATTTTTTAGTGATTTTTATCGTGAAGCTTCTTTTTATCTGAAAAATGATGATTTCTAGACTTTTGGAGTTATATTTTCCTAGCTTAGCGTGATTTTTACAGTTTTGTTAGTTTTAGATACTTCATCTGAATTTCTAAAACATATCTAGTAATAAATAAAACATTAGAACAATCATCCATCATTGGGAATCATCGCGATTGGGTTGACGAGTTGATTAATCAGGTAAATACAAAAATGGGGCGTCTACAAGTCTGTCAGATTCTTAAGAGGTGTATGGGAGTACCAATGGCAATGTTAGCACCCCAAGGCGAGATGATCTAACTTTCGAAATTCAAAAGTGCATTATCTTTTGCAAAGTGTGCCCCAAGTTTGTGACAGCCGATACCAAAGCATTTTGAAGAACACAGAAGCCCTCATACGTATAAGTGCCCAAGACAAGAACTTGATGAGGTTGGAATGAGTGAAGCTAGATCGTCTAGTCCAAATTTTAAGGACACATCCTTTTTAGATGAGGTCAAACTACGTTCTGTGGCGTCCTGCCAAACTCTAACACAAAGCCCCCATGTCAGATCTTGAGGTACAAGGTGGCGCCTCGAAATTTTGGCATGGTCTCTACTGTTTATGTTAGCATTCCCTGAGTTCAACCTGCACCTGATAGACGACAAACACTATCCTATATATATACATACAAAATATAATACTAACAGAAGCCTACATACATCAATAACATACGATAGATCAAGGTGTAGAAAGATAAATAAAATACAGGATTATACAAATATTCCTCACTCTAATAAAAGTCCTAACGCTCAATACAAAATCTATAATACTCCTAGACAAATCGACACTACTAGGGGGTACAACCCCAATACTCACCAGGTGACAGACTCTGGTTATCTATCTAACCTACCAAATGATCCTCACTTGTGCTCTATACCTGCCTCGCCAAGCTCTAAATCTGAAACTAAAAAAATGGAGAAGGAGAGGGTGAGTAACAATGGTTACCTAATAGGGAAACAAACAATTTCTACCAATAACCTCTCCTAACATGAATGAATAAACATACTAAATCATTTCAACATATGTAAAGTTTTACAGAAGAAACTATGATAAACTAATACATATAGTCAGCGACTAAACATTTTAAAACTCACATTACATCAATCAATAGTACCCATTATAACATTTTCTTTTTATACAAATCTAATTAATAATCAAATGGAAACATTAAACATGCATTTCATTTTATATATCAAAATAAGGAAACATATACATAATACATAATAGTGGAATAGTGGAATTAGAGAATTGGGATTCACGACTGGATCACTCCTAGTCGAGACATGATGTTTCATAATAAAGTATTAGTTCCTAATTTTGTGGCTGGTCGCTGTTTACCACACTTGCAAGACCATTTATTTGGCACAGGCTACCGTTTAACGTGACCGTAAGCAATGGGTCTCTTTTCGATGTGTCAGAACGTTCGTCTATGCCTATCAAGCATGCATGTGATTCTCAAATATTCAAACCATTCGTATATGACCACATTTACATTACAAGTTCACTGGTAAAGATAAAGAGGAATAAACCCAGATTTCAGTTGTGATTCCACTCTCATACGCGTCCCATACAACGTATGAGTTTGGTTGTCCCTACAGTACATCCCAGGATAGTATATCACTTCGAATGATATGACAAACTATATTTTCAAGTATTCACAAGCTTTTTAACAGTTCATAATATATATATATATATATATATATATATATCATTTCCTCTCTTTGAAAATAATTAAGAAATTTTCTTTGAAAACAAATAAGAAATTAACATTACAAAGTTGAGAATGGATATCCAGTTTCCTACCATGCAACTGTGGTCACCCGGCCTAAAATAAATAACAAAACTTGGAGCCTCTATACCAATAGAATTTAAATAAACATGCAACCAATCATTATCCCTAGATATCCTTTCACCAACCTACACACAACATTACAATGTAAAATGCAAACATCACCCATCGGGTAAGATTCTTATATTTTACCATTTTATCCCCTTTTCCTTTTTTTATTTTTTTTTTATTCTTGCACTTTTTACTTTTTTAAACACATCATTCATTTTTCGAATTCATTCACTCAAATATTCATTTTTCGATGTCAAATTCTTTTTCACATTTTAAAATTCATTTTTATCATTTAAATTGAAAATTTACAAAACTTATATCAAAGTAGGGTCCGACCAGTGCACAGAACCCAACTGACGGGAATAACCTAATGAAATATCTTACCCACGTATAGTTTATTATAAAATACAAGTAAATATATCAAATATACAAGTTCTTGTATGAATTTGAAATAACAAAAAGAATTCTATATATTTTTTGGAAATACATCATAAGTTTTCATTAAAATCCTAAATACGGTTTTTACAATCTACAGTTATCAATAGAAATTGAGAGTCCTTACAATCTCTGTACGAGATGATTGAATCACGTGACGGAAATCAAGACGATTGACACAAAAATTGAGATGGATCGAACTTCGAGGTAACTAATTTTTGAATCTGACCCGGTGGTTTCGAAGATCTCGATGCCGTCATCATTTCTCCTTTCTACGACAGATGAAGGTTTGACCTCAAAACTGATGAAATTCGAGGTTTAAAAATTGAAAATCTCATATCACGTACGACTAATTTTTAATGATACGAGGTGAAAGAGAAGATGAAACGAAAAGATATTGGGTGGATTTTGTAGATGTCGATGTTGTAGACATTTTTTCTTTCAATGTCGGAAGTTAACGGCGACCCGTTTGCGATGAATCTGAGATTGAAAATCGAAGAAAAATATGTTTTTTAAATGGTGACTGGTTTTAAACGAAGAAAATAATGATGAATATTATTTTTATTTTAAAAAAATTATTTATATAAATGCAGGACGAAATCGATATTTTACCTATTGTTTCGTTCGATAATAACTTGACCGTCCGGACTCTAAAAGTGATGAATGAATACTCCATTTTATCAAATTTTTTATTTTGGATCTAATGGTGTGGTCAAATTCTACAAATTATGTCTCTAGACAAAAATTTACATTTTTGGCCCAATAAGACTCTAAAATTGACGTCGTTTTCATTTTTGACGATATTTCGACTTTTTTGACTCTAAAAATGACAAGTAAATAGTTCATTTTCTATAATTTTTCGTTATAAATTCAATTGTTTGATCAAATTTTAAAAATTCATGCTCTAGCAAAAGTCATTATTTTGGCCTAGTCCGACTCGAAAATCGAGGATTTTGTAACTTTTCTATTCGAACTCGCATTTAAGCGTATTTACAGACTAAAGTATCTTTTTCGATCATTTTATATCCTACAGTGAGGTCATATTTCATTAAAAATAATAAAAAAATATCCTAAAGTTTTATCCTAATTCCTACTTTAAGAATTTTGTCAAATTTTCACTATATATTTTCCTTGAGATACAAATTGAAATTTAGGGTTTTATATGTTCCCTGTAAAATGCATTTATAAAAAATTTCAAAAGGATGGGTAAATTGTATAAAGGACAAAAGACGTTAGAATGACGATTTGATTAGCTGAATAACACGAGAGAATACGAGAATTTGAGATAGTCACTACTAGAGGTAGATCTCAAAGGGATTAGATGTTTTCATTAAAAATTTATATTATGTTTATTTATAGTTTGCTATTAGAACTTTCTTTGTTAAGTAGTTGTTTTTGTTTTATCTGAATATTGTATTATTTATGTTTTGTTTCAAAAACGGTTTCTTTATACAGTATTTTTCAAAAATCCTTTTCTTTTTCATAATTATTTTGTCTTGTGCTAGTTTACACAGTGTAGGTTGAAAATACTAGTGTGTGTTTTTCCGACATAATTTAGGAACCAATTACCTAAACTATGATCAAAGTATTTTTCATAGTGTTTTCAGGGATTAGACGTTGCGATAGTGGTGAGTGGTATGTTATCTCATTTCAGAAGATATTGTGTTAATATTACATGACTGTAAGATCATTTTCAGGTGTTATCCAACCCATTTCATTTTCTTTTGTCAATTTCAATTTTGCATTTGCATGTGCATATTAAAATATTGAGGACAATATTATGTTTAAGTTTGGGGGTATAGATCGGATGTCCATCTATTTTCTTTTACTTTCTATTCAAAAATCATAAAATTTTAAAAAATATTTTGTCAACTTTGTTGTATTTTGTTCAAGATCTTAGCTTGTATTATTAAAACACTTAGTTAAAAATATTAAATCGGTCTTTGGTTGGAAGCGTTGATCTAAAGTCTCCATTCGTGTTTCTCTGATGCAAAAATTAGAACAAAGTTACGTTTTGTTTATAGTTACTTCTAATAAGGTTACCAAGAGTCTAGGTTGAATTAAGTGAGCTTGTTGTTACATTCTTTCTATCTAGAATATAAAAAAAATTAGGTTTGATGAACTTTGACTTCCTTGTTCATCTGGTTGGCTGATTAGAAAAAAAAAAAACAAAATTGGGTTGAATATGTCTTGAGCAGCAATCATTTAATTAAACAAAAGGACTACCTATTTTTCTTAAAAAGAGTAGAAAAAATAAAGGAAAAGAAAAAAATAAAAGAGTAAGAAAAAGAAAAATATCCCTTGAAATGAAAAATAAAAGAAGATTAAAAATAATCAAAGTTGAAAAGTTTAGAGTTTCAATAAGGTGAAAGCTATCAAGTATAAAAACATGAGTGTGCTGGAATACCACAGATAAAGCCCCTTGAGGTATTAAAGTGAACATTCACATTTCTCACTACCCTTGATAGGATGCAAAGTTTAGAATTAAACCCTAAGTGATCCAATTATTCTAGATTAGTTAGAAGGTTGAAACTCACTTTAGGAAACCGGATCTCTTAAGTTTCTAAATTAAAATCACCATATCTTAACCATCAATATCAGTCTAAGCTTTTTCATTGAGAAATAAGAGTTGAGACTCCATACCAATTATTACTTCCAAATGATTGACAAATCTTAAAGAACTTGTACTTTTAAATATAAGTTTTTGTTTTAACCATTATTACTTTAAAAGTTATTTCGAATTTTGTATGTATATTTTCTACAACCCCTCATAAGTCAAACTCGTCCACTAGAAGTACCTATCGATTTAAGGGATTGCTGCATTCGCTAAATGTAGTTGAATGCCTATGAAAGTGGCAAATTTATTTTCTAAAGGACTAGAAAAAGATAAGTTTTAAGATGTGATTAGTGACTCAAAACATTGATTTATCCACACTTTTTCCAGATATATATCTCAATTTTCATCCTTATTTCATTAGATTAGATAAATAAGTATGTTAAGTCTCAATTTATCACATTTCATGCTACACCATGTTAATTAATTTTAATTATACAAAATAATTGTAAATATCGAAACACTGATCATGTGTATTCACTATATAGGTCAATGATCAACTCATCCAAATGAACACGAAATCACTAAGTAAAAGTGGACTACAATCAAGAAGTCAAATCAAACAGCCAGTCAAAAATTGAGATCTGGATGTTTCCAGATCAATCTGGCACAGTCAACTATGAATGTGGCATAGTCCACCTCGGTTGGATTGTCCTAGAATTACTCTAGTTTGTTTCACACGTGTGATTATACGCAAGAGTGATGGCAACTATTTTTTTATCCTTCGAGAACACCTCAAGTCTAGAAATATATCATTTTTCCAATTAGGAAAAAGTCTTTGGGCTCTTGTCCTTTCTCTCTTCTACCCGCAATGTCCTTAGCTTTTTCTCATTAATTTTTATTTTTAGTGAGGTTTTATTTCAGCAACTTCTGTAATTTCTCAAGGAGATAGTGTATCTTGGTTACTATGAATACAAGTGTTTTTTCTTTTACTTTTTCTTGTATCCTTGTCACGACCATATACTAAACTCCCACATTAGGGAGAGGAGGAAACCTAGGACCAAGCTTCAATTTTATATTATTTCTTTATCCTTCCATGTTCTTTATATTATTTATAGGATTCACTTCAAGGTTTTATCCAATTCTAATGGATCAAAACTTTAGATGAATCTCTACACCTCATATGATTAACTTAGATGTTTTATATTTTAGATAAGATTAAGATAGAAGATGATTAAACTAGATATTTGATGGTAGGAACTTCACATGTTAATGAGTGAAGGAGTCCTAACTATAGTATTTTCTTAAAAAGCTTCATGTCATATCTTCTAACCCAAGAAGCTCACACCAAGCCCTTGAGGTTGAGTGCAAAGAAGGATAAACTCAAATACAGTTTTATTTGCTAATCCTAGGTTACTTTAATCACTAATAATTTTATCTCTTTTGTTTTCCTAGTATAATTTTCCCTTATATTACTTTATTTTCCAGCAACATCTACTCTCCATTTTGTTTCATAAAAATACAAACATAGATTTTAAATTATAACTTAGATTAACTTCATTCTTTCTAACTTGATAAAATCCCTTCTTTCTTTTTGGTATTTCTGTCTTTTTCCTTCAGCCATCACACTCTAGACTTTTGTCTATAAAATTTCTTTTCATCTTCAATTTCTTCATTATGCTTCTTTAGTGCCTTATTTTTCCTTAACAACTAAGGATCCATTTATTTGATTATTTTCTTGTTCCCTTTGGACTTCAT
The DNA here is from genome assembly GCF_017979445.1 of Akebia trifoliata. NCBI lineage: Eukaryota > Viridiplantae > Streptophyta > Magnoliopsida > Ranunculales > Lardizabalaceae > Akebia > Akebia trifoliata. The sequence goes on from NC_141378.1 coordinate 30,286,428, forward strand.
TCAACTATAATCTGGCTATTTCCTTCTTGTCATTAATCGACCCGATAACATCCATGTTCCATGCTCTCAACGCAATCATAACAGTTCTCAACTTGTTTGTAATTTTTTACATCAGATTCCTATCCCACTAGAATTCTCCATGCTTCCTCCACCAATTCTTTGACCACTGGTTGACCAATCCACAAGTTAAAGAATTTTAAACAAAATTTGGATGCGCACCATATCCATCTGGAAAAATGAATTTAATAGGTGCATAATCAAAAACTTCCTCCTATAGATAACATAAATTCATGAATGGGAATTTAAATAGCCAATCTAAATTTATTGGTGCTCTATCCAACCTACTAGCAATCCGTCGCCCACCCATTGATTTTGTGGCACCCCGCCAAACGCTAACACAAATCCCCATGTCAGATCTCGAGGTACTAGGTGGCACCTCAAAATTTCGGCATGGTCTCCTCTGTTTATGTTAGCATTCCAAGGCGTTCAACCTGCACCTGATAAACGACATACAATCCTGCATATAACAAATAAAATATAATACTAGCGGAAGCCTATATACGTCTAATCATGTACGATAGATCAGAGTGCGGAAGAAGAAAAATTATATACAGGATTATACAGGAATTCCTCACTCTAACAAAATTCCTATCACTCAGAACAAAATCTATATTACTCTCAGACAAATCGACACCACTAGGGGTAATAACCCCAATACTCACCAAGTGACGAACTCTGACTGTCTATCTGACCCACCAGATGATTCTCACTCGTGCTCTATACCTGCCTCGCCAAGCTTAGGATCTGAAACTAAAAAAATGGAGAAGGAAAGGGTGAGTAACAATGGTTACCCAGTAAGGAATAACACACTTTCTTCCAATAACCTCTTCTAACATGAAGGAATAAGCATACTAAAATCATTTTAAAATATACAAAATTTTACAGAAGAACTACGATTAACTGGTACATATAGCTAGGGATGAACAACTAAACATTTTAAAACTCACATTTCATCAATCAGCATTACTCACTATAACATTCTCTTTTTATATAAATCTAATTAATCAAATGGAAACATCAAACATGTATTTCATTTTATATATCAAAATAAGCAACAGATACAAAATACACAATGGTGGAGTATTGGAATTAGAGAGTTGGGATTCACGACTGGATCGCTCCCAGTCGGGACATGATGTTACAATTCTTTTCTGGCTTTTAGTTCCTGATTTTGTGGTTGGTCGTTGCACTTACCACGCTTGGTTGACCATTTATCTGGCTCAGGCTGGCCATTTGACGTAACCGTAAGCAATGGGTCTCTTTTCGATGTGTCAGAACGTTCGACTACTATAGATTGTTAGTGATCACTGACTAATCATCTTCGTCTATGCCTATCAGGCGTGCATGTGATTCCCAAATATACAAACCATTCGTATACGACCACCTTTACATTACAAGTTCACTGGTAAAGATAGAGAGGAATAACCTGGATTCCAGTTGTGACTCCACTCTCATACGCGTCCCATACCACGTATGAGTTTGGTGGTCCCTACCGTACATCCCAGGATAGTACACCACTCCGGATGATATGACGCACTATCCCTTCAAGTATTCACAAACTCTTTAACAGCTCACAAAATAGTTACTTATATATATTATTTTCATTTGAAAACAAAAGAGAAATTAACAATACAAGGTTGAGAATGGATATCGAGTTTCCTACCATGCAAGTGTGGCCACCCGGCCTAAAATAAATAACATAGCGGAAAGGTAAACAACGCCTCGCGCTAACAGAAATTTAAATAAACATGCAACCAACAATATTATCCCTGGATATCTGTTCACCAACCTACACACAACACAACAATGTAAAATGCAGATATCACCCCTCGGGTGTGACTGACATTTTACCGTTTCATACCCTTTTTCCCTTTTTCCGATTTTTACAATTTTCAATCTCTTCAATAAAATATCCATTTTTTGCTATTCATCAACTCAATATGAGTTCATTGAATATTAAATCACATTTTCTAATAATAGAATTTATTTTTATCAATAATATTGAAAAAGAATACAAATTTTATATCAAAACGGGGTCCGAGCAGTGCACACGACCCAATTGATGGAAATAACCCGTTAAAATACCCTACCCACGTATAATTTGTTAAAAATTACAATTAAACATATCAAACATGCAATTTCTAGCGTGAATTTTTAAATAACAAAAGAATTCTATATTTTGGAAATATATCAAAAAAAATTTCGATAAAATCCTAAATGCAATTTTCACAATTTATGATTACTAATAGAAATTGAGAGTTCCTTACAATGTCTAGGCAAAAGGATCGAAGCGTGTGCGTAGAAATCGAGGCGATCGACACAGAAATCGAGACGGATCGAACATTGAAGTGGCTAATTTTTGAATCTGATCTGGTGGTTTCGAAGATCTCGATGCCATCGTCCTTTCTCCCTTCTGCAACGGAGGACGGTTTGACCCCGAAACCGATGAAATTTGAGGTCGAAGTTTACAAAATTTCCGTATATAAATACGGCTAATTTTTGACGATATCGGGTGAAAAAGAAAGTGAAACGAAAAAAGGTTGGGTGGATTTTATAGATGTCGAGACTACGAACGTTTCTCCCTTCTGCGTCAAAAGACGGTTTGACCCAGAAAAGGATGAAATCCGAGATCAAAGTTTCAAAATTTTCGTATATAAATACGGTTGTTTTTTTATGATACCGGGTGAAAGAAAAGATGAAATGAAGAATTCTTGGGTGGATTTTATAAATGTCGAAGCTGTAGATCTTTTTCCCTTTTGCGGCGGTCGTCGACGACGAACCGTTTGTGAGAGATCTGATGTGGAAGATAAGAAGAAAAATAATTTTTTTATTTTTTATAAGTCTCGGCTGTTTGGACGGGTTGGGGAAGACGAATTGAAAAAGAAATTATTAAAATTTTATTTATATAAAATTTGAGACAAAATCCGTATTTTGTTAATTGTTTTGATCGACGATAATTTGATCATCCGGACTCCAAAAATGACAAATGAATACTCTATTTTGCCTAATTTTTCATTCCGGATCTAATGGTGTAGCCAATTTCTACAAATTCTGTCTCTAATAAAAATTTACATTTTTTGCCTGAGGTGACCCCTAAAATTGATGTCGTTTTCATTTTTGACGATAATTCGACTTTCTGGTCTCCAAAAATGACAAATAAATAGTCCATGTTCAATAATTTTTTGTTACGAATCCAATGGTATAATCGAATCTTAATAATTCTATCGCTAACAAAAAGTCACTATTTTAGCCTGGTCCGACCCGGTAATCGAGGATTTTGCAACTTTTATATTCGGACTCGCATTTGAGCATGCTTTCAGGCTAAAGTATATTTTTCGATCATTTTGAATCTAATGGTGAGGTTAGATTCCATTAAAAATGATCAGAAACATCCTAAAATTTTACCCCTAAGTCCCACTTTTAAGATTTTCTTAAAATTCTACTATTTATTTTTTCCTCGAGATACGAATTGAAAATTCGAGGTTTTACAGATTTATTGGTCCAAGAAAACCAATTATCAACTATCTTCAAATCTTGAAGGCTAGTAACATCATTACAGCTGTTGAATTCACTCATAGTTTTACATGACGTTGGTCTTCCTCCAATTTTTTCATTTTGAAAACAAACCATGTTAAAGTCACCCATCACTATCCACGGTTGATTAGAAAACCACAACTTCAGATCATCCCAAAGTTCTCTTCTGGTTCATTTTGAATTATCAACATAAACTATAAATATTTGGAAAATGAAGCCATCTCTAACTCTTTGAACCTGACAATGTATCATTTATCTAGATTCAAATAGTTTATCAACTTTAAATTTTAGAGGATTCCATCCCACCAAAATATGTCCATATGGATGGGACTAATAATTATCTAAAAACTTCCAAAAGTTACACATTTTTTTCTAATATTTTGGTATTAGCGCTGACTCAACCTTAGTCTCACAAAATCCTAGTAACTCCACCTTTTCCCTTCTTAGCAAGTTTAAAATAGTTTGTCTCTTCCTCCAATCATTCATTCCCTGCACATTTCAAGCTAAGACTAACATAATAACTAGGTTGAAGGTTCCTCTTCCGCGTGGGTAGTCATTTGAGATTGAGTAGACCTCGTCACAACTTCATCAACTCTCCTCATTCTTTTTATTTTTCCCCCTTTCTTCTTCTTTTTCTGAGATTGCATACTAGGATTCGTGATCTCTCCTTCCTCTTCTTATGGCACCTGATTAGAGGTCAAAGGCTCTTGAGTATCATCTTCAAGTTCTTCCACACCCCTCTGATATGCACCAAGGCATGGAAAGCATTAGTTATTTTCATAATTTGTAGCTCTACTTCCAATATGTTCTCTAGATCTTTCCTCTTCATTTTAATTTCTTTTTCTTTACCTTTTTTCATGTTGTTGGAATTCCCTTTTTGAGGAATAGATTCCCATTGAATCACCTCTTTCCCCTTCTCACTAACATCAGTAGTTTGTACATCACACTTCCCTTCCTTAGAATCTTTAGAAGGATTAACATTACTAACCATCATTATCACCTTCGAAAGATCCTCACCTACCCTAATTGTAGTTGGCACGACCACCTCTTCTCCTCGTTTCTGCCTCCATTCTTCCCTCATTATCACTTTAGTTGCAGGTTTCTACCATGGGCATTAATCTAGCGAATGAAAAATGTTTCACATTGATTACACGGCTTCGACTTCCATTCAAATACAATCTTTTGAAAAATTACTTTGTTGTTCTTCCTTCCTAGCCCATTGGTTGAAGGAAACGAACATTTCGTATCGATTTCTACACAGTTGAGCATAACCTAATCTTGATCTTTTGGTCGTCTCATCATCTATGTGCAAGTGATTTCCAATTACACTTCCAATCTTTCTAAGAGAATCAGAAGCCCAAAATTGTAATGGTAGATGTGGAAGTCAAATCCAGATCGGAATAGTTTTCATCGTCTTTCGAATTGGATTTGAATCCAAAGTCCACTTTCAAATAATCAATGGTCTCTCCCCTGCCATCTAGATCATAGAATTTAAAACCATATTTTAGTCTTCCACATTGTTAAATTTGAACAAGAAAAAATCCTCCTCCAAGGACATCATCTCCATGTGCCCCTTAATTTTCTAGATCCTTTCCACCGTAGATTTCAGACAAATAAAATAAGGTTGTTTACCTAAAAGGTAACCCACCAAAGAATGCTGCCAACAGATCACTTCCTTATGAATAAGATCTTCTAGAATGAAGACCAATTTCTTATCCTTCCCCTAAGAGAATACCTTTAAATCCTTTTTAATAGAGAAATCGTTATCCTTAAAAAGGTTTTTCTAAGAAAAAATAGATAAATACGCAGTCATGGAGAATTGTCACGTCCTCGATTTAGGATTTAGACTTTCCCAAATCACGAGGGTGGAGTGAAAAATAAAAAAAATTAAAATCAAGACCTTCAAAGCTTAAATACGATACAAATTTCTTCTAAATAAGTTCGACAAAATTTCCCTTAAAAATTAAACTTATGAAAAATTTTCACCTGCAGAAATATAACTATATAATCAAAATCCATATATCCACTGCATTCCTGTAACACCCCGGATTTTCAACTCATATCTCGAGGAAAGTAAATGGTGAGATTCGGAGGGAAATATCGAATGAGAGACTTAGAGTAAAATACTCGAATATTGCTATGATTAATTTTGAGGAAAATCGACTTCGCCATTAAATTCAAAAGGATCGAAATATATACATTAGCCTGTAAGCAACTTTGAATTCGAGTTCGGAGGAAAAAGTTATAAAATCCTCGAATTTCGCATTAAGTGGGACCCAAAATAGTGGAATTTCGTTAGAGCGAGAATCGGAAAGATTTGATGATACCATTAGGTCTGTAGTGAAAAATTATTCGAAATGGTATATTCACTTGTCAATTTCCGAGTCCGAATGGTTAAGTTACGAACGAAGTTAGAAATGATGGGAAAATTACAAGTATGCCATCAGCTTTATTATAAAAGAAATCTTATTTCTTTTATTTCATTTCATTTCTCTTCTTTTCCAAGGAAACCAAACGGTAGCCACTTCTCAACCCAAGGGTTTCAACCCATTCCCATCAAGTTCTAGCCCGAACGAAGCCGAGTTGAACCTCGACGAAGAAGACAAAGTTGTCGACCACGTCGAGAGCTACAACTTCACCATCTTTACTTACCCATTCTTGTTCGTTTTCCCCATCCTCCATCAAAAACCAGCTGGGTAGCTCGAGTAAACCTCCACATCTTCCGTCCGAGGGCTTCATCGAGTTAGGAGCTAGGTCTATACTTCATTGTAGAAGCGAAGGAGAACGTCATTGTCGGATAGCTTGCAAACCCTCGCTCGTTTCGCATCCAAGTCAGCCCAACCTCGACTCTTGAGCCATCCAACCTTGAGTTGTAGTGCTAGCTTGTACCCGTGGCGTTCACAAACAAGTAGGGGACTCTCAATTCCTATTGGTAACTTTAGATTTCTCAATGTGCATTTAGGGTTTTGAAACAAAATTTATTGTTTGCATTTAAATCGTAGAAATTGGTGTTTGATTCCAAATTCATGGTAGAAGTAGGTGTTTTATTTATGTTTTATCGAATTTTGATGACAAAATCGTGGGTGGGTTGAATGATTTGAAGAATGGAAGAAGAATCCGAAACATGGATCGGAAACTCGAAGGTTCGAGTAAGGTTCAGGCTGTAGGTGGGAAGGGTCGGTGCCACCGGCACCTACCGAAGGCATTCTGTCGGTCCCACCGACAGAATGTTGCTTCTGCCGCTGACGAAACCAAATAACGCGAGAAAATTTTGTTCTGTCGGCAGGACCGTCGGTCCCATCGACATCTGCCGATGTATATTCTGTCGGTTCCACCGACAGAATCCTGGTTCAGCCACCGACAGACACAGTTTTGATCAGAACAGTGTTCTGACTCTTGGCTTGACTTCCTCACACCTTATACACTATTTCTCACCCTTTATTTCATTAAAAACATTTAAGTAAATGTCCTATTTAATTTTTACTTTCCATTTACTTTAAGTTCTTTAATGAAATTAAGGTTTTACCCCCCATTTCGGAACAATGGGAATGGTTTTAAGATCCAAATCTCAAAGGATCAAAATCCGAATTTTGGTTTAAAGAACAAAACGTAATTTTCGACGTTTTCGACAAGTTTTCAAAATGAAATAACTTTCGCGTTTCTTTGAATTAGATTACAAAAACTATATGGTGTCGAATCTCATGATCGAGACTTTCATTTCGAAAAACCCGTTTTCAATTTCGAAAACTTTGAAAAATTGAGTTTCCGACACTTAGCCAAATTTCACCAGCTTTCATGATTTTTAACAACTTTTGCCCCGTGCATCATCGGGGACTTTGTTTTTAAATAAACTTTGAGGGTTTTTAATGGAAAGACCAAAAGAATGACTTTGAAAGATTGGAAAGGGATGGTTGATTTGAAAAGACGAAAAATGAGAATGTTGAAAGAATGGGAAAGGGATGAAACGGTAAATTGTCAGAATCACACCCGAGGGGTGATGTCTACCTTTTACATTGTATGTTGTGTGTAGGTTGGTGAAAGGATATCCAGGTTATTAATGAAAGGGTTGCATGTTTATTTCCGATTATGTTAGCGCTTGCGCTGAGTACTGTTGTTTATTTTAGGCCGGGTGGCCACAGTTGCATGGTAGGAACTGGATATCCGTTCTCAACCCTGTTCTGTTAATTTCTCTTTTATTTTAAATGAAAAACTATATACATGCGTAACTAATTTATGAGCTGTTAAAGGGTTTGTGAATGCCTGAAGGGATAGTGTGTCACATCATCCGGAGGGGTGCACTATCCTGGGATGTACGGTAGGGACCACCAAACTCATACGTGGTATGGGACGCGTATGAGAGTGGAGTCACAACTGGAATCCGGGTTCATTCCTTTCTTATCTTTACCAGTGAACGTGTATTGTAAAGGTGGTCGTATACGAGTGGAGTGTCATTTGGGAATCACATGCACGCCTGATAGGCATAGACGAAGATGATTAGTCAGTGATCACTAACAATCTAGTAGTAGTCGAACGTTCTGACACATCGAAAAGAGACCCATTGCTTACGGTCACGTCAAACGGCCAGCCTGAGCCGGATAAATGGTCACCAGTGTGGTAAGCGCAGCGACCGGCCACAAAATCAGGAACTAAAAGCCAGATTTATGTTGTAACATCATGTCCCGACTGGGAGCGATCCAGTCGTGAATCCCAACTCTTTAATTCCAATACTCCACCATTTGTATTATGTATCTGTTGTTATATTTCGAATTATAAATGAGAAGCATGTCTATTATTTCAATGTTGTCAATAACTGTATTTGCATAAAGTGAAAAATGTATGATGAGTATGGATGATTGATGCTATGTGTAATTTTTAAAACTGTTTAGTTGCTCATCCCTGGCTATATGTACCAGTTGGTCGTATTTTATCTTGTAAAACCTTGCATGTATTAAAATGTTCAGTATGCTTTATTCGATCATACTTAGGAAGGGTTATTAGTAGGAATTGGCTGTGGACTTACTGAGTAGCCATTGTTACTCACCCTTTCCTTCCTATTTTTTTTAGTTTCAGTACTTGCAGCTACCGAGGCAGGCGTCGAGTCAGTAATTGAGGAGTATCTGGTCGATCAGATCGACGATCAGAGTTTATTGCCTGGTGAGCACTAGGGCCACATCCCTTAGCGTTGTCAGTTTCATCCAGGATGTGTGTAGTTTTTGGATTTGAGAGTTTAGGCCTCTGTTAGAGTGAGAGTGTTTTGGTAAGCCTGTATATTGATAAATCTTCTGCACTCTGATCTACTTACATGTTAGATGTAATTAGTCTTCCGCTGTTATTTTCCTGTATCTACGTTTTTATATACAGGTTTTGTTATAAATTGGTTTATCAGGTTTGAGTTCCGTGAAACGCTAACATAAACAGAGGAGACCATGTCGAAATTTCGAGGTGTCACCTAGTACCTTGGGATTTGGCCTTGGGATTTGTGTTAGCGTTTGGCGGGGCGTCACAATTCCAACCATCATATCATAATGAATATACACCACTTCAAAAAACATAACTATAGTTACAACCCAAAAGTATACATTCATCAACTAAACATCTCATATCGATCGATAGTTAGCATATCATAAACATTAACTCTCACACTCTAGACAAATACATACAAGAATACACAACATACATGGTGCTAATAAATATAAAAAAGTCCAAATGTATACAGAATTAACTATACTAAACTTTAATCGTAGCTCACATATAACATAAATAATATTCATCATCTTGATCTTACAATCCCTTTATATAATGTTCCCTATAAGAAATAGGCATCTCAATAATTAGGATATCTGAAATGTTTTATTGGTAAGATAAGTAATAAGGAAATTACTCAATAGTAAACTCATATTTTAAATTAATAATCTTAATATGAATGGATAAATAATCTAATATATTATAAATAATTCAATTTTTTAAATAAATAATTAAAAATAAATAACACTCGAGATAGGCTAATCTTTGATAAAATAGTAACGACATATCTCCATCTCATAATAAAACAAAAGAAACACAAACATGTCTAAGAATATCAATCTTGGTAGTGTATTTGATAAGAATGATGAAGCACATGATAGATACAAAAGTACCAATCTATATATCACTACTCTAGTACTTAACTAGTATGGAACTCACCGTCACTTCTTAATTTTATGGTCGATTTGACAATTTACTATAATTAGTTGGTCGTGTTTTCCGACTCAAGTTGACTGTTAATCTTTAATGGAGATCAATAATTTGACTACTATAGACTGTAACTGATTATTTGACAACTTCATCATATCTCTATGGTATGCATGTGTCCTCAATCAATTTAGTCATATACAAATTATTTTTACAATATAATTTAATTTTTTCTAATAAAGATAAGATAGGAATTTCCCGAATAGTAGGTACAATAGTATTCTAAAGTGGTATCTCATACTATCAGAGAGAATATCAAACTCATATTATTCTAAATTAATTAATTACTTTCGAAAAGAACTACCAATTAATCTTGTAGTCATTCATTATACATTTAATGGATAATAAAAATAATAAATTAAAATAAATTTGCAAGTGTGAAGACCTTCCCAGGTATTCTAGAATTATAAACATGCAACAGTATATCGAAAGTAGTAAATCATAAAGTAGAAAACATGCAGGTACATCGTCTCATGGTTATCATCCTAATTGCATCACATGCTCTATTACATTGTGCTCAAAAGCACCCTAAACTTAGAAATTCCTCAACACAAGTAAATACAATTAAGAATCTCATTCTCGATTTCAACCAATCGAGACCTACATTCTCGATTTCAACCAATCGAGAACATGCAACAGTATATCGAAAGTAGTAAATCATAAAGTAGAAAACATGCAAGTACATCTTCTCATGGTTATCATCCTAATTGCATCACATGCTCTATTACATTGTGCTCAAAAGCACCCTAAACTTAGAAATTCCTCAACACAAGTAAATACAATTAAGAATCTCATTCTCGATTTCAACCAATCGAGACCTACATTCTCGATTTCAAATTTAAACTTAAACATTTTATTATTTTAGTAGATTATCACTCAATGAAATACAGTTTCAAAACAGGGGGTCTTAACAATTTTTAAAATGAACACACTACGAAAATTACTTTGAAAATCAATTTGTTAAACAAATTGATTTTCTAGTTATATTTTCCCAAATTCATTTATTTTTATTTAACAATATTAAAATATCAGAGAAAATATATAAAACGAATTATTCTGCAATTCGATGCAAGGATTTTGAATTTAAATCATAATAAATTTGAAGCTAACTATCAAAATTAAAATAATATAGTTTTCATCGAAAACTATACTACGAATTTAAAATTATAAGTTTTCTACTTTCGTACCTGGGTTTTATACGTCCCTAGGACATTAAATATTTTTTGTAATTAATTTTCTCAATGATTCGACAAAATAATCTGGTGACTAAGTAAATCTCGACGTCGTAGATATTTTTTTCTTCAGTGTTGGATCTTAATTCACATCCGAAACACATTTAAATCTCAATCAAAGGTAATGTACACGAATGCACTATCAAAACCCACTCGTCTCTATTTTTATTTTCCTCTCGTAGGTATGAATGAACATCATGTAAGGTTATAATATATAATAATATTATAATATATAAAATGAATACTTGGGCATCTAAATTGTTAACACATTTATAATTTATAATATATTGGAATATTATATTATATAATATTTATATGTATATTAATTATGTATCACCCTTTAACAATTTAATAATATCAAATCAATCCCTATTATATAAATAATTACATTTAAGCCCAATTTTTGAAAAAATATTTCTTTTAACATTTTAATAATATAAAAAATTAATTAAATAATATTATTCTCTCCATATATTTTTCTTTTCTCCATTATGTTTGTTACATTAGACTAATTCAAATAGTATATCTCGGATTTTTGAAATTCCTCATTGATTTTCTTTTACTAACCAAAATACTTAAGCCCTAAGTTTTCTTGATAAAATTAATATTTTCATAACTTATCATATCAAACTTGAATTTAAGTATGCTAATAGTTTAAATTATGTTTTTCGATGCTTTTGAACTCAATGGTAACATCCATTTGATCAAAAAGCTTCATATAAAATTTGAGTTTTATCTACTTTGACTAAATGTTCTAATTCTTCGATCATAATCATAATATGGTTCATTGAATTGTACATTTCATTTGTCAAATTCTCTTTCTAGAAAATTCTTATTTTAGATCGACAATATCATAATTTATTTTTAATAAAAATTAAATAGAAAAATAGGTCAATATAGTTTACTTAAATCCTCGATATACGTAATAAAATTTTATGACGTTATAAGAACCCTCTCTAACAATAAACACAAAATACGTATTAGGGTTAAAAGATTCGAAAGATCAAGAGAATCAAGACACGGGTTGCTCAAGATAATTATTTTATCTTTTTCAATAACAGAAATCAATCTGAATCATCTTCGAAAGTCTCTCTTTGATTGATTATCTTACTAAAACAATTTCTCTTTCTACAAGAAATTTTCTCTCTTTAGAAATCGTAATCACCTTCTCAGTTGCCTATTATAGTTTAGTTTATTCATTCTACTCCTGATTTTATTTATGTTCTTGAGTTCAGCCAAGGTCATATAAACAAGTTGGAGTTCAGAATTTTCTATATAAGAGTTAAGAGCAAGAATTGTTGTTTCAATGGTTGAGAAAAATATTGGAAATTATGAACATGCAAGTAAATACAACTGTTTCATACTATAATAATTATATGCATTAGTTTAAATATTATTATTTATCTAACATGCATTTTGAATGTGTTAAAACTTCCTCAATGTCATTGGACAAACCTTTAATTACCTTAAGTGATTTTAGTTTATCTGTGAGTGATCATTCCCACAAGTTAGCTACAAGATATGGAGAACTTGTTTGCACCCATGTCCCTATTTCCGTCAAGGACTAGAGTGCAGTGCTAAAAAGAAAGAAAGAAAGAAGAACTTTGGAAACTCCTACAGGTAAAATATTTTTTCATGTAGTAATGTATAGTAAGATAAGTTATTGGTAACATGAATAACTTTGGGAACTATTATAGGGATTTGTCATATAGATTCATTTTATTTTCCTATGGTGATATAATTTAATTTTAACATTTCTTGCGGGATGAGTTTATTATTCCTCAAACCTACAAAACTAAATACTTAAAAGCATGTGTGAAAGGTTTAGAAAATACAACACAACATTGAGGAAAATGTATCTCAATCGTTGTAAAACTCGTAATGAAAGATTGAACAATCGTCCTTCAAGAGTTAGACCTGAAAATTGGGGGAGCTTTTATGGAACATAATTCGAATCCCAAGACTATAGTACAATGGGAAAAAATGTTGAGGTGTGGAAGCCTCTAAAGATTTATCATACAAGTGGCAGGCATGGCCACACAAGAGTGGAAGAAAAACTGGTACGAATTGGTATTTGTTTATAACATAAACTACAATTTTTTGTCCACATTAATCTAATAATATGAAGTTCATACAAATATAGAAATGCGAAAGAAAGGATAATGCCCCCACCCCACGACTACTAGGGCTGCAGTATGGATAGAAGTCCATACAAGAAATAATAGATCTATCCCGAGTAGAGCATGTCTTCACATATGGTGGGTTCATCATCTTATATTTATGTTTCTAGGAATTTAAAGTAACTTTAAATTCTTACTTAATTAGTTGTATAATATTGCAGGACAAAGTAAAAAACATTACTTTCCAACCAAGGTGAAGTCAATTCCTATGATATCCTCAACGATTCATTGACCCAGGTTTTTTGTCTTGATATGGGGGATTGTTCGAGGTATTGGGAATGTGTCTAGAACACAAATTGTAAGGTCCTCAACAACTCTTGAAAATTTTCATGTATTAATTTGTGATTTGTCTTTTATTCGTTTTAAGTGTTGACTAGATTTTATTACATTGCTTTTCAAGTTTATTTTTACGATTGACGAAAGAATGGATGTTGTGATGGGAAGTCCAAGAATTTTTTTCTTGGTTATTATTTAAACAATTAGACTTTAAATGCCCTGCTTCGATTGTATAAGTTTTTTTTTTTTTTTTTTTTTTTTTATAATATTTGTAAGAATGCTGAATGCTTATGGAGTGTTTTCTCTTGACGATCTTTTATAGGTTTATTTTCAAATAAACTATTTGTGTGATATAATTTTAAAATAGGTTGGAAACCTTACCACAATAAATTTAGGAATGTTTTAAAACCGCAATGAGGAACAATTACTAAGTGTTCCTAAATATTAGGAATACCCCATTTGAAAATTGTTTATAACTGTTCCAAATTCTTTAAGAATGATTAATAATTATTCTTAATTGTGATTTTTGGTATAATGAGGGTGAATATATTTAGTTTAGAAAAGAGGATCTTTGAATGATTTCTTTCCTAAATTAGCAAGTGGTTATGCAATTGCAAGGATAGCATTCCATTAATGAAATATTTCAAATTTAATAAGACGTTGGAAAGGAAGTTGCAGTCTATAAATTGCATTTCAAAAATTGTAAAAGACAAAATTTAAATTGTTACTTTGTTAGGTTAAAAATTGATTTAAGCATCGGAGAGTTTTCCTTATAGGACGGTCAGAGCACCTTAGCTTGATCGTGGTTTATCCAATGGTGAGAGATCAGAAAAAACCCACTCACAAATACAATGAGTGGTCTAATACCCTACCCCCCCTCCCTCAAAAGAAGGTATTAGAAGGCTTACAAGAAAAATTTTCCAAATAAAAAAAGAAAGAAAATAAATAGCATGAATTAGTATAACTTTACATTTATTTGATCTAGAAGAAATGCAATTTGCCACATTAATGGTTATATTATTTGATTTGAGCCTGGACCACAAACTTTCTTAACATATTGATGAGTCCAATTTGATGGCTCTTCCCCAATCCAACTTATTTTTTAAATTATTTTTTATTATAATTTTTTTCCGTCAATGAATAATTTTTCTTAGTAAGTAATTTGAACACGAACAACTCCATTGTTTATATGAATATGGTAAGGTTGCCAAACAAGGTGGCTTTTGACCCAACTAATCCGGTCGTTTCAACGAAGCCATAAAGAAGAAAATGAGTTTGATTATTAGAGGTCTCTTGCATTATTTAAAAAATATATGCACACACAAAAGGTACGGTCCAACACACGCGTTATAATAGGAGCAAATTTGCTGTGTTTATAGATACAAAAATTTGATGCTATCCTTTTTAATCAGATCCATTAAGCAAATAATATTCAACCCAACATGTCATGTTAGACTATAGTATGCTGGTATTATAATGAGAGAATTGGGATCCGTTGACTCATGAAGAATGACTCATCATGGATCTGCATTCAATTCGTATCTTGTTTTCCCAAGCCATGGATTAATTATCCATATATATATATATATATTATATATATATATATATATATATATATATATATATTAAATTAGAGATCCCTTGAGTAATGTTATTTATAAATGATAAAGCGTCAGGATCTAAAAACTATAGATTGAGTGAATTTAAATTGATATTTTGGAGGAACACATTGCACTAAAGGTATTAGGATATGTAATACCAGATATAATATTGGGGAAGTTATTTTAAACAAAAAAAATCTAGTTAAATTAATAATTAAAAAAAGATTAATTTTTAAAAAAATTTCAACTAGAACCGAAAATGAAACTTCAAGTGGCATTTTTTGCATTTTTTAACATTAGGGAGCTTTAGAAAAAAAAGTGTCAACTTCAACAAAAAAAAATGTGTGTTTTTTTTTTTTAAATGTTTCTTCTAAGAAAAATATTGGAACACCTCGGCTTTACCAATTTTTGTTGCATAGTGATTCTGCAACATCATGTTGCAGCAGCTTCTGGTAAAGCATTGCTTTTCTAATTGATTTTTCAACTTTTTTTTCGTACTCTACTGGGGGGTTTTTCAAAAAAATAAAATAATAATGAAATAATACAAAAATAAATATCGTTCATTCTTGAGGCGTCCCGCCAAATGCTAACACAAATCCTAAGGTCAAACCTCAAGGTATTAGGTGGCACCTTGAAATTTGGACATGGTTCCCTCTTTTTATGTTAGTGTTCCATGGAACTCGAAAACCTAAATATCTAATATACAACAAATCCTGCATATAAAAACGCAAACACGAAATAACAACGGAAGACTAAAATATCTAACACATGACTAGATCAGAGTGCGGAAGTTTAATAATAAACAGGATTATAAAAAATACTCACTCTAACATAAACCTAACACTTGACCCTAAAATTTATATACATCCTGGATGAAACTGACAACACTAAAGAGTGTAGCCCTAGTATTCATCATGCAACAGACTATGATCGTCGATCTAACTGACCAGGTACTCCATACTTACTGACTCCGCGCCTGCCTCGATGACTGTAAGCTCTAAAACAAAAAAAAAAAAAGAGGAAAGGGTGAGTAACAATGGTTACCCAATAAGTCCACAACCAATTCCTACTAAGAACTTTTCCTAAACATGATCGAGTAAGCATACTGAATATTTTAAAACATGCAAAGCTTTACAAAATAAAATATGAACTGGTACATATAGCTAGGGATGAACAACTAAACAGTTTAAAAGTTCATATAACATCAATCATCAATACTCACTATACTTTTTCATTTTTATACAAATATAATTAACAACATTGAAATGACGAGCATGTTTTTCAGTTTATATTTCAAAATGAAATAATAGCTACATTATACACGATGGTGGAATAGTAGAATTAGAGAGTTGACTACTATTAGATTGTTAGTGATCACTAATTAATCATATTCGTCTATGCCTATCAGGCGTGCATGTGATTCCTAAATATACAACTTCATTCATATACGACCACGTTTGCAATACAAGTTCACTGGTAAAGATAGAGAGGAATGAACCCGGATTCCAATTGTGACTCCATTCTCATAAGTGTCTCATACCACGTATGAGCTTGGTAGTCCCTACCGTACATCCTAGATAGTACACCATTTTAAATGATATGATGTACTATCCCTTCAGGCATTCACAGACTCTTTAACAACTTTCAAAATAGTTACGTCTATATATATATATATATCATTTTTATTTGAAAATAAAAGAGAAATTAATTATACAAGGTTAAGAATTAATACCCAGCCTAAAATAAGTAATAGAACTTAGGGCTTTTGCGTTGACAAAATTTAAATAAACATGCAACCAATCATTATCCTTGGATATCCCTTCACCAACCTACACACAATATACAATGTAAAATGTAAACATCACCCCTCGGATGTGATTCTAACATTTTACCATTTCATCCCTTACCTATTTTTTCAATATTTTTATTTTTTATCTTTTCAAACTAAACCTTTCTTTTTCAAGTTTTCAAATTTACTTTAATCCTTCAATTGAAAAACTATCAAATTTTTGTTAAAACGGGATCCCAATAAGTGTTCGAAGTCAAACTATCAAAATTGGAAAAACTGGTGAAAATTTGGCTAAGTGTCGAAAACTCAATTTGTCAAAGTCTTCGAAATTAAAAACAAGTTTTTAGAAAAGAAAGCATTGAGCACAAGATTTGACACCATATAATTTTTATAGCCCAATTCAAAGTAACGTAAAAGATATTAACTTTTGAAAATTTGTCGAAAACGTCGAAATTTACGTTTTGTTCTTGAAATCAAAATTCGGATTTTGATCCTTTAAGATTTGGATCTTGAAACCATTCCCATTGTTCTGAAATGGGGGATAAAACCTAAGAACTTAAAGTAAATGGAAAACGTGTATAAGTTTTGAGGAAATCAACCCAAAAGTCAAAAGTCAGTTTTGATTAAAAATTTCTAACAGTGGTTGTCAGTGGTAAAAGCTTGATTCTGGTGGTGGCACCGCCAGCTCCTGCCAACAGCATTGAACAATTGTAGGAACTTTTGATTTTTCAATCATTTTTTTGGGGTTTTCTCTTCCATTCTTCAAATCTCTCGACCCACCCACGAATTTAACATTTAAACTTGATAAAAACACATCAAATCTCTAATTCTAATCATGAATTAAAAATCAAACAAAATATTTCTACGATTTAAAAATAAATAATAAGTTTTGTTAAAAACGTAAATGCACATTTTCAAAATCTATGGCTACTAATAAGAATTGAGAGTCCCTTACTAGTTGTGGTTATTGGACATGATAAGCTAGCTTGAAAATCAAGGATCGGCGATTCGGGACTTCGAAATTGGTTGAACTTGGCTGCAAAATGAATCGGATTGGTTGCGAACTCTCAATGGAGGTGTCCTTCCTTCGACAACAACGATGAACTACTCTTCTTCAAATTGGATGGAACTCTAAGTGGGTAGAATAAAAAATCCCTTTGCTGATCTTTGGTGATGACCCAAGAGAAAGAAAAGGAAATGAAGGTTAAATGGGGTGAGAACGTAGAGCTCGATAATGCCAACAACTTTTCCTTCTTTGTCGGTGATCAACACGGACTTGATTACGAGGGATCTCGGTAAGAATGGGTTGAAACCCTTAGTGAAGGAAATGGGCTGATTTTTTGTGAGTTGGAGAGAAGGAAATGAAATAAAAGAAGGGTTTAGTTCTTTTATAAAGAGCTGGATGGTATTTTTCTTTAGTTTTTATTTTCGACGGTAACCTGACTATTCAGACTTGAAAAATGACAATTGAGTATTCCATTTCGAATAATTATTCATTGCGGACCTAACGGTGTCATCGAATTTTCCTGATTCTTACTTTAATGAAATTTCACTATTTTTGATACCACTCGATGCAAAATTCGAGGATTTTATAATTTTTTCTTTCGAACTTGCTTACAAGCTAAAGTATATATTCTGACCATTTTGAATCTAATGGCGAAGTCAGTTTTCCTTGAAAATGAACATAATAATATCCGAGTATTTTACTCTAAGTTTCTATTTTGGAATTTTTCTCAAAATATTACCAATTTGTTTATTTGAAATACGAGTTAAAAATTTGGGGTATTACAATTCTCATAAAAAAAATTTTACATGATTTTCAAAATATCTCCAATACAAATATTTCAAACAAAAAAAATTGCGAAATGATTTTCTATCATTTTTGTATAAAACGTTTTTCCATATTTTTCAAAATATTTCAAAAACCAATAGTCAATCATTTGTTTCATTATGCATTATTCTAGCTTGTCTACATCTCAAAATAATTTTCACAAAAAAATGTGTGTCTAATACCCCAAGTTTTTAATTCGTATCTTGAGAAAATTTTAATAGTTAAATTTTGAGAAAATTCTGAAAGTGGAACTCAGGATAAAAATTCTCAAATTTTGTTCTATTTACTTTTGACAAAAATTAACTTTGTCATTGGATTTAAAATGATCGAAAAACATTCTTAAACTTGTAAGCACACTTAAATTCGAGTTCCAACAAAAAAGTTACAGAATCCTCGATTTTTGTGTCGGACGGACCTAAAAATGTGAATTTTCATTAGATCGAGAATTTATAAAATCTGACCGCATCATTAGATCTGCTAGGAAAAACGATAAAGAATAGAGTACTTATTGGTTGATTTCTAAGTTGAGCTACCATAAAAAATCGAAACTAATAAAATAAATTACCAAAAATGCCATTAGCCTTTTGTAAAAGAAAGTTGACTTTCTTTTATTTCATTCTCTTCTTCTCCGAATAATCAAACCCCAACCATTTGAGAACCCAGGATTTCTTCTCTCTTCTTTTCTAGATCCGTCGCAAACGACCCGTCATTGAGCCTCGTCATAGAAGAGAAAGTTGTGGGCGACGACAAGCCCTAAATTTCCACGGCCTTTGATCGTCGTTATCTTTCTTCTTCCCTATTCTCCATCAAAGACCAGTCACATACTTCAGGTAGACTCCAACGCATCCTACTTCAAGGCTTCATCGAGTTAGAGTTAGATTCATCCTCTATCATCAAAAGGAAAAAAGTGATGTCATCAAAATCTTTACCAATCGTCGTTTGTCTCCCACCTAAGTTCATCCACCCTCGAGTTCTGCACTGTCAATCATCAACTTTCGTGTTTACTTATCATTTTCGACAATCATGAATTTCAGTAGGGGACTTTCAATTCTTATTGGTAATCGTAGATTTAAAAAATTGTATTTAGGGCTTTTATCAAAATTTCAATGTTATTCTAAATCGTAGATTTCTTTTCATTTGTTTCAAATTCATGCAAGACTTTCATGTTTGATGTCTTTTTATCGTATTTTTAACAATTGAATTGTGGGTGGGAAAATGGATCAAAGAATCAACGAAGAAACCCAAAAATTGGATAAAAATCAAAATTTTCACACAGACTACTAGTTTTGATGACAGGAATGGCGGTTCCACTGCCAGCTACTAACAACACTATTTTGACATTTTGAATTTTGAGCATTTTTAGAACTCCGTTTGACACTAATTGCAATAGTTTTCAATTAAATTGTGAAAAAATAAATTTTAAAGTTTGAAAATGATTAATATTAAAGAAATTACGTTGTTTTGACAAACACCAAAAAAGTAGTTTGTGTTTCGAAAAGTTAAAAATTGAGAATACCGAAAAAATGGGAAAATGTGTGAAATGGTAAAATGTTAGAGTCATACCCGAGGGGTGATGTCTACATTTTATAGTGTGTTGTTATGTGTGGATTGATGAATGGATATCCAAAATAAGTTACTTTTGGATGCATGTTTATTTACTTTCTGCTAGCGCATGGTGTTGGTTTACTTTCAGTTCTATTATTTAATTTAGGTCGGTGGGCTATTGTTGCATGGTATGGAACTAAATATCCATTTTCAACCTTATAATGTTAATATTTCTTTTGTTCTTAAAAAAATCATATATATAGCTATTTTGTGAGTTGTTAAAGAGCTTGTGAATACATAAAGGGATAGTCTGTCATGTCATTAAAAGTGACGAGTTATCCTGGGATGTATGGTAAGGACAACCAATCTCATATGTGGTATGGGACGCATATGAGAGTGGAATTACAACTGGAATCTGGGTTTATTCCTCTTTACTTTTACCAATGACCTTGTAATGTAAAGGTAGTCATGAATGGGGATGTATAATGGGAATCACATGCACACCTAATAAGTATAGATGAAGTTGATTAGTCAGTGATCAATAACAATCTAGAGTAGTCGAACGTTCTGACAAATTGAAAAGAGACTCACTACTTACGATCACATCAAATGGCCAACCTAAGTTGGATAAATGGTCAACCCACCGTAGTATTGTATCGACTAATCACAAAATCAGGAACTAGAACTAATAAAGGATTGGAATATCATGTCTCGATTAGGAACGATATAGTCGTAAAAATCCAACACTCTAATTCCACTACTCCACCATGTATTTTAATGAAATGCTTACTCATTCATGTTAGGAGATATTATTAGTGGGAATTGTTTGTTTACCTATTGGGTAATCATTATTACTCATGATTTCCTTTCTATTTGTTTTACTTCAAAGCATGCATGAAGTTAGCAAAGCGGGTATGGAGTTGTCAAGCGAGGATTATTTTGTGGATTAGATTGATGATCAGAATCCGTTACTTGGTGAGTACTGAGTTACACCCAGTAGAAGTTAGCTCGTTCAGGTTGTATATAGATTTTGAGTTGAGTGTTAGGACTTTGTTAACGAAACACAATTTTTATAATCTTGTATATTGTTACATATTCTATACTCTGATTTACATTATGTGGTTCGATGAACATTTAGCTTTTACTATCATCCTATTTTACCTAGCTATATTTGTAGGATTTTATGTTTATTATTTATTAGGTTTTCGAGTGCCTTGGAACGCTAACATAAACAGAGGAGATCGTGTTGAAATTTTGAAATGCCACCTAGTACCCCAAGATTTGACATTGGGATTTGTGTTAGTATTTGGAGGTGTCGCAAAGTGGTATCAGAGCTCATTAATAGTTATGTATTGGGATTATGACCTTTTTCGTGTCTAGAAGTTCGTTGAGCCTAATAAGCCCAGGATAAGATCCTAGGTTCATTATGTTAGTAATGGAAATGGTGTGTGTAGACACCCTAATTTGAACGGGCCCTCTACTCGAAAGGGCCCAAAAACAATGTTTTTCCAATGAACTTGGCCAACGGGCCTCAAAGACCCGAATCATTAAAATGTGGCACTTTCATCAAAATCAATGCCCTAAGACCCCCTAAAAGGTCTAACGGGCCCATCTTGAAAGACTCGGCATAATCCCATCTAACCCGCTCAACACAAAATATCTATTGTTCAACCAAAATTGGCCAACGGGCCTTAAAAGCCCAAATCGTTGAAAAATGACATTTTGACTAAACCGAGGCCCCTAAGACCTCCCAATGGTCTAGGGGACCCACCAAAGGGGTTTGAACTATCCTACATCCTCCCAATCTTCACCGCTCCACTCTTGTACCCAGAAATATCCGATTCTCTTATGGATATAAAAGGCCCGATTTGCCAACACGTGGCATTTTGATCAACCCAAAGATTCAAAAAATTCCTAAAAAGATAAAAAATGAGACTTGGGACAACTATCACTCCATCCACCTTCCACCACTCTGCCTCGAAATTCACCAACACCAAGCCCACTCAAAGCCCATAAATCTTTAATTCTCCAAAAACCAATTTCCCACCGTACACCCTAACCTAAAATTAATCCCATATCACCTAGACCCTAAAACCTACCCACCCTAAAAAATCCAATCCAAAACAAACCCTACCCGATCCAAAACAATCTACAACTCTCCTAAAACCCAAGCCCAATACACTAGAAGCCCACAAGCCATTACCCATATCTAATCCACCTCCAATCCATAACCCATAACCCATTAACCATCATCCACATCAAACCAATCACCACTTTATTATCAAAAGGTGACACATGTCATCATCCCCTCTCACCTATCTAATCTAATCACCTACCCCCATCACCTTTTTTTAAATAATTCATCTACCATCTCACTTCTCTCCAAAAATCACCTCAACCCATACCCTACCCTAACTTAACCTATCACTCTTCTCTAACACAGTCAACCACCCACATCACAACTCATATCTTTTACACCCTAACCCATCACCTTTCCTTAAAACACTCCACCAACTCACATCAGGACCCATATCCTCTAACCTTAACCCATCACCTTTTTTTAAAATACTCCACCAACTCACATCACAACCCACAGCTCCCTCATCATTTCTTACAAACCTATTATCACAAAATCAACCCACACTCCTTCTCTCTAATCAAACAACCACCATCACCAATCGACCAACCTCATTACCTCTTCACCTCACTCTCCCATCTCTATTTGCCACATGTCATCATTCCCTTAACCTTCTAAAAATCCAAACACCTAACCCCTTACACCCCCTTACACAACCCATTCTCCTAAATCTAAACACATTACCTCCTCAACCAACTCAACACTCAATCAAACACCTAACACCTTATATCCCCATTCTCTCTATCACACATCACTCATCTCATCTCACCAAACACTCCACCCAAATGGATTGAGTAAGATCCAAACTATTTGGATCAAAACACAACCCATTTCCCTCATTATACAACTATCCTCATTTTCATTTAAAATTTCATACCCTTTACCTATAAAACTATGCTATTATCTATTCTCTCAATCCCTCACCCCATTATACCCTTAAAATATCCTCCAAGCATCTATAAAACCTCCATCCTCTTCCAAAAAATGGTTACCAAGTCTCAAAAATACTCTACTCTCTACTCATCACTTCACTACTCTCTCACACTAATCTCAAAAAATTATATTCTCATAACTCATTAAGGACTTAACTCAAGAAGATGTAAAAGAAGAAGAAGGAAGGAAGGAAAGAAAAGAAAAAAAAAACCTTTGAAGCTTCAAGGTGGGTTCAACAAAACATCCCCTCCCTTCTTTCCTTCTCTATCTTCTTCATCTCCCTCTTCTATTACCCCCTTCCTCTTTTTATTTTGTTTTTAGAAGTCCTTTAAGATGTAATGCTCCCCTCCCTCATCTCCGATAGATTAGACTTCGGTCCGATTGAAAGTATAAGTGTTGTAATTCCTTTCAAAAATAAAACCAGTTTTATCCTAAAACTGTTTTAAGGCATTTGGAAATTGGATCCTTCTCAACCCATGAGAATGGATCCATGCCCTTAGCCCATAATTTTTTATGAATTATGCCCAAGGCTCATGTCTATTTGGATCATCTCCTTCAATGAGATAATCCTATGATTAAGCCGAAAGTAAACCCCTAATTAGGGTACAAATGCACGATACGTGACACTTTATTTTTCATTTTTTTCTAATCAAAATGATCGAGTTCTTTGAGGTTACCTCCACTTGGCGGGGAGAAAAGGATGCCTAACACCTTCTTTTTTCTCCAATCGAGCCGCTTACCCCGATCTCGAGGTGGATCGGTACCTTATCCATCGAGAGTCACTACGTGTCAAAAATGACATTTTTCTAAAAACGGTGACGACTCCAAATCTTAGTAGATGTGGCCATCGTAATCGCAAAAACCACGTATCTACAGCTGGCGACTCCCCTAGGGAGCGAGGTTCTACCCTCGTGTCAACTCGGCCACTTCCAAAAAGTCAAAACAAAAAAAATATATTTTTATTTGGTTTACTAACATAGTTTGTGCTTGTTGTTCATGTTATTTTCTTTTTTATTTCAAGTGACATGTTGTAATATTTATTTTCTTATACTTCAAGGATATTTGTAAGGGGATCGATGAAAGAAATAAATGAAAATGCACGTGTGCACTTGCGAGCATAACCCCATTGCACGATCACCCCACCCTCAATATATTTAGCCCCAATGCCTAGTAGTTCTACGGCATGAACATATCAAATTCGATCACCAACCAACGACATGTGTACTTCGGTATGCTTCGAGGTTTGAAGATCGGGTAGCCGTGAAACCACCTACTAGCCGCATGCATGTGCCTGATTAGACAATGTTAGGATACAAGTTTCAATTTTATATCGACCCTCGAAGCAACGTTGTAAATGTTTAGTGTATTCGGGTCTCGAACCCCAAGTTGTAAGCCCACAGTGGCAAGTTGTATAGGCTTAGGGGTATGTCTTTTCTTTGCTTATTCCCTTGGTAAGAGGGGAAAACCCAGTTTTTTTTATCATGCATATCATCAAAAAAGCAAAAGAAAACAAAAAGAAAAAACATGAAAAAATGAAAAATGTATTTTTTTATTGGCCCAAGCCAAAAATCAAAGGCAATGTGCCTCATTTTGGGCTAACAAACTTAAAAAAAGAAAAAAGAATTCGTACTGGTCCGTATTTCAGGCATGGATGGGCATGAAATACACTCATCCGTACTTGAAATACGGATGTAAAAAAAAAAAAAATTTGCTCATTTTATTCCCGACATCAGTCGGATTTTTTTTTTGCTCATTTTGTTCCCGTCGCCTTTCTTTGTTTGATCAAAACAGAACTCGCATGCATTCTATTGATCAAGGTTGACCCCACCTAACGTGGTACATTATAAACCTCGTCTACAATCAAATCCATTACTGTCCATCACCAAACATAAAAAATGTGTCCATGACCCATATCCATCAAATGGGTCAGCCACCCATATCCACTTTCGAAATGGGTTCACAACCTATATCTGTTTAAATGGGTCCATGACCCATATCCACTCCAACTGGGTCCACGACCTAGATCCACTACAATTGGGTCAACGACCCAGATCCATTTCAACTAGGTCCACGACCCATATCCACTCCAACTGGGTCCATGACCCAGATCCACCACTTTGGGTCCACAACCCAGATCCATTTCAACTGGGTCCACGACCCAGATCCATCACGATTGGGTCCACAACCCAGATCCATTTCAACTGGGTCCATGACTCAGATCCATTTCAATTGGGTCCACAACCCATATCCACTACAATTGGGTCCACAACCCATATCCACTCCAACTGGGTCCACGACCTAGATCCACCACGACTGGGTCCACGACCAAGATCCACTCTAATTGGGTCCATGAACCAGATCCATTACGACTGGAACCACAACCCAGATCCATTTCAATTGGGTCCATGACCCAGATCCACCACGACTGGGTCCACAACCCAGATCCATTTTAACCGGGTCCACGACCCAGATCCGTTTCAATTGGGTCCACAACCCAGATCTACTACAACTGGGTCCATGACCCAGATCCATTTCAACTGGGTTCATGACCCATATCCACTCCAACTGGGTCCACGACCTAAATCTACCATGACTGGGTCCACAACGTAGATCCATTTCAATTGGGTCCACGACTCAGATCCATTACAATAGGGTCCATGACCCATATCCACTACAATCGGGGTCCACGACATAGATCCATTTCAACCAGGTCCACAACCCAGATCCATTTCAACTGGGTTCACGACCCATATCCACTCTAACTGGGTCCATGACCCAGATCCATTTCAACCGGGTCCGCGACCCAAATCCACTACAACTAGGTCTGTGACTTAGATCCACTATAAATCAGGTCCACGACCCATATCTAACCAAGTCCATGATCCATATATGATCTAACAAGGCTGACAATTGATCAATCAACTCAAATTAATTCAATCTTTTTCAACCAATTTTTTTTTTCTTAAAGTGCCATTTGCAGTCCTTGATCAAAGTCGGTGCCTAGAAAGATCTTGTCCTGTTGATACGAGGGGCATATACTACATCTATTCAAGGAAATGAGGTGATTTAAGAGTGCCATTGTGCGCCGCCTCTTCCCTGGATATCTGACTGGTCGGCATTGATTTCATAGAATTAGATTGCGGGTTAACAAAAAAAATATCTTTTCAACTCGACTTGTTTGCAGCAATCCAATTTTTCAAAATGTTATACCGACTCCATATCGATGCCAGCTCCGTGTTGATGCCGACTCCGCATCGATGCTAGCTCCGTGCTGATGCTAACTCCGTGTCGATGCCAGCTTCGCACTGATGTAATTCTATTTCAAAAGTTTTCACCGACTCCGCGTCGATGCCAGCTTCGTGCTGATGAAATTCCCTTTTTAAAAATATTTTACCAACTCCGTGTCGATGCCAGCTCCGTGCTGATGCCAACTTTGTATTGATGCCAATTCCGTGTCAATGCCAGCTCTGTGCTGAGATAATTTTTTTTTCAATTTTTTTTTTACCAACTCCGTGTCGATGCCAGCTTCGCCCTGATGTAATTCTTTTTTCAAAATGTTTTACCAACTCCGTGTCGATGCCAGCTTCGTGCTAATGCCAACTCCGTGTTGATGCCAGCTCCGTGCTGATGCCAACTCCGTGTTGATGCCGACTACGTGTTGATGCAAGCTCCGTGTTGAGATAATTCTTTTTTTCAAAAACATATTTTACTGACTCCTTGTCGATGCCAGCTCCGTGCTGATGAAATTCCCTTTTAAAAATATTTTCGACTCCGTGTTGATGCCAGCTCCGTGTTGAGATAATTCTTTTTTTCAAAAAAATATTTTACCGACTTTGCGTCGATGCCAACTCCGTACTGATGCCAACTCTGTGTTGATGCCGATTTCGTGTCAATGCCAGCTCCATGCTGAGATAATTTCGTTTTCAAAATATTTTACTGACTTTGTGTCGATGCCAACTCCGTGTAGAAGTAATTACGTTTTCAAAATATTTCACTGACTCCATGTCAATGCTAACTTCGTGCTGATGCCAACTCTGTGTTGATGCTGACTCCGTGTCGATGCTGACTCCGTGTCGATGCCAGCTCCGTGCTGATGTAGTTCTTTATTTTAAAACACTTCACCAACTCCGTGTTGATGTCGGCTCCGCACCGAGAAATTATTATTTTTGTTAAAACTCATAATAAACAACTTTACCCGACCTAATAAAACATCATGCATCTTTATTCTTGTAAACAAAATAATAACGCTTTGTCTTCTGTACTCACAGGTGGCCAAACGAAAGAAGTGTAACAGCCAGAGGTACCTCCGTATTTTCTCAGATCTTTCATCGTCACCATGAGTTCTTCTGAACCAGCACAGCCCACAGCAGTTGAAACGTCAGATACTGATCCCAGAATAACAGCATTATTAAAAATGATTAAGAGGCAAGAAAAGATGTTGAGTGTCGTGTTAGCCAATGCCAGTATCATACAAGCCCAGACAGTACAACATCCTGCTTTAGGGTCAAATCAAGATCTACCCAAGCAACCTCCGCGAGGACCACAGACCACTATGCCTCTTGCAGTGCCGGAATACCAGGGGCCCCCGTTCTATATTCCACAGAATCAACCACCTCCTAAGGTCATTCCTGATGACGAATGTGAGTATAGGGCCGCAGAGGCAAAAAATGCAACAGATAAAAAATTGGCTCAGCAAATCGAGTCTCTACAAGAAGAAATGAGTAGGATGAAAGGCCTCAACACTATGAGCGGGACTCGATTTAAGGACCTCTGCTTTTACCCAAATGCATAGTTGCTGGCAAAATTCAAATGTCCGGAGTTTGAGAGTACAGTGGGGTGGGATGTCCTCTGTCACACCTGAAACTATATTGCGGATCTATGTGCCAATATGGCGAGGACGACCGGTTATTAGTTTAGTTATTCGAAAGAAGCTTAATAGGGCTGGCACTCAAATGGTTTTCCAGATTGAACCACACTCTCATTAAGAATTAGCAAGACTTGGCATAAATGTTCTGGCACAATTATCGGTTCAATACGGATGTTGGTCTGGATTGAAACGACATAGCCAAGATGACAAGAAAACAAAGAGAGATAGTGAAAGAGTATGCACAGAGGTGGCGAGAGTCAGCTTCACAAGTAAGGCATGTAATGACCGAGCAAGAGATGAACACCATGTTTATCTCGACACCAGGGCACGGCTTCTACACTCATCTGGTGGGGCACACCACGGGCACATTTTCAAATTAGGTACAGGTAGCAGACCGAGTCGAGGACGGGATCCAAACTGGTCTGATATTTGATTTTACAAGCGTGGGGGCAACGACAAGGATTTCCTCTCAAAGAAAGCCAGTGCCTGTGGTAAAAAAAAAAGAAGAGACACAGGTTAACAATGTTCAATTAAACCGACCTCTCTTCATTCCTTCACCAGCACCAAGACCACAAATGCCGTCGACTTCCTGGGCTCCGACACCTCCACCAGCATGGAACCTTGCACCCCAGAACCAATTCAGGGCAAACCTCCACCAGTAACACAGTAGGCACCGCAATATGGGCAAGGTCAGCAAGCACGGCCTAATAGAGTTAACAGGGTGTTTACCAGGTTACCCATGTCATTGTTAGAGTTGCTCCCAATACTGCTCAGGGGAGAGTATCTCACGAAAAGGCCACCAAATCCAGAGGCTGCGAGGGGACTAGGGTACAACTCGAGTTTGTTATGTGAGTTCCATATGGGTGCACTAGGGCATTCTACAGACCAGTGTTGGAACCTCAAGCATCAGGTACAAAACCTGATAGACAGGAAGGCTCTCACACTGGATGGGCTGGCAAATCCCACTCAGTAGTAAAATATCAATCAAAATCCTCTACCCACCCACAATGGAGGGGAAAATGGACACAGAGTGCACGTCGTTTGTGGAGAACTCGACTTCAATCCATTAGATTTGATAGCGCCTATCGGGGAAAAAATCAAGGTTCACTTAACAAAGAAAGCAAGAAGCCCACGATCAACACAGTCAACCATCACCCAACAAACCCCCATCGAAATACACGACCACGACTTAGATTGCTGACATCACCATCCACTCCACTCCTCAAATTCCCAACACTGCTATCCGACCACCTCTCGTCATACCCTATATATCATCAAATCATCAAAATATGACTCGACCCCCCTTCATATACCATATACCTCATCCTCACGTCCACTACTCATCATTCCATACACGCCATCAACTTCTCACGCAACTCCTCCTATCACCACCACATCTAAATCATCACCACCACCCCTCATTCTCAATGTAAAGCCTGATCCACCTCCAATGACCATCCGCTCACCTAAACCATTCCCCTATAGCTCCAACCAAGTAGTTCTCTGGAGCTACGAGACTACCATCACCTCAACGCAGGGGTTGATACAATGAAGAAAATAATAGTGGTTGATATTAGACATATGACAAAAGCAGGGAGGTGCCAAAAGGCACCGACAAAAGGCACTGGCAAAAGGGGTTAACATCGGGGAAGAGGTGAAAGAAACAATAAAGGGGAAAAAAGATGATAAGAAAATGGAAGAAAAAGAGAAGGGCAAGATGAATGAAGACAATGAAGAAAAGGAAGAGGCAAAAGTAACAGATAGAGAGGCAGTAGACTTCATTAAGCTCATTCGCAAGAGTGAGCATAATATAGTGGACCAACTGAATAAGCAGCCGGCTCAGATAAGCATTCTGGGTCTTTTACAGAAATTAGAGGAACACCAAAAAATATTGCTGAGAAGAACCAATGGAGGAGATGAACAGCCAAAGAGTAGAGAGAAGAGTGAAATGAAAGGAGAGTAGGAAAGAAAAATGAGAAAAAAAATCCTAAATAGACATTTTTCGCGTGCTGTCAATGGCACCGCCAAATTATATCGGTGGAATAGACATCTGTCAATGAGCAAACTGGCGATGGAACCGACAGAATGCATGTTCTGTCACCGACGGTTTTTGCAAAATTTTTTTTTTGTTTTATTTGGTTGAAAGAGGGTAAGATTCCTCAAATGTACCTATATGGGCACGAGAATGGTCCTTGCCAAAAGATTTGCCAGTAAAGGACCGAAATGGGGAGTAACCTTGCTCCCCCCGACTGCATACAAGCACTCTGCCAATATCTCATAACAGAGCTGTCATAAAGAGTAGACTCCAATGGATTTCCTAAGGTGATCAAACCTCATGGAATCCAATGGTTTGGTGAGAATATTAGCGAGTTGACTCTCCGTTGGAACATATTCCAGCCTAATAGTGTGCTCCTCAATGATGTCATGAATAAAGTGATGCCGGATGTCAAAATGTTTCATTCAAGAGTGTTGGATCAGATTCTTTGAGATATTGATGGCACTCATATTATCACATAATAGATACATCGTATCTTAAATATCCCATAGTCCAAAAGCATCTGTTTCATCCATAGGAGTTGTGCACAGTAGCTTCCAGCAACAATGTACTTGGCCTCAGCAGTAGAGAGAGTTATGGAACTTTGCTTCTTACTATGCCAAGCAACTAAGCAATTCCCGATGTAAAAACATCCGCTACTAGTGGATTTTATGTTCTCCATGTTTCCCACCCAATCGTCGTCTGAGTATCTAGCAATGATTAACGAGGAGTCAAACGTATACCAGAGGCCATACTCGGTAGTACCAGCTATGTACCTGATATTCTCTTAATAGTTATGAAATGCGATTCCTTAGGATTGACTTGAAAACAGGTACAGGCTCTAACACTGTAGGAGATGTCTAACCTACTAGCTGTGAGATAGAGTAGGCTCCCAATCATACTCTTGTAGAGATATTGATCCACACTCTTTCCAGATGGATCTTTAAAGATTTTGAGAGTAGTGCTCATAGGTGTATGGCGTGTTAGTCCAGACCTTAAACCAAAGCGATCCACCAATTCTCGAGCGTATTTGTTCTGGGATACGAAAATGACATTCTCGAGTTGTTTAACTTGCAACCGCAAAAAGAAGTTGAGTTTGCCAATCATGCTCATTTCAAATTCAGATTGCATGAGGAGAGCGAATTTGTTAGCCAACCCTTCATCAGTGGACCCAAACACAATGTCGTCTACGTAGATTTGAACAATGGGAATGTGACCCTTAACCTTTTGAATAAACAATGTTTTATCAACGCTCCCTCTTACAAATTTATGAGTGATAAGGAACATAATCAATCGTTCATACCAAGCACGTGGGACTTGTTTAAGGCCATAGACGGCTTTCTTCAATCTGAAGACTTGGTGAGGATGTTTCGAATCAGCGAACCCTTTTGTTTGTTCAACATACACTTCCTCATCCAATAGGTCATTCAGAAAAGTACTTTTAACTTCTATTTGAAAAAGTTTGAATTTCATGAAACATGCAATGGACATCAGAATCCGAATTGACTCAAGTCTTGCAATTGGGGTGAAGGTTTCATCAAAATCAATACCCTCAATCTGAAAGTAGCCCTAAGCAACTAGACGAGCATTATTTTGGACTACATTCCCAAGTTCACTAAATATA
Organism: Akebia trifoliata; assembly: GCF_017979445.1. NCBI lineage: Eukaryota > Viridiplantae > Streptophyta > Magnoliopsida > Ranunculales > Lardizabalaceae > Akebia > Akebia trifoliata. Next base: position 30,318,303 of record NC_141378.1, read on the forward strand.
TTCTTATAAATCCATTTCCATTTCGTTCTGATGACATCTTTATCAGATGGTCTTGGTACAAGGTACCACACATGATTCTGAGTAAATTGAAGAAGTTTCTCTTGCATGGTATGAAGCCAGTATTCATCCTTGAGGGCTTCATCAATATTTTTGGGCTCCATTTTGGATGTGAAGCAGAGATAACTGTTCAACATCTCCAGTTGTCATCGGGTTTTCATATCAGTATTGGGATCTCCAAGAATTTGACTGACAAGATGATTCTTTACAACAGGTAGTGTTATCGGAACCTGAGACGTCGAAGGAGGTGAGGATGGAGTAGGAAATACTCCCACGTCCACAACCTTGGGGTCAAAGGGACCATTGTCCTTAATGGGTTGATCATGGATTATCACATTGATGGATTCTTGGGTAGACGAGGTCCTTTGATTAAAGACTCAAAAAGCACGACTGTTTGAATAATATCCCAGAAAGATTGCTTGGTCGTTCTTCGAATTAAATTTTCCTAAGTGTTAACGGTGTTTTAGGATATAACATTTACTACCAAAGACTCTGAAGTACTTGACACTGGGAGTTTTCCCGTTCCATAGGTCATAAGCTATTTTATTTAAACTTACTCAAAGATATACTCGATTGATGATATGGCAGGCAGTATTTACAGCTTCGGCCCATAGACTTTTGGGAAGATTCTTACTATGAAGCATGATTGTGGTCATTTCTTGAAGAACACGATTTTTTCTCTTAGCAACTCCATTCTGCTAAGGAGTCTTAGGAGTTGAGAATTCATGTCGGATTCCATTTTCATCATAGAATTGAGTGAACCGACTATCCTCAAACTCTCCACCATGATCACTTCTAATCCTACCTAAAACAGATTCTTTTTATATTTGATTACGCTTAATAATCTTTTTGAATTCATCAAAAGTATTAGATTTTTTTCTCAGAAAAGTGACCCAAGGGAATCTTGAATAATCATCAACTATCACTAAGAAATGTCTCTTACCACCTAGATTTCATACTTTAGTGGGACCCACAAGGTCCATATGCAAAAGAGCTAGGGGTTTTGAGGTTGCAACAGTAGTTGTGTTTTTGTGGGTACTTCGAATTTGTTTATCAATTTGGCACTTCCCACAGATGTCTCTTGCTTGTTTACCCAACTTGGGTAATCATCTAACTAAGCCTTTTGAGGCAAGTCAAAACAAGTTCTTATAATGTACATGACCGAGTCGTTGATGCCACAACTGGACTTCATCAACTTCCGCCACGTTGCTCACATAGGAGACGGTGGTTTCTCTTGTGTTTCCGACAACATAACAGTTAGTAGAAGTATGAAGATCTCACATAATAATTTTACCATTGGCGATAGAGATTTTGTAGACTTCAGAATTGAAACTCACTCGGTGGTCTTTGTCACATATTTGGGATATGCTAAGAAGGTTATGTTTCAAACCATCAATGCACAACACATTTTCCACTGTAGGCAATCCAGGACCACTGACAGTTTCTAGCCCAATAATCCTAATGGTGCTGCCATCACCAAAGGTGACTGATCCTTCATAAAAATTAACCATGTGGTTAAATTGACTTCAGTCACCCATTATGTGTCGGGAACAACCACTGTTAAGTTACCATCGCGAAAAGTTTCTAGCCTTCAGAGCTGTGTGAATTACAAGGCACTTGTTGTCTCCATTATTGATTTTCCATTGTAGAGTTGTCTTGAGGGTTACGTTTAGGAGGGGAAGGAATTTTTCTTTTTGACTCAATTTTCTCTTGGCCCGGTGAGTTCTTCTTAAAGGACATACTCTTCTTGGGTGATTTTGAAGGTGATATTTTCTTTGGATACCTTTTGCATCTCGATTACCTCCACTTGATTCAGCAAATTCCTTCATTTTAAGGTTCAGGTGAGCAATCTATTTTAAAAGTTCCTCAATATCGTTGTTCTATTTGGGAGGTGATGAATTCTTCACTCCCTTTCTCTTGGGAGACTCTTCTTTCTTAACATGTTCAACTTTATTATGCAGAGGAGACTTCCCTGTATCATGCTGCTTCTTTTCAACTGATATGGATTTGCTAATAGGGGCTTGCGAAGTTGAGTGGTAAATGGTCTTGAGCTCGATGCATTCAAATTTCATGTGACCCATTCCATCACAGAAGTTGCATGTGATGACTTTCTTGAAATTTTTTTTAATATTCGATGATTCCCTATGGACAAACACAGTGGGAGAAGAAGGTGATGTAGAAGTATACCTATCATAGCCCAAACATCCTTTATCCCCATAAGGTTTTTGAATTCCTAGAAGTTTTTGTAACTTCAAACTTTCGTGAGTATAATTACTCTCAAGTTTAGCCCTTTATTTTTGTAGTTTATTGATGTCAAACTTAGAACTTTGTTTTCATCGTGAAGTTTTGCTAGTTCTAAGTTTTGACAGGCTATTGTGGACTTAGCCATTGATAAAAGGTTATTGAATTGTTGTAGATTTTTGAACATCTCATCATTCTCATTCAAAGTTGTCTAAGATACAGAGAACGTGTTAGATTGTCTCTCTAAGACTGTTAAGAGTTGAATTTTAATGTCTTCTAATTGAAGCCCTAGTGAGCGTTTTTCTTCACAGACTTGATCATATTTATCATGCCACTATTCCTTTTAGAGTTTTTCTTGATCATGTTTCTTGGTAAGTTTTACTTGACTAATGAACAGTTGATCAAATGCTGACTAAAGCTCGAGTTCATTGTCATCCATATCTTTTCTTTCCTCATCAAAGGAAGAGGCATCTTGAGGGTGATTATGATTTTTAGTATCCATTCCTTCTTCACTTTCATCCCCATCTGGGATGCAAACTATGGTGGATGCCATAAGGACTCGAAGGGTGTTTTGGTGTTTAGTATCTGAAGACGTATTTTGTTCTTCTTCGCCTTCTGACTCATCTAACAGGTGGCCTTTGCAGCCATTGTGGTGCCTTTAATCTTGGGTCTTATGGGACCTTTAGCCTTCGGCTTAGTGGGGCACAAATTCTAGTAGTGACTTCGGCCACCACACGTGTAACACTAAGTATCTTCCCTTGGTTTAGAGGAGGATCTACCTATAGGCGCATGTCTATCTTCCAGATGATTCCGTTTACTATTGTTACCAAGTCCTCTTCTCTTGAAGAACTTTTGAAACTTTGAGGTTAATAAAGTCAAGTCTTCATCATTCGATTTAGTCTCCTTATCCTCCTCAAGAGTGATTTTTTTATTGTCATAGGAAGATGATTGAGACCTGAGATGAGATGTTCGTTTTGGTGTGAACTTCGAAGAGTACGTCTTTAGGACCCGAGTCTTCCCTTTTAAGGGGGGACCTTCGAGATGGAGTTCAAAGGTAGTGAGTGAACCCATAAGTTCCTCAATAGTCATAGTCACCACATCTCAGTATTCCTTGATCGAGATAACCTTAGAGGCAAACCTCTTAGGTAGGGATCTAAGGATTTTTGCACAAATCCTACCTTGAGGGACAATCTCCCCCCACATAGAACATAAAGTTATAAGTATCACTTAAGTGTGCATAGAACTCTTGGACAGTTTCACTTTTTTCCATTTTGATGTTCTCAAATTGTGTGTAGAGGAGTTGAAGTTTAGACTTTTAGACTATATTCGTGCCTTTGTATGCGACTTCTAGAATTTTTCAAGCTTGCTTGGCCGACTGACAAGTGCATATATCCGTTGATACTCATCATCGGAAATGGCACTTGTAATGGCGTTAAGAACCTTAAAATTATTGCTACTATCTATTTTATCTTGTTCCGTCCATTTTCTTGATGGTCTCGAAACAGTGGTGGAGACACCATCTACCTCGATATGTCAATGGGAGGTTCCCAAGCTTTTTTTTTATCATGTTCCACACATCCCAACTTAGGGAGTTGATGTATATCATCATTTTGTTTTTCTAAAAGACATACTTGATACCATCGAACATAGGTGGACGAGCCGAGGCCCATTTATCGACTCTAGACATGATTCAAAGCTAAGGACCAACTCAAGTTGTTAGACCTTTCTAGACTAACCTGCTTTGATACCAAATGAAATTGCCGGCATTGATTCTGTCTAGTCCTAGAAGGGGGGTGAATGGGATAATTTAAAATTTCTTCTAAATGTGAGCACTTAGATGATGTTGGATTGCTTATTTGTTCATTTTAAGTGTCAATTAACCAATTTCCATTTTTAGTGCTAAGTCCAATGAGCAAGATAGAGGATTATGCAAAGTAAGTTTAGAGCGTACACAACATGTCAATCACGGAATAAGGGATTAAGCATACAAGGCTTATTCATGACATACATTCAGTTTTGCATAAGTTTACGGAAGTTAAGTAGATGCACAAGACAAGCGATTTATAGTGGTTCGGTAATTGTGCCTACGTCCACTCCCAAGAAAATCAAATCATTGGTTCTTTGGTGTTCAATAAAATAGAGGTTTATGGTTCACCTTAAACTGTACATAGAATTTTCTTTAGGCTAATTCTAAAACCTTAAGATCGAATGAAATGCATCCACTCGAAATGTTTGAGTTTTATGCTTCGGAAACTCGAAATGTTTGAGTTTTAACCTTTTCCACTTGACTTGAGTCCACGACTCAAACAAGAGCTTGATTTTTGAAGATAAAAATCAAGGAAACTATTACAGTGTTTTTGAACTAAAAACAAAATAAAGATAAACTCACAACTATGGATTTGGCTATCGGATATGCTGAGTTTGTTGGTCTTTGGTTCTTCACTTTTTCCTTCATTTTTCACTCCTTGCTTAGCCAAGTATGTACATATGGTTGCAAGGAAGATGAAGGTAGTAAAGCTTGATCAACTTGGATGAATCGGCGTGATGTACGTGGTTTCAACTTCAACAGATGAGTCTCCTTCATTTGTTAAGGCTCTTGAAGTTTACTTATGAGCTTGAGTTTTGTTAAGGAGTTGTTGATCAAGAGTAATGAAGTCAAGTGCTTCTAATTTATAGAATTTGGCATTGCAACGGCTTCCTGTAGGTAGGGCTGTCAACAGATAGCTATCCGATCTGTGGCGCCCCGCCGAACGCTAACACAAATCCCCATGTCAGATCTCGAGGTACTAGGTGGCACCTCGAAATTTCGGCATGGTCTCCTCTATTTATGTTAGCAATCCAAGGCGTTTAATCAGTACCTGATAAACGGCATACAATCCTGCATACAGATATAAAATATAATACTAGCGGAAGCCTATATAAGTCTAATAACGTACGAAAGATCAGAGTGCGGAAGAATAACCAGGATACAGGATTATACAAAATTTCTCACTCTAACAGAAATCCTAACACTCAGAACAACATGTATAATACTCTCGGATAAATCGACACCACTAGGGGTAATAACCCCAATACTCACCAAGTGACGAACTCTGGCTGTCTATCTGACCCACCAGATGATTCTCACTCGTGCTCTATATCTGTCTCGCCAAACTTCGGATCTGAAACTAAAAAAATGGAGAAAGAAAGGGTGAGTAACAATGGTTACCCAGTAGGGAAACAAACAATTTCTGCTAATTACCCCTCCTAACATGAATGAATAAGCATACTGAATCATTTTAAAATAAACAAAGTTTTACAGAAGAAAACTACGATTAACTGGTACATATAGCCAGGGATGAGCAACTAAACATTTTAAAATTCACATTACATCGATCAGCAGTACTCACTATAACATTATCTTTTTATACAAATCTAATTGATCAAATGGAAACAATAAACATGCATTTCATTTTATATATCAAAATAAGCAATAGATACATAATACACAATGGTGGAGTATTGGAATTAGAGTGTTGGGATTCACGACTGGATCGCTCCCAGTCGGGACATGATGTTACAATTTCTCTCTGGCTTTTAGTTCTTGATTTTGTGGCCGGTCGCTGCCCTTACCACGTTTGGTTGACCATTTATCCAGCTCAGGCTGGCCGTTTGACGTGACCGTAAGCAATGGGTCTCTTTTCGATGTGTCAGAACGTTCGACTACTATAGATTATTAGTGATCACTGACTAATCATCTTCGTCTATGCCTATCAGGCGTGCATGTGAGTCCCAAATATACAAACCATTCGTATACGACCACCTTTACATTACAAGTTCACTGGTAAAGATAGAGAGGAATAAACCCGGATTCCAGTTGTGACTCCATTCTCATACGCGTCCCATACCACGTATGAGCTTGGTGGTCCCTACCGTACATCCCAGGATAGTACACCACTCCGGATGATATGACGCACTATCCTTTCAGGCATTCACAAACTCTTTAACAGCTCACAAAATAGCTACATATGTATATTATTTTCATTTGAAAACAAAAGAGAAATTAACAATACAAGGTTGAGAATGGATATCCAGTTTCCTACCATGCAAGTGTGGCCACCCGGCCTAAAATAAATAACATAACGGAAACGTAAACAGCGCCTTGCGCTAACAGAAAGGAAATAAACATGCAACCAATAATATTATCCCTGGATATCTGTTCACCAACCTACACACAGCACAACAACGTAAAATGCAGACATCACCCCTCGGGTGTAACTCTGACATTTTACCGTTTCATACCCTTTTTCCCTTTTTCCGATTTTTACAATTTTCAATCTCTTCAATAAAACATCCATTTTCTGATATTCATCAACTCAACATGAGTTAATTGAATAGTAAATCGTTTTTCTAACTATGAAATTCATTTCTATCAAAAATCTCGAAAAAATACAAAACTTATATTAAAATAGGGTCCAAGCGGTGCACAGGACCCAACTGGCAGAAATAACCCGATAAAATATCCTACCCACGTATAATTTGTTAAAAATACAATTAAACATATCAAACATGCAATTTCTTGCGTGAATTTTTAAATAACATAAGAATTCTATATTTTGGAAACTCATCACAAATTTTTAATAAAATCCTAAATGCAATTTTCACAATCTACGATTACTAATAGAAATTGAGAGTTCCTTACAATCTCTAGGCGAAAGGATCAAAGCGTGTGCCCGAAAATCGAGGCGATCGACGCGGAAATCGAGACGGACCAAACTTCGCAGCGGCTGATTTTTGAAATCGACCTGGTGGTTTTGAAGATCTCGATGTACTCGTCTCTTCTCCCTTCTACGGCGAAAGGCGGTTTGACCCCGAAACCGATGAAAATCGAGGTCGAAGTTACGAAAATCTCCGTATAAAAATACGGCTGATTTTTGACTATACAGGGTGAAAAATACGAGAAAACAGAAGGAATTTGGTTGGGTTATGTAGAGAATGAGGCTGCGGACGTTTCTCCTTTCTGCGTCGAAAGACGGTTTGACCCCGAAACGGACGAAATCCGAGGTCAAAGTTTCGAAATTTCCGTATCCAAATACGGCTGATTTTTGACGATATTGGATGAAATAGAAAGTGAAACGAAGAAAAGTTGGGTGGGTTTTGTAGAGAACGTAGCTGCGGACCTTTTTCTCTTCTGCGGCGATCGTCGAAAATGGACCGTTTGCGAGAGATCTAAAGTGGAAAAATCGGAGGAAAAACAAATTTCTTTTTTTTTTCATTTTTTTTTTCGCACTGTTTGGACGAGTGGGGAAGATGAGAGAAAAAAAATTTTAAAAATATTATTTAAATAAAATGTGGGACGAATTCGGTATTTTGTCAATTGTTTCGATCGATGATAATTTGATCATCCGGATTCCAAAACTGACAAATGAATACTCTATTTCATCTAATTTTTCGTTCCGAATCTAATGGTATAGTCAATTTCTACAAATTATGTCTCCATCAAATGTTTACATTTTTAGCCTGAGGTGACCCACAAACTTGATGTCGTTTTCGTTTTTTACGATAATTCGACTTTCTGGTCTCCAAATTTGACAAATAAATAGTCCATGTTGAATAATTTTTCGTTATGAATCCAACGGTATGATCGAATTTTACAAATTATTGCTCTAATAAAAAGTCACTATTTTAGCCTGGTCCGACCCGGTAATCGAGGATTTTGCAACTTTTATATTCGGACTAGCATTTGAACGTGCTAAACTATGTTTTTCGATCATTTTGAATCTAATGGTGAGGTCAGATTCTATTAAAAATGATCAAAACAAGGTCCCACAATTTTACCCTAAGTCCCACTTTCAAGATTATTTTTTTTTTTTTTTTTTTTTTTTTAAATTCCACTATTTATTTCCTCAAGATACGAATTAAAAATTTGGGGTGTTACACGATCGGATAGTGTTATATCTGAATTCGAATCCAAAAAAAAATATTGATATCCGAATTCGAATTCGAATATGATCGGATATCATTAATCAACATATGAATTCGTATTCAAAAAATATATCGGATATCCGATAATATCTGATTCGATAAAAATCCTAACAAAATTAGATTCGATGTATACCAAGCTCTTCAATCGGCAAAAATCAAATCGATTTTCCTAATTTTTTCAACTTCAAAAGTTACAATCTTCAACGTATTTCAGTTTTAAAATCAAATAAGCTTTGATTTTTGAAAAAAATGATTTTAAAATCAAATAAACTTTGATTTTACTGAGAGAGAGAGAGAGAGAGAGAGAGAGGAAATACCTACTTTGGTGTTCCCCGGTGGCTATGGGGAGTTTGCACAGTCGAAACCCACCTGGTTCTGCGTCTTTGGTTGAGAAGATAAATATTTTAAGTTATATTTCGTTGTGAAACTTGAATACACGAGAGAATATATATATAAATAAGTTTTGTTGTGTTACATGAATACATAACACATGTATTTATAATCGGAGCGGATATTATCGAATCATATTTAGTAATATCCGAATTCGTATCCGAAATTCATTCGAATGTTAAAATAACATCCAAATCTGATATCCGATATTCGAAAATTTCGGATAATATCCGATTTTTCGAATTCGGATTTCGGCTATCCATTGACACCCGTACCTGTAGATGGCACCGACCAAACTCAACAGTAAAAAATATGACAGTTGAGCATTGTCGGTAACACTGACGGTGGGACCTCCATATGTCATTGATGGCATCGATAACCATTTTGTCGGTGGAATCGATAAAAATATGCTTCTACCACTGACATACTGAATTTCAATCTATTATGTTGTGGGCTGGTGGTGGCACCTTCACTCCTGTCGACGGACAAAATTTCACTAGAAATTGAGCCATTTTGGGGTGAGCTTTGAACAACCAAGTGATGCGCCAATTTCGACATGTTCTATAGCTCCATGTGTATGCAAAAGTGAATTCGATGATGGTCCATGCCTCTGATTGGGTTTGGCACACGAATGATTGGTCGTTGGTATGCTTGAGTGACGATGTGTCTTCACGTGTCTTAAAGAAGGTTTACCATTGGTTATAGCTTGATAACATTCGACTAACTCGAGATTGACAAAATGAGGTACTAACATTCGCCCGGGGCATCAAAGTCTCCGTCAACTTGAATGTGTACAGAGGCAAAAATATAAAAAATTCGTCGAAGTTGGGCCACAGTGACAGCCATGGAAAGATTAAGTATGAAATGGAAATTCAATAAAGAAAGAAAAGATTATCTCAATCTGAAAAAGGTAATTGAAGCAATGAAGTAGAAAGAGAAGTAGACAGGGTCTTCGTGGAAAAGCACAGAGACGAGTTTGCAAAGTTTTAGCACGATAATGAGATAAGAATGCATTAAGTCTCCTAATTATAGTAAAAGGCGAAGGTGTATGTATGCTTGAAAGGACACCTTGAGCCCAATTGAAGTGTCATGAGATTGAGGGTAGTGCAAAAAGCAGCAAGACATGTGGATAGGTACAAATGAAGAGCAATCCATTTAGGCCGTCAGAGAAGATTTGAAGCGATTTCGCATTGAATGCATCGATTTGAAAACAGTAGACGTAATTATGAAAGAGCAAAGTAGCCAATCAAAAAGTGGAATTGTGTCTCGAGGAGACGAAGAGAAATAATTGCATGTTAAATCTAAGTCGTATACGTGTCCGAATCAACTAAGTGGTACCAAACGCATAATAGTATATAGGGCGCAGCCCTGCAGGCAGGGTAGGTCAGAGCAGAGACCTCCTTAGTCTGGCTAGCAGGGCTGCATAGCAATATGGCAGACCAGGCCTGTCAAGTCGAGCAGGCTAGGTTTTAGGAAAACCATAAAACTGTTGCGTATACGTCAATCCCGAAGATCATAGAAGATATCTCTACTGGTAAGTGTAATCGATCCAGAAAATCTCAATTAGGTAAACAACTCCATAGAGTTAGTGGAAATCCCATGATTACAGTCTATAGAAGGCGAAACCCTAGAAATAATCAGAAGGGATAAATAGCACAATAAGCACTATTGAAGGGGATCCTTCTGAAGAGATTAGAGCCAAACTCGTACTAAGGACATTTTTCTTGGCTTCTATAACTTATTTATCACAGTGATTTTTGTAGGCACCACGTCGCTGCGAGGAGGAAGGTGCTACGAACAATTTCAGATCAGTGATGTTGGATTCATCGTAGCCGTTTACAAGATTCTGACCACACACCTATTTTTTTTTTTTTTTGATAAATGGTGATCTAGGGTTTAGGAGAACCCCCAACCAAGAAGAGACTACAACCTAAGGACCATCCTTCCCTCGGCATCCTCCTTAACAAGCTTAGCCAAGGCAGTAGGAACCGCCCCTGGGAGGATCTCCACATATGAATCTAAGTTACATAAGGCCGCAAGAAAATTCGCTGCGTGATTGGCTTCTCTATAGGAAAACAAAAAGTCACAATATCTAATCTTAGCCTTTAAGTCTTTGATATCCCTAATAATTCTTTCGGTATACCAAGGGGGAGTGATTTGTCCCTTCAGCGCTTCCACTGCTACCTTTGAATCCGATACTACTTTAGTAGCTTGCCCACCTAGGTCCACAACCCTTTTTAGGCCCATGTGGATAGCTTGGAGCTCATATACCACGGATCTCCCTTTCACCCCTTTTGTTGCTGCCCATATGATGTCTCCGTTGTGGTCACGAATTAAAGCACCCATTCCCCCTACATTTCCTCTTAATGAGCCATCACAATTTACCATCCACCATTGCCTCGAAGGGGGGTTCCATCTGCACTGTTTTGGTATTGCCAATTTGAACTTTGCTTCAATGGCCCACGACTCAAAAAAGCTCCTATTGAAGCTCGAGTCCTCCACCACGGTATCCTCTCCACTGAACCTTATTCTCACATCTTGGATAATTACTTGCACCAGCACGTCCTCATTGGCCTTCTTATTCTTGAAAATTCTCTTGCATCTCTCCTTCCAGATATGGTAGACAAATGTACTAAATGATGCTCGCTTGATCTCTGTGGAAAGTTCCCTGCCCTTGAAATTATTGATCATCCAATCCAACTCTTGTGCCCACGGCTTTATAGCTCTAGTTATAAGAGACATTTTAAGAATCCTTTTCGAAATATCCCTTGAATAAACGCAGCCCATAAACATGTGCTCTATGCTTTCATTGTTGTTGTTGCAAAAAGAACAAACCGAGTTAGATGTGATGTGTCTAGATCGCAGCCAGTCTTACGTCTTTAGGCTGCCCAAAACAGCCATCCACAGCGTGAATCTATGCTTTGGAATAGCTTTCTTACACCAAACCAACTCCCGTCATCCAACCCTTTGACCACGATTCAATTGGTGGTTATACGCCGAAGAGGTTGTGTACAAGCCAGTTGAACTACCTACCCACCTGACCTTATCGTCCTCTTTAGCGTCAATCTCAATACTGTCCAGGTCTGCCCATATGTGATCTAACGCTCTAACCATGCGATATGGAGGATTCCACTTTCCGTCTTTAATAATAGTGCTTACCTTAGCTCGGAGGTTCAATCTTGAGTCATAACGGAGCTCACTCGGGAATTGATTCACAAGAATACCATCTGGGTGCCATGGCTCAGTCCATAACTTTGTTGCGCTCCATTACCTATCTGATGTTTGATCAGCCCTTCCGCTGCATCTCTTGAGTTGAGTATCTTCCTCCAAGACCACGTGCATTGAGTTGGGCATTTCAAAGTCCAAAACTTTTGATCTTTGATGAGATTTTGGTTCACCCACCTAACCCACAGACTGTCCTGATTTGAAGCAAGACTCCATACATGGCGTAAAATGGCAGCTTTGTTCCATGCTTCGTGGTTACGTAGCCCAAGACCCCCCTCATGCTTATGTTTGCAAATTTGAGCCCAGCTAATGGGTTGCATTTTTGTAGCGCCACCATTCCCTGCCCATAAGAATTTCCCACAAATCTGCCCCACTTCCTTCCATACTCGCTTGGGGAGGATGAACAAACTAGCCCAATAGGTGGCCATACTGTTCAGAACCGACTGAATGAGCTCCACCCTCCCTGCATATGACAAGAATCTTCCTTTCCAGCCTTGAACACGAGCACAAATCTTCTCAATCAGCTGGCGACAATCTTCATATGACAGTCTTTTCGAAGTTAACGGGACTCCCAAGTATCTCATCGGCAACATACCCTCCTTGCATCCCACAATTCTTAGAATGGTATCTTTGGCGGTTACATTTGTGCCCGTAAAGAAGATTCTACTTTTCGATGGGTTCATCTCCAGCCCTGTCATCTCTTTGAATCGCTTTAGAGTTGAGCAAATGGATCTTGCTGACCTGGGAGAGCTTTTAAACATAACCAATAAATCGTCAGCAAAACATAAGTGGGAAATCTTAGGATTACAACACCTAGGATGGAGCTCCAAGTTTTTGTTCTCTACTTCCATGGCCAAGAGAGTCGACAGCACTTCCATGATCATCACAAACAGAAAGGGGGATAGAGGATCTCCCTGGCGGAGCCCTCTCTTCCCTAAGAAATATCCCTTCAAAGACCCGTTGATGGACACCGAGAATCTGGTGGACGTGATACAGCTTCTAACCCATTGTATGAAAATTTGAGGGAAGTTGAACAATCTTAAACACTGAAGCACTGCCTCCCATTTAACTATATCATAGGCCTTCCTCAGATCAATCTTTGCGACCGCTTTAGGCGACCCTTTATCTAAATGAAAACTCCTAATAATCTCGTGAGATAGAAGAATGTTGTCCGCAATCTTTCTATTAAAGATGAAAGCACTTTGATTTGGGCTGATTATCTGGGGCATCACCTCTTTAAGCCTATTGGTCAGAATTTTGGAGATACACTTGTAGAGGACGTTGCAACACGAAATCGGCCGATAATCATCCAAGGAGCTAGGCATTGAGACCTTCGGGATAAGAGAGATGGTTGTGGAATTCAGCTCTTTAATCAGACCCCCTTTCTTGAAAAAGCCTTTAATTGCCAAGGTCACTTCCTTCCCTACTATGCTCCAAGCTTTGTGGAAAAAGGCCGCGGAAAAGCCATCAGGGCCTGGGGCTTTATCCCCATCAATACTCCAAACTGCTTCCTTGATCTCCTCGTCTGAGACTTGCCAAGCTAGCCTACCCTTCTGATCGATATTTAGGATCTTATTGAATTCAACGTCCCAGTTCCCCTACTGAAAGCTATCATCGTCCCTTCCTAACGTGTCTTTGAAATGTTCCACTATTTCTTCTTCAATGAGATCTTCCTTATCAACTATTTGGCCGTCTTTCTTCTTCAATCTGGTAATCCCATTCCTCGCTCTCCTGACCTTTAAAGACTGATGAAAGAAAGAAGAGTTGCTGTCCCCCAGTTTCAGCCAGCTCACTCTAGACTGTTGCCTGAAGGCGTGTTCCTCATGTCTGGCTAAGGTGGCATACTCACTGACAGCAGCTTTCTCCCTTAGAGCGAGCTACACATTTAGAGGCTCCGTTTGAATTTTGTCTTGCACTTCATCCAACTCCATTTTGGCTTTTGAATTTTGTTCCCAAATTTTTGTTTGCTCCACTGCTTAAGTTCTCCTTTGAGAAGCTTCAGCCTTTTAATGACTCTAAACATCGGATTCCCTTCCACTTTGATGTCCCACACTTTCCTAACTAGGGGAAGGAACTGCTCATCTTTCATCCAAAAATTGTAAAACTTGAAGGATCTAACAGCTGTCTTTCTAACTCTCAGCATGTCCAACAGGATAGGACTATGGTCAGAGATCCCACTAGGGAGGAAATCCGCTTGCACTTCCGGAAAAACATCAATCCATTCAGGATTCCCCATGGCTCTATCTATCTTCGAAACTATCCTGCCTTCATTTTGTTTGTTGCACCAAGTAAATCTGCAGCCCACTGCCTTTAAGTCTAGCAAACCAGCCCCGTCCAAGCATTTCCTAACCTCCTCACTTCCATATCTTTGCACCGATCTGCCCCCCATCTTTTCATCACTATGCAACACCACATTAAAATCACCTAGGACTCCCCAAGGAGCTCTCAAGTTGCTGCTGATATAATCCATGTCTGCCCAAAGCTCCTTCCTTTGTCTCCCACAGTTAGACCCATAAACGAAAGAGAGGAAGTAACCTTGGCAATCTTTCATATCCACATACACATGAATGATCTGACTTGACATGTGTAACACCCTCAAACTAACTATTTCTTTGTTCCAAACCACCCAAATCCTTCCCCCACTGCTATGTTGGACTTAAGTTCCTAAGCATGGCTTCCTGATTATCTTTCTTGACTCTAGTTTCCACTATGCACATAATGGCTAAATTTTACTTAACTATTAATTTCCTAACTTCTGCTTGCTTTAGAGGGTCATTGAGCCCCCTAATATTCCAGAGAGCGATAGACATTAAAAACCTTTGTCAATTTCCTGGGTCCCATAGCCTGTGGCTGCCTTATTGTGGTCCCCTGACGTCTGTTTTGTTGCTGTTCCCATAGTAAACAGTGCCTCCCTTTTGTTGAGTATATCCCTGATGGATCCCGTAGAGCTTTTGTCTCTCATGTCCTTCTCATCCACCACCACATTCCTAGCTTTAAATTCTTCGCTAGCTTCATCATCATGCAACACATTGAATCTGTTACCCTTTGCTACTATCTGGCTATTCTTTTTCTTACCTTTCACCCTATTACTGCTACTGTTTCCTTTCCCTGCTGGACTGATCTCCCTAGTCATTGTCCCTTTGCTATGGGTGATAGTGTTGTCCTCATCCAAAAAGGCCCTTGGTTCTATACTTTCTATTAAATTTTCACTCCCCCCGGGCATCCCTTTATTTTCTTCTTCCTCATTTGCTTGTTGATCTATTTTACCCTTTCCTTTCTTCCTCTCTACCGTCTCCCATTTTCCTTCTTCCTGTTCCATGGATTTGCCGCCTTCTGATTCTAAGGCATCCATAGTGTTGACTTCGTTTGAAGCTTTCTCCTTCCCATTTGTCTTTTCTGGTATTGCTTTCCATTCCTTCTTAGTTTTTTGCATCTTCAAAGGGCATTTGGCATCATAGTGACCAAAGGTCTTACAATGCGAACACTTGGGTGGCATCCAATCACACACCACCTTTACCTCAGCCTCCTTATTCTCTCCCATGTTGATGTAGATTGTGTTCGGGATCTCCTTTTCAGCATTTATCTCAATGCACACCCTCACATAAGAAAGCCGTGATAAACTCTCAGTAGCATTATCGAGATATAACGGTCTTCCCACGCCACTTGCCAAAATCCCTAAGTTTGTAGGAGTCCAAAACTGCTTTGGTAGATTCAGAAACCTCACCCAAACTGGTATAACTGATTCCTCCTTCTTATGTAGTTCAATACAGGGCTCTCACGCTCTTAAGACTAATAATTTTCCACCAATGAACCATGGCCCTTTCTGCAGAACCTCTTCTCTGTCTTGTTCGTCACTGAACTTAAAGAAGAAAAGTCGATTATCATCTGAAAACACTTGGAGATTGCCCCTGGTCTTCCATAGTTTTTCCACAGTCCCTCTTACTACATTGAAAGGGAGTTTACTATTGAGGAAGTGTCCCACCAGGCTGTTTTTCCATAGAGCCTCCCCTTCTTCCCTGGCTGAAGTGGGAATATTGACAAACACCTTACCTCCACTGTTCTCTGGCTCAGAAAACGTTAGTTCCCTCACTCCCCTCCCTGATGCAGCGTTTCCTACCACACCAGCCCATGATTTGGTGCTACCTACCCCATTTTCTTTTGTTGGTTTACCTCCGTCAGATTCTCTCCCCAAAGAGTTTTTCTCAATGTTCCCCTTCTTAAAGCCAGAAACTTGATGCTCCCCATTCGGTCCTCCAAAAATCGTGCCACATTCTGTTTCAAGGCTTGTGCCCACAGCCTTGTTGAGAACTCGATTTATCCCCTTGCTATCTAAAGTCTTTTCCCTATCAGCCTGGTTTCCTCTCCTCCTTCCTCCCCTACTCTGTTTACGATTCCATCTCCAAAACCCGCGCCTATGCCAAATCTGTGCGAGTAAGGCTCCATTTTTTCTCCGACCACACACCTATTAGTTTACACTTAAATGAATGTATGCTATGAATGAATACTATGTTAATTATTTCATGCCATGAATGTATAGATTCTAAGAGAACTTCAATTGCATTGCAAACTAGATACTTGCCATGAGAATAGATGTAAGCACATTGTCGATCCATTAGATGTCTTATGTCTTGTGTATATTTTTATAATTCCGCAATTTATACTTGAATGTTTTGAAAGTCATGTAATCCCATAAATGCCGAATAGGTAAATCGTATATGAATGTGCCATTGAATGACATGATTAAATTTCAAGTGTATTTTCATTAAATGCATTTTAGAGACATAAGTGGAAATTTTAATTGGTATAAAATTGGCTAAATAGAAAGAAATTTTAATCATCCTATTCACCCCTCCTCTAGGACTAGACACAATACAAAGCTTGAAATTTTCAATTGGTATCAGAGTGGGTTACTTTTGATAGGTTTAACATCTTAAAATTGATCCCAAGACTTTGAACCATGTCTAAGTCCGACAATGGTCATCCTCTAGACCTTCATATATCCATCAACCTAATTATGCATATTGGTAAATTAAGATGATGATCTTCATCAATTCCCTTGAGTTGTGATTTTTGGAACTTAGTAGAGGAAGGGTATAAGCCACCCAAACAATTGAAAATCGATGGTTATCATAATATGAGAATAATAAATTTTATACACGGTGGTTTTGCCCCAAGTGAACTCAAATATTCTCACATCAGTTGGCTAAAACAACCTTGGTTCCTTTAGAAACCTACACTGTCAAAACTTCAAACTTCAAATGTTAACAAATTGTTTTGAGAATATTAGGATAGAAGAAAATAATTTTGTCTAAGAACTTTATGCAAAACTTAGAGACTATTGTATTTCCATGTACTTCCTAGGATAGCTTGTTCTAGAAGGAAGAATTTACACGAAAATTCTTAGGTCCCTTCCTAAGAGGTTTACTTCCATTGTGACCTCAAATATAATTCGAAGATGTGAAAATGATTAGTGTTGAAGAACTCATTGGATTGCACATCATAGGTGAGCTCTATCTCGAAGGTCCTCCTTAAAAGGAGTAGACGGTGGTCCTGATTCTCTTCTTCAACGTCATCCTCTAAATAGGTAACTTCTATATCAATTCATTTCTTCTCTCAAACTCGTAGTAGAACTATCCTTGAGGAAAATAGTGAACATGACTGGTGGGACATCGTTGTTCTTCCCACCGAAGTTAATATTAATTTTACTTTTACCTTACTTGTGGGGCAAGTAGGGTATCGAACCCAAGAGAAAGGGAGAGTAGAGTTAAGCTAAAAGGATAAAATTTGAATTAATCAGAAAGAATTAAAATAATTTTTCTTTGTATTTTTAAACTTATCAAGAAGATTTTAAGTTGTTAGAAAATTAATCAAAGTAAATGAAGTTAAAAGCAACTAAACTTATGAAATTAAAGCACCATTGGAGGTGGATCTACCTAAAATATGTTGATGAGTAATTCTTAGTCCCTAACTTTTTTAAGGTAATAGCTCCTTAGATCAGAAAATTTAACAAATGAAATCAAATGAGGTAACATAAACAAAGTAGAATTTCTTGAACTTCCTATTACCAATTATCTAGTATAAGCATACTTTATCTTGATCTAATCTAAGCCTAAAGTATCTATATTAATAATAAAAGATACAAGAAATCTTAAAGAGAACTCATGAGTATTTTGGATAAAAGAAAGGCATGAAACTAGAAATAACACAAAAACTTTCTCTAGGCTTTTCCACTCTCCAATGGAGAGAAACTTAGCCTAATATCATTGCAAGAGAGGGAATATAAGAGATGAAAGAACTTTTCTTCATTTCATGGAGAAACTTACAAATTATTCTTCTTCTACTTCTTACAAGACTATTTACCTAAAAAGAAAATAACGAGAAGAAAAAAAATACAAAAATATAAGAGAAAAGGCTAAGAGCTTTAGATTAAAGGAGTCTTGAATAAGATAATCAAGAGGGAGGGAGGGTTTCTTTAGAGATTGAAACTCTATTTATAGAGAAAAATGTGTGTAGAAGAGTTTAAAAGTAGCCTCTACTTTTTTTTGCACAAAACGACAAAAGATGAGAACATGAGTAAAGGATTAGGGCATTCAAAAGTGGGCCCAAATACTTTTGCCTTGAGATTTTGATTTCAAAATGTTGATTTTCTGCACAAGAAACGCACATAATTAGATTTGTTTAGTAAATTAATTTATTTATGTATAATTAAGCCTAATTAACATGCAACATGATGTTTCGAGGCTTATCATGATTATTACGTTAATAAGAATAAATATGGACAAAAATCAAGATAAATGTCTGGGAAACGTGCGTATAATTCAGTGTTTTGAGATACCTATCACACCTCCAAACTTACCTTTTTTCTAGTCCTTAGAAAATAAAACTGCCATTTTTGCAGGTACCTCGACTGCATTTAACGAATGCAACAAGCCCTTAAACCGTTAGGTTAGTGGACGAGTTTGACTCGTGAGGGTTTGTAGAAAATATACCTAAAAAATTCCAACACTTTACAGAAATATAAAAATGAAAATCAAAGTATGTAAAACAAACATAATGATATTTCACAAATCAACCAAAGGTCATTTACGTTTGAACAAAATTCTAAGTTTTTATTACTCATCTTAAAATTTTCAAAGATAACTTGTGTGTTTGTGCAATTTTCTGATTTTTGTTATTTTTAAAAGTAATATTTTCTTTAAGAACAAGATTTCACCTCCTAATTGCTAAGAATGATCGGTTTTACCTAAGTTCTCACTCGAAACTAAGCATCCTATCTGGGATTGTGAGAGATGTGGATGTTCACTTTAATACCTCTAAGGGACTTTATCTGTGATATTCCAATTTACTCACGTTTTTACCATTGACGACTTTCACCCTACTGAACTAATTGGTCTCATTGGACTCTTTTCATTTTTGTACTTTTTCAGTGCTAACCTTTTTGCTTTACTTTGATCTTTTTCACAACTTTCTGCTTTTTATTTTCTCAACTTTTTCATACTTCACCACTTTCTAGTGTTCTTTTTACAAAAAACAGGTAGTCATTTTCAAGGTACCCAGTCTAATTCTATGGTTGTTGTCCAAGTCATATTAATCCCAGTTATGTTTTTCTTCTAATCAGCCAACCAAAGGACAAGGAAGTCATAGTTCATTAGACTAGGTTTCCCCTAACACTCTAGATAAAGAAGATGGTCAAATCTAGTTTTTTTTAAGTATTCAATCAGAAGTAATTTTTCAAAGTAATCTTTTTATGATTTTCTTAATGAAGAACAACTAAAAAGAACTTATGATCAAAAGTTAATACATAAATGTAGACATCCCATTTTTACATCTGCCTAATTCGACAATTCGTCACCTGGTTGTTGTGGATTCCTAATGATGAGCATAAAAGAACTCGAAGGCTCGTGAGTACTGCTTGATTCCTTTCGTTTCTAGTCTTTTCATTCCCTTTACTCGTCACGATTCAACAAAGAAAGTTACGCACACTTGGGATCGCTACATCCTACGCCCGACTTAGCAAGCACGTACGCATAGGTTCGCTACACAGTGCGATAACTTAGAGACCACGCTACGCTAAGAAATTACAACCTCGAGCCGTAGAAATAACCATACAGGGACTGAAAGAAACCTCCCATTAAAATTCGTAAAAATCTATAAAAATCACAAAAATGACGAACATACCCTTTATAAATTTTGGACCCCCGAAAAATCTCGAAAATACCTCCATTGCACTCAGAATGTTATTTTGAGTCTAACGAGACCCAAATCGATAAAAATAGAGAAATTTAGAAAATTTCATAAAAATGACCAAAATGCCCCTCAATACCCAACTCTAACATAGAAACCTTGATCTCTAGGAAAATAAAATTCGAATCGAAAATAAAACAAAAATTCAATCATAGGAACCAATTTAAAATTCAAATCAAATTTAAACCAAAAATCAAAATAAAATTCAAATTGAAAATTAAACTAAAATTAAACCAAGATCAAATTAAAATTCAAAATTTAACAACAATTTAAAATCGAAAATCAAATTAAATTTTAATTAAAATACAAAATAAAATTTAATTTTAAATTAAAAATAGAGAAACCAATTAAAATACAAAATCAAAATCAAATTTAAAATCAAGTTAAAAATCATTCAACCAATTAAAAAAGTAAAATTAAATCGAATCGATCAACCGATCAAAATAAGATCGACCAACAACCAATAATAAAATCAAAATTCAAATCAAATTGAAATTAATTAAAAAATCAAAATTTAAAATCAAACACAAATTCAAATTTAATTTAAAACTTTAATCGAAATTAACCAATTGAAATTCAATTCAAAATTGGATTAAAAATAAATTCAAAATTTAAAACCCAAAATAAAATTCATCAACCAATCACAACTCAACGACGGTAGGCTATTATAGTACAAGTAGCGTGGGATCACCATCCCCCATTCTCCAAAAAAAAAAAAAAAATTAAAAAAAAAAGGAGAACAAAAAATAAAGATTTGGGTTTTATTTTCTTCCCCAACGACTTCTTCTTCTCCTTCTCCAACCCCTTCTATAATGACCCATGCTCTTCACTCTCTCTCTCCCATTAACCCCCACGTCTTCAACTCCTCTTCTTCTCCTTTCTCCAATTGCTATCATGACCCCCACGTTGGACAACCCATAACAACCCACACAGCTCTCCCATAACTGCTGCGATCTCTCCCCTCTCTCTGTCTCTCTCTTTCACGTTTCATAAAGAAACCACCATAAAAGAGGGGAAGGATAGAACATAAGAAAAAAATTGTTTTGGCTATCCACCATTAAAGAAAAAAACCAGCACACCTTCTAAAAAAAAATTGTTTTGGCTGTCTTAATTAATTAATAAAAAACCAGTCGATCTCTCTTCTCCAACGAAAATTCAGCACCTCTCTTCAACGCTTCTTGGTATCTCTGATTTTCATCTCCATTCTTTGCCCTTTACCTCTCCCTACGTCTCAACCCTTTTCTATCTTCTTCTCTTCTTGCTTATCTGCAAGTTCAATATCTGTTTTGGATAGAAAACAAAGAAGAAGAAAGAGAGAACAAGAGAGAAAGGAGGCTTATTGGTTACTCTCTCCTTCTTCAACCATTGACCATCACGTTTCTACTGCAACCAACTTTTGTTACGCTCTAATTCTTAGCCCTTCTTTCTTCCTTTTCTTCTACCATAACGTCCCACCTTACCTCCATTCCAGTCCCTGCAACTGCAATAGCCCCATCTCATTCATTTGACTCGTGTCCGGCCACTTACCTCACGTATACTCTTCTCTATAGAGCCTACAATACAACCCTCCATAGCTATCACAACCTTGCTGCCCAGCCACTCTACTTAACTGCAACACACCTCTCCATAGTCATTATCTATATAGCTGTAGCAAAATTTTCTCCTCTCTGCCATATCCTTTACATCTCCTAGCCTTTTCTCTATCTTCGTCTCTCCTACGGACCAACGACACAACCACACCTTTCATTAATTCGCTGAGCAATAAGGTCCATTGTCACCCCTTCGTTGCCTTCATCTTCCTTATTGGATAGTCACAAGTTCTATTGTTTTCGGATTTCGTATGCACCTGAATTAATTCATTGATTTTGGGGCATACGTGGCACTAACGAAAACTTTTAAGTTTCCGAAATATTAATAGATCAATTCGCCCATTTTTTTTATGTTATTGAGCCAATTCGCAAATATTGGTATTAATCAATTCATTGATTTTTGTATACATGGAAAATTTAAAGTTGATTTTCCCAATAAAAATCAATGAGTTGACTCACTGATTTCTGTGTGCATTTGGAAGTTTCACATCGAAATTTTTATGAAATTAGGCATGCAAGTTGACTCACTGATTTTTGTGTGCATTGGAAGTTCCAAAGAGAAATTTTCTATGAAAATGGATATGTGAGTTAACTCAGTGATTTTGGCGCAAGTGGCGATTTTAGAAAATCAAAATTTTCTTGATCAAAATTATTGAGTCGACTCACTGATTTTGGATACATTGAAAGTTTAAAATAAAAATTTTCTATGAAATGGGCACGTGAGCCAAATCACTGATTTTGTATAATTGGAAGTCCCAAATCGAAATTTTCCTATGAAATTGAGCATATGAGTCGACTCACTGATTTTAATACACGTAGCAATTCAAAAATTGAATTTCTTAGAGTTCATCATTGGTTCTTCCTGAACAACAGTTTCCTTTAATGATAGATCAATTTCCTTAGCCAAATTTCTATAATTGGTTAGTTCATTGGGAATTTAAAACATTGGTTGGCTCTCGAGGTTATCTCATTTGGAAATTGATCATTTTCTCTTTCTTCTAAGGGCACACAATAAGCTGACTTAATTGGACTTCCATTATTACTTCGATTAGAATTTTGTAACCTTATTGGTTTGAATTTAAACTTCAATTGAGACGAGATTATCAATTATTGATAGACAATCATCAAAATCTTCAAATGAGTAAAATTGATCACTAAGGTTATTTTGAAAGAATGGTGGATTTTCTAAGATGGAGATATCCTAATTTTCAAATTTATCAAAATTTCCTTCTTCTAAAGATAGCCCTAGGTGACTCAATTGAGTTCCTATGCTGGCTAAGGCTTGACCTATGCCCTATTATTGTTGGATGAACTGTTATTGTTGATTTAACAACTTAGTTATCAAGGACTCTAATGATGAAGTTGGAGGAGAAGACAAAAATGAGTCAATGAATGTTGACTCTAACTCTACAATTCTATATTCGGAGAAATGTTGAGATTCATAGGATTGTTGGGGACTCATGGTTGGATTCATCATCGAGGTATTGTGTATATAAAAATCATCACGGTTACCAAAATGACTACCCTGAGTGAACTCGTTCTGACACAGTATGGTATCCAAGGGAAACCAATTATTTATATGGTATGGTTGGTCGAACGAACTAGGTGTCGGTATCCAATAAGAAATTTGAGAATTATGCATATTGGCCAACGTAGCACGAAACATAGGTAGACTCAGACAACACTCGGGAGGATGACCATAATTATCACATAAGACACATGGGATCCAAGATTCTCTCCTAAACCCCATGACAATGTAAATTTGTTCGGGGTTCTAAATTTTATACACTATTGATTTGCACACAAGAGAGGGAGAAATTCACACGTGATATTGGGTTCTTATGACTACACAGTTCCTAACTATTCAAAATGGTAATCTTAGCCTCCAATCCAAATCTTTGAAATCGCAAACAGCTAGTTTAATGCCCAGTTGAAAGGTGGCGTACGATGCTTACCAAAGGTACTCTTAAATCACCTCTCGTCTAGAATAGACATCGTTTATCCCCCTAGTACATGAGGTACAGCGGGGTAGGATTGCGCTTAGGCACTGTTTTCGACCAAGAAGTACAATTGGTGCCTATTGAGCTCGATGAGGCCTAAAGTCAAGTCTAACCAATTTTAATTAATTTGATTGGATGACTAGTGAGTTGATTATCCTATTTAGAACAAGGAATTGGTAATGACTTCCAATCTTTATCTTATCATACCATCCCTAAGAGAGGGGTGCTCTTTACTACTTAATTAACTATTTTACATGTGTGCAATTTAGAAAAATAACATACAAAGGCAAGGAGTAAACCACTAGCATAGAAAGGCGTGAGTATTTTGAGATTACCTCCCGTGCTAGACGAGGTGAAGAAGGTTTGAGTCAACTTAGGTTACCAATTCCAATTTTAGTGTCCGAACCTAAGGACCCGTGACGGTATTGTCCACCCGTCATCCTTCCTTAGTCTATTACAATCCAAGCCTTCTTGGATAATTAAAAAATATTTACAACGAATCCTATACAAGAGTTTCTAAAATAGAAAAATAAACCTAACTAAAGATTAAAAGAAATTGAAAGTAAAGAAGAAAAAGAAATATACACCTACAATGAGAAAAATAGAAATGTTAGCAGAAATGATAGTAAACGAACTCAAAAAAAAGATTTTGACTTATCAAAATCTTGCTGACTTTGTCACATTTTATAGAAAATTTTGTTCTTCCCCAAATCGATATACTATAATAGTTAATCGAAGATCGGAATAGAAAATTACCGTCAGTTTAAGTTCTGCTATCTAGGGTAAAAAAATAAACGGGAATGATGTTTTTTTTTCTTCAAATTTTTCTTTTCTTTCTTCTCTCTTAAACCTTAAAGAACACTTGAACTTACAGAAACAAACCAAAAAAGAAAAAAAAATGAAAGAAATGAATTTTAAATCAAAACTTACCACTACCTTTATCTTTCCTCGGCAATGGCACCAAAATTCTGGTGGGACTATCATTTTTCTTCCACCGGAGTTAATATTAATCTTATTTTTACCTTACTTGTAGGGTAAGTGGGGGATCAAACCTAAGAGAAAGGGGAAGTAGAGTTAAGCTAAGAAGATAAAATTCGAATTAACCAAAAGGAATTACAACAGTTTTTCTTTGTATTTTTTGAATTTATTAATAAGATTGAAAGTTGCTAGAAAATTAATTATAGTAAATGAAGTTAAAAGTAAGTAAACTTATGTAATTAAAACACCATTGGACATGGATCTACTCAAAACATGTTGATGAGCAATTCCTAGTCTACCCTTTTTATAACTCAATCGTAAGGGCTTGGTGTTAGCTCCTTAGATCGGAAAGTTTAGCAAATGAAATAAAATGAGGGAACATAAACAAAGTAGAATTCCTTGAACTTCCTACTACCAATTATCTAGTTTAAGCATATTTTATCTTGATCTAATTTAAGCATAAAGTATCTATATTAATAATAAAAGGTGTAAGAAATCTTAAAAAGAACTCATGAGCATTTTAAATAAAAGAAAAACATGAAACAAGAAACAACACAAAAACTTACTCTAGGCTTTTTCACTCTCCAATAGAGGGAAGCTTAGCCTAATGTCATTGCAAGAAATAGAAGATAAGATATGAAATAACTTTTTTTCATTTCATGGGAAAATTTACAAATTCTTCTTCTTCTACTTTTTACAAGACTATTTAGTCAAAAAGAAAATAACTAGAAGATAAAAATTCGAAAATATAAGAGAAGAGGCTAAGAGCCTTAGATTAAAGGAGTCTCGGATAAGAGAACCGAGTGGGAGGGAGGATTTTTCTAGAGATTGAAGCTCTATTTATAGAAAAAAATATATGTAGAAGAGTCTAAAAGTAGCCTCCACTTTTTTTCCCAAAAAGACAAAAGATGAGAATATGAGTTAAGGATTAGGGCATTCCAAAGTGTGCCCAAATACTTTTGCCTTGAGATTTTGATTTAAAAATGTTGATTTTCTGCACAAGAAACACACGTAATTAGATTTATCTAGTAAGGAATTTATTTATGTATAATTAAGCCTAATTAACATGCAACATGATGTTTCGAGGCTTATCATGATTATTACCTTAATAAGAAGAAATAAGGACAAAAATCAAAATAGATGTCTGGGAAATGTGCAAATAATTGATTGTTTTGAGACACTCATCAATGACCTAGATGTTGAAGATATGACTTTGATGGGGACAAGTTTTGTCCATATGAAAATAGGACCACATAGCTTCAGTAAAATCAATTGTCCTGATGACAAAAGGAAATCTATTGGTAAACCTCTATATAAATGATACTGAATGCTATCACTGTGGAGACATTGGCCATTTTTCAACAATTTATTTCTCGAAGACTAGAACAACTGATTTCCAAATATCAAGTTTTAACAGAACAATTGGCTGCACAAGTTACATGGGTTGACTCAAATGAGTCAGAGGGTGTTGTACAAACATTTTAACATTTTGAAGACTATAACACCTCAGGATCCATATGGCATCCACTATAGTCTCTATCCCTTATGTGGATGTAGTGGTGGATGAAAAGATATTGCTCAATCAACCTTCTCCTCAAGTAGCCTTCTTTTCTAAAATTGAACACATGACCATTTACTCCAGAACTACCGTAATCTCTATTGGTATATCTTCAGTGGTAGAGTAAAAGTTGCATTGGATTTGATAAGCTCTTTTGCAAAATGATGAACCATCTGTGGAGAAAGAAGATTCATCCATGTCCAAAGAAGTGAGAAATTCTTCACCTCCTAAAGTAGATAATTTTGTGAGGGACTTATTTAATATCAAGATCACCAAAGGAAAGTAGGTCCCCTACTTAAAACTCACCAAGGAAAGAGAAATCTGAGCTTTATAGTTAAATCCCATTTCCTCTTAAAAATAATCTCTTATCTCAAAAATCAATTTTAAATTGAAAAGTTAAATCTAGGGATAACCAGTACCTCGTGATTCACACCCTTCCTAAGGTGAGAAATTTCACACAATGATATTTGGATCGCTAGTGACCAAATCCAGTTCAGTCCCTTGGTAGAATTTAATGGAGGCACTGTCATCTTTGGTGATATTTGTATCGCTAGGATTGTTGGGTATGGCATGATCCGTAGATCATGGATGCACAAGGTTGAAATTGTCTTCTGTGTGGATGAGTTTAAATATAACCTCCGCAACATATCTCAAATATGCGACAGAGAACAATCGGTGAGTTTCAACGGTTAAGTGTGGGACATCTTAGATATTTATGAAAAATTAATTATCATAAGTCTCCGCCCATCCGATGACTATTATGTTATTAAAGACACTGGAAAAACTACCATTTTGTGTGTGAGCAATATGGCTCATGTTGATGAGGTTCAGATGTTGCTTCAACATCTTGACCATGTTCATTACAAGAAGTCTCGATATGTTTCAAAAACATTAGTTAGAGGGTTGTCCAAGCTTTTGGTAGTAGAGCTAGAAATGTTCGTGGGAAGTGCCATATTGATGAACAAGTTTGTAGTACCCACAAAAAGATAAACATTTTAGCTATCTCAACTCCTCTTGCATTATTTCACATGAATCTTGTGGATCCCTAAAAAAGTGAAAGAAATTTTTTAGTAGTGGTAGATGACCACTCCAGATTCTATTTGATTGCATTCTTGAAGAAACAAATTAGATACATTTGATAGTTTCAACAACATCATTAAGTAACTTCCAATAAAAAATAGAGTTCATTGTTGGATGAATCTGAAGTGATCATGGTGAAAAGTTTGAGAATTATTAATTTATTGAATTCTGTGACAATCACAAGATCTGACATAAATTCTCTTGTCTAAAAATCCCTTAGCATTATGGAGTTGCTGAGGGGATTAACTCTATTCTATAATAAATGACTCGTTATGCCTCATAGTAAATATTTTGAGCTAAGGTTGTAAACACAGCTTGATACCTTATTCCTTTTTATATCTTAGAGTAGGGTTGATCTACAACCGATGAACTGTGGAACAATTTTTTTCCCAGTATCAAGTTTTTCAAGGTCTTTAATAGCAAATGTTATACTCTTTAGAGACCATGAAAACCTGAAAAAGTTTGACTTGAGAAATGGCAAAGTTATATGTTGATATATTCATAGTAGTCTTTATTGAGTCTCCAATCAAAAAACCTACTCCATTTAATAGTCCATCAATGTTGTGGTTGACGATCAACTAATGAAGGTGTGGCGTCTCGCCAAACGCTAACACAAAGATCTCGAGGCACTAGGTGGCGCCTCGAAATTTCGGCATGGTCTCCTCTGTTTATGTTAGCATTCCAAGGCGTTCAACTAGTTTCACCTGATAAAAAAAATCTACATTATCCTGTATATATATACAAGAACAAATTAACAGCGAAAAATCTATAGATAGCCATGAAGATAGATCAGAGTGCGAAAGGATAAACAATATACACGATTACTCTAAAATTCTCACTCTAACAAAAATCCTAACGCTCAATACAAAATCTATAATACTCCTGGTCTAATCGATACCACTAGGGGGTATAACCTTAGTACTCACCAGGTAATGGACTCTAGTCGTCCATCTGACCTTCCAGATAGTCCTCACTCATGTTCTACACCTACCTCACCAAGCTCCCGATCTGAAACTAAAAAATAGAGAAGGAAAGGGTGAGTAACAATGATTATCCAGTAGGGAAGCAAACAATTTATGCCAATAACCTCTCTTAACATTAACGAATAAACATACTAAATCATTTTAACATATGGAAAGTTTTATAAAAGAAACTACAATTAACTGGTACATATAGCCAGGGATGAGCAACTAAATATTTTAAAACTCATTATAACATTTGCTTTTTATCCAAATCTAATTGACTAAATGGAAATATTAAACATGCATTTCATTTTATATATCAAAATAAGTTAACAGATACATAATACATAATGGTGGAGTAGTGGAATTATAAAGTTAGGAATCACGACTAGATCGCTCCCAGTCGGGACATGATGTTTCATAATAAAGTATTAGTTCTTAATTTTGTGGCTGGTCTGTTTACCACACTTGCGGGACTATTATCCGGTTCAGGCTAGTCATTTGTCGTGACTATAAGTAATGGGTCTTTTTTCGATATGTCAGAACGTTCGACTACTGTAGATTGTTAGTGATCATTGACCAACCATCTTTGTTTATGCCTATTAGGTGTGCATGTGATTCCTAAATATACAAACCATTCGTATACAACCACCTTTACATTACAAGATCACTGGTAAAGATAAAGAGGAATAAACCTGAATTCTAATTGTGACTCCACTCTCATACGCGTCCCATTCCATGTATGAATTTGGTTGTCCTTACCATATAACCCAGGATAGTATACCACTTTGAATGATATGACGCACTATCCCTTTAGGCATTCGCAGACTCTTTAACATCTCACAAAATAGCTAGAAATATATTAGTTTCATTTGAAAACAAAAAAGAAATTAATAATAATGGGTTGAGAATGGATATCTAGTTTCTTAACATGCAATTGTGGTCATCCTACCTAAAATAAATAATAGAACTTTGAGCCTCTACGCTAACAGAATTTAAATAAACATGCAACCAATCATTATCCCTAGATATCCCTTCACCAACCTACACACAACACACAATGTAAAATGCAAACATCACTCCTTGATCGTCTTTCCTACTCCGTAGCTACGTGTTAGCTCGTGGAGCCTGTCATGTGTAACACTGCTACCATACCATTATCCCAGCAGATCACGGGCCCATTTTGGCACATGCACGGGATGTAATATCCAATTTTTTTGGATGTAAAATGCAGACATCACCCCTCGGGTGTGATTTTGACATTTTATCATTTCATCCCCTCTTTACCTTTTTCCAATTTTTGTAGTTCTCAATCTTTCAAAAAAAATATACACTTTCTAATATTCATCAACTCAACATGAGTTCACCAAATATTAAATTATTTTTTCAATTATTAAATTCATTTTTTTCAATAACATTGAAAAAATACAAAACATAGATCAAAACAGGATCTGAACGGTGCACATGACCTAATTGACAGAAATAACCCAATGAAATTTTATATCCACGTATAATTTATTATAAAATACAATTAACATATTAAATATGTAAGTTCTGTTGTGCATTTGAAATAACAAAAATAATTCTACAATTTTCAAACCCAATATAAATTTTTTTATAAAAATCCTAAATATAGTTTTCACAATTTACGGTTATCAATAGAAATTGAGAGTCATTACAATCTCTGCACGAAAGTCGAGGTGATTGGCATGGAAATCGAGACAGATCGAACTTCGAAGTAGTTGACTTTTGAATTTGATCGGATGGTTTCAAAGATTTCGATGCCGTCGTTTTTTCTCCCTTCTACGACAGAGGATGGTTTGGCTTAAAAAAACACGAAATTTAGGGTCAAAGTTTCGAAATCCCTGTATATATATACGGCTGATTTTTTATGATACGAGATAAAAAAAAAAAAAGAAAA
The DNA here is from genome assembly GCF_017979445.1 of Akebia trifoliata. Taxonomy (NCBI): domain Eukaryota; kingdom Viridiplantae; phylum Streptophyta; class Magnoliopsida; order Ranunculales; family Lardizabalaceae; genus Akebia; species Akebia trifoliata. The sequence continues at coordinate 30,348,512 of NC_141378.1, forward strand.
TTGGGTGGGTTTTGTAGAGAACGAGGTTGCTGACGTTTTTTCCTTCTGCGTCGAAGGTTGAAGACGAACCATTCGCAACCAATCGGAGTTTGAAGATTTGAAAAAAAAAAAATTTTAAAAATTTGTTAAAACTTTCGGCTGGTTTTTAATGATTTAAAATGATGATGAATAGTATTTTTGATTAAAAAAATAATTTATATAAGTGCAGGACGAAATCAGTATTTTACCTATTATTTCGTTCAACAATAACTTGACCGTTCGAACTCCAAAAGTGACGAATGAATACTCTATTTTGTCTAATTTTTCATTCTGGATCTAATGATGTCGTCAAATTCTACAAATTCTATCTCTAGCAAAACTTTACTTTTTCAGCCTGATTGGACCCTAAAATTGATGTTATTTTCATTTTTGACGATAATTCGACTTTCTAGGCTCCAAAAGTGACAAATAAATTGTCTATTTTCTATAATTTTTTGTTACCAACCTAATGGTGTGATCAAATTTTAAAAATTCTTACTTTAAGAAAAAATCATTATTTTAGCTTGGTCTAACTCAAAAATCGAGTCATTTGAGTGTGTTTATAGGCTAAATTATGTTTTTTGACGTGGTGAGGTCAGATTTCATTAAAAATGACCAGAATAAAATCATATAGTTTTCAGGATTTTTTTAAAATTTCACTATTTATTTTTTCTCGAGATATGAATAAAAACTTGGGATTTTATAGGACATAGGTTTTACTAATTGGACAAAATTTGATAATGAAGTATTTTCGACCTCTTTCCCATCGTTCATCCCTGTCTCTCGTGCCAAAACTTCATTGTTATTGGAGACATTCACCCATTAGTTCAGAAAATTGCAAGTTGATCCAAATTGATAAATTTGAGTGCGTAGTAGGTGTTATTCTTCCAAAATTATGTTTTATTATTCGAACAAATTCCTATAGGTAAATTTGGGATCATAGACTCATATTTGTTCTAAAATAGATTCATTCGAAGAATGAAAAGACTATAAAATTTGGTTTGAGTTTAAAACTCTTGAGTATGTGTACTTTTATTGGTATATATGACGTTTAGATTTCATTTCGTTTATTTCTTATTTTTAGAAATTTGCACACTGTTGAATCAATATGGTCACGTTGTCCAGAAATCCATCTTATTTCAAGAATATGTTATTTATTGATAAATTTGGATACAAGTATCCTCACACTATTCTTAAAATGAGACCATTTAAGAATGATGGAGCCTCATTGCTTCTCGTCAACCATTGCCTAAGTAAACATACGCATGTTGGACAATTTTTTGACTCTCAGTTTTTTGCACCAACCTTGTAAATCTTATGTGAAAATTGTTTTTGTGTTTTTATTGGTATATTGGAGGATTTCAAGCATCTTTGCTCTAGGTAAAAAAAATTGACCAGATGCTAGTGTGCACCACGGAACTCCGTTGGTTCCACTAAATTTGAGCTAAAATTATCAAATATTTGAGCACTTAGACTTATTCTATGTTTTTATAGACAAACTTGAGGTTATGACCTCTTCTGGTGGAAATTTCCCAATGAGAAAATTATTCATGTCACTTTTGGCCATTATAGCCAACTTTGTTAAAACTTGAGCAAGCACGGAACCTGATTTTATTGGTAGATTTGGGTTTCTAGACCCTTCCTAAGTTAATTCTTGCGCTTCTATAGCTTTATTTCTCAATTTCAACATATTTCCTCTACTTTCAATTTTTGAAAAATCTCCCATATTGGTACAATCTTTGGTTAACTTTTCGAGACTTCTCGAAAGTGATTTGATATGCGTCCATAGCATTTTTTCATATATACCTCACTGCAAATCAAGAAAATTTATAATAAAAAAAATTTGCCAATTTTTTTCTAAACCTGGTGGGACTGGTTTTTTTACCGGTGGAACACGGTGAGATCGGTTCCTTGGGTTGGTGGAACTGGTAGTCCCTTAAAAATTGTGATTTGGGTTACTTTTGATCCCCTCATATGGTTTGTTCATTTCTTGTGGTCCCAAACTTGATTCTCTTATATTTATTTCTCATATTTAAAATCATTTGGTAACATAATGACCAAATGTGGTCATGTGACACAATTCATGAATTTTTAAGCTGTCTCATGAGAGTATTCATATTGGCATATTTTATAACTTCTCACGCATCTATCATACTACCATTCCTATGCTTTTATTTGCATACTTTATTACCTTGGTAGCATGTTATGCTAAAATTTCAATAGTTAAATCATTTTGGCATTTATTTTTCTTACAATTGTGCTTAATAGTAGTAAGATATATTGTTTATGTTTCGTGTGCATTTAATCACTTATTTGCATATCATTTATACTGTGCACACTCATATGCATGTTCTGGCACTGTTCTATTCCGTTATATTTTCTATGCGTCATTTCAACATGTCATGCCTATGCTTAATAGTCATACTATATTTGGCATGTCTATATTTTCTTCCATCATGCATCTCACTCTGATAATCATATTGCTTGTGCGTATGTATATTATTTCCCTTGTAAGCTATTGGTATATATTTTCTATCGACACTAGGTTGATTACATCCTTTGTCAAATACTGACAAAAAAGGGAAGAATGTTGTTTTCACCCGTTTGTACTGTCTCAAGTGACTTTTACAGGTAAAACATCCAGGGGGAGTAGTACTAATAGAGGAATGAAGCAGTTAGAATTTTAGATTTTTATTTTTAAACACTTTTGTAAGATTCTAATTGGGTGTAAATCATGTTGGTCATTCTGAGAATGTTTCCCAGTCTTTTTTATTTAATTTAGGGTTTTGTTTCTATAATATCTAAAAAAACAAAAAAGTTAACTAAGGTTGATTGAGTCAACCATTATTAACTTAAGTCAAGTCAACTCTGATCAAATAATTTTGACTAAGTCAAATTTACCAAAGTAAAACTTTTTAAGAAATTCTAAAAGAATTAGAATTTTTTTTGTAATATCCAGGTATTTAAAATATCTAGATATTATTTGAAAATATATAATATTATGTTAGTTGATTTTTTGTATTGTTTTCACATTCTACACAAAAAATAAAAAGAAAAGTAAGAAAGAAAAGGAAGAGAAAAGAAAGAAAGAAAAAGGAAGAGAAAAGAAAGAAAGAAAAAGAAAGAGAAAAGAAGGAGATAAAGGAAAGAAGGAAAGGAAAAGAAAGAAAAATAAGGAGGTAGGCCCTTTCAATTTTTATGATAGCCTTAGGAATATTTTAAGAAAAGAATTTATAAATTTGTAGTTTAAAACATAATTTCATTTATATTTCTGATTTAGTAGTTTTAAAAATAAAAATTGGTTTGTAATGCTCAACAGCATGCATGCATTTTATAGATATTTATATTATTTTTCTTATGAGTTTAAAGCATATTAATAATTGCTACTTTGCTTAGAAAGAATTTATTATATGCTTATAGTTAAAAATAAAATATAACAACTATAAAAGTTGATGTTTTTGTATAATATTTACATTATGTATACTAGATTGAATGCTCAAAACATTTGTTACTTTATACGTACTTTATATGTATTTTTTACTTATCAAAAATGAAAATACAATAACAAAATAAATTGTTATTTTTACACACAATTCATATATTTTATTCATATTTTATAGACATGCATGATTTAGAATAAGTTAAACTAGTGGATAATTTTCTTTAATAGTTTTAGTGATGGATTTTCAAGAAATGTTTTTAATTAAAAAGTTGGGTAAGAAAAGTAATTTATTAAAATAAAATATGAGAACAAGAATTAATGTCTTATTTTTAAAATATCCAATTGGTGAGATGCTTCGGTATTTGCTGTAAGACACGAAAGAAAAAAAAGATAAGGTGATGCTTCAGTCATAGACTGTGTAAGACACGAATGAGAGAAATGCTTCAACTAATGGTCGTGTAAGACACGAAAGAAAGAAAAAGAAAAGAGAGATAAGTAATGTAGATCTTGTTGTTGACCGGCAGTTATTGTTATCTGAGTTCGACATCACCTATGTCACTCAAAAAGCCATCAAAAGGCAAGCCATCGCCGATCACCTCGCCAAGCACCCGTTGCCTAACTATGAGCCGTTAAAGACAAACTTCCCGGATGAAGGTATATTATTTACTGAGATTGAAAACGATGATGATGACGAAAAATCAGGCTGGAAGATGTACTTCGACAGAGCAGCCAATCAGAAAGGAAATGGAATAGGGGCAGTCTTAATTAAACCAGATGGGTCCCATGTACCGATCGCAATCAGGTTGAAGTTCCAATGCTCTAACAACAAGACTGAATACGAAGCATGCATAGCAGGGTTAAAAACAGCACTAGATCTCGAGATAGATGAGATTGATGTTTTTGGAGATTCAAGCCTAATAGTCTATCAGACGACTGGAGAATGGAAGACTCGGGAACAGAGACTGGTTCCTTACCACGAGTATCTAGAGGAACTAAGCTCACACTTTGACAGAATCTCATTCACATACTTGCCAAGAGCTAAGAACCAGTTCGCCAATGCACTTGCTTCTTTGATTAGTATTTCAGAAGATCTGGTTATCGACCCAATTGAAATTGGAATTCAGGATGAGCCGGCTTACTGTCTTCCCGTCGAAGTGGAAGAATCCGAAGAAAAACCTTGGTACTCGGACATCAGGGCATATCTCGAGGATCGAACCCTTCCTTCACATGCAACGCCTAATGACAGAAGGACTATCTAAAAATTGGCAGGGCAATTCTTCATCATTAATGGCATTCTGTACAAAAAATCGCACCACGAGGTCTTGCTCCGATGCGTGGTAGAAGCATAAGCAAAACGATTAATTGAGACTGTACATGATAGAGTCTGTGGATCCCACATGAATGGTCATATGCTAGCAAAGAAGATTATGCGGATGAGATATTACTGGACAACAATGGAAAGTGACTGCTATCAGCATGTTCGCAAATGTCATCTGTGCCAGATCTACGCCAACAAGATCAATGCTCCACCTTCAGAGCTACATAATATGACCACTCCTTGACTCTTCTCACTCTGAGGAATGGACATCATCGGGCCAATCTCACCTAAAGCTGCAAATGGGCATTGCTTCATCTTAGTATCTATCGACTACTTCAACAAAGGGGTAGAAGCTGCCTCGTACGCCAACGTCACGAAAAGTAATGTCCTGAAGTTTGTCAAGAACAACATTATTTGTAGATATGGGCTTCCCAGCTGACTAGTGACTGATAATGTCAAAAACTTCAAGAACAAAGATATGGTCAAGATGTGCGAAGATTTCCAGATTACTCATTACAACTCTTTACCCTATAGACCTAAGATGAACGGAGCAGTCGAGGCAGCCAACAAGAATATCAAGAAAATTATCAAGAAAATGGCAGTTACGTACAAAGATTGGCATGACATGCTGCCTTTTGCACTTCACGCTTATCGAACCTCGTTCAGAACTTCGACTGGGGCAACTCCATATTCATTAGTCTACGGAATGGAAGCAGTTTTATCTGTAGAGGTCGAGATCCCTTCCCTCCGGATCTTAAAAGAAGTAGAGTTGGATGAAGCTGAATGGATTCAAGCACGGTTCGACCAGTTAAATCTAATCGATGAAAAACGTTTGGTAGCCATTTGTCATGGACAGATCTACCAACAATGAATAGCCCGTGCCTACAATAAGAAAGTCAAGCCTAGGGATTTCTTGCCAGGAGACCTTGTGTTGAAGAAGATTCTGTCAATCCAAAAAGACGCTAGAGGAAAGTTTCGACCAAATTATGAAGGATCATTCATCGTGAAGAAGGTGATGACGGGAAGAGCTCTGATCCTTACGGAGATGGACGGACAAGTCTTCCCGCAACCGATCAATACTGACACTGTAAAGAAATACTACGCCTAAAAACTGACCTTGAGATGATGAAAGGCCATCTTTAAACCAACAAATCTAACCTTAGTCAACTCCTTTGAGCCATCACGTTCATTTCTTAACCTAAGACTGGGGCGAGTCAACAACTACAAAATGATACAAAAAAAAAAGAGACAAAAGAAAAGAAAATCAAATCAAAAGCATCAAGATACTCCTAGCCCGCATGAGGATAAACTGTGAACGGTTAAAAATACAAAAGAAAAAATCAAAAAAGTCAAAAACTTGGACACTTGATCTGAGCTCGACCCAAATCTCCAACCTAAACAAGTTCGAGAGACGCTGGGAGGAGACACAGATCACCTTTTCGAAACAAAAATAGACGAACCCTAAGTCTAACCCACTCTAGACAAACCTAGACCATTTTTGTGACTTTCCACTACCATAAGCCTAAGCCAACGTTTCGTCCCAACAAAAGTCCTTTTTGATTAGAGAAGGTCCTAGGGCAACACAATGACAATGGCAGTACCAATGATCTCGCAGCTTGATCCGGACCTCAAAGTCTTTTTAGTCGTTGGAAGACTCGAGAGGGGAATCCAGGTCGGATATTTGAAAAAAAGAGTACTCGAAATGTAGAGTAGCCGATCTCGTGGCTCAACTCGAGTTGCCGAACCACGAATAGTCGTCAGCAAACTCGAGAGGGGAATCTAGATCGATTACTCAGGAAAGAGTGCCACTACAAGATTAGAGTCATCGATCTCACAGCTCAACTTGAGTCACCAAGCCACAAAGACATAGAGACTCCGAGGAGAATTATAATGAAAAATCAAAAAAATATAAGCATAGTCTGAAAGGGCATAGTGAAAACCTGAAAGGGCGCTATGAGTAAAAGAACCATACTATGGCAAGATCAAAGCCACCAGCACGATGAAAATCCCAAAAAGGACGTCGATGCGCAAAAATGTGGAAATCGGGTCTGGTGAAAACCGTAACTGGCACCAGGGGGCAATAAGGGTGAATAGAAAAAAAAAAGAAACCAAAAAAAAAACTCCTGACCCGCAAGAGTATAAACTGTGAACGGCAAAAATCTTTCCGAAAACCCATCTCTTAAGCAGATAACAACCTTCCAATACCAAGGCATTGGGCATGACTCTAAAGGAACCGAAAGATAATTAACGCTTATATCCCCGGTGTTTGGCAAAAACAGAAAGATCGTCACAACCAAAGATTTTACAAATTCTAAAATTATTGTACTCATTTGATAAAGACATTTCATCATATTTCAAAAAATTACTATTTTGGCCAATGATGAAAAATCTAGGCCAAGTAAGTACAAAACCTATTTTCTTTGCATTAATTTTTCAACAGTTTGCATACATTCATATAATGAAAAGAAAATACAAAAAGAGCGAATACAACGCAGCTGATCAAACATCATGGTAAGAAATGAAAAAGGAGTCAAGGCATTCCTCCAAAGAACGGATCTGGGCAGCCTGGCTAATCATCACTTTTTCGGTGTTGGAAGCATTGCGACACACCAAATATGCTGCAAAGTCATCAAAATGAGGACACTGGGAAAGTCGATCCTTCAACTCAGCAACTTCAACTCGAAGCTTAGCCACTTCACCGCTATCAGGAATGAACACACCCTTGTCATAATCGAATTGACGAAGAACCCGAAGTGGTATATAGTGGGTTGCCCCATGAAGACCAATCAAAACGAGAAAACGGACACCATCAAATGCAATCACGGGAGACCCTCGAGGTTGAAAGGCACCAACCCACCTCACTTCTTCATCAGCAAGGTTACCAATAAGGGAATACCACTCTTCTTTGCCACCCGAGATGAGGGGAGCAATCCGTCTCGACATCATGAGTACAAGATCGGCATTAATGCAAAAAGGGCGACTAACAACTTCAGTGGAAGCCAGATGATCCATAAACCAAAGCTACAATAATAGGAGCATTCTAAACTTTGGAAACTAGTAAATTCACGTTTAAATTTAAAAACTAAGGTAAGTTTGGAATTTACCTACAGGAGTGGGGCACATCCTCAGAAAATTCGATCACGACCGGACGAACAAGCCGTGAGAGATTGGAACATCTCGCTCAAAAGCATCGGTGCTAGTCGATGTCCTTCTCAGACTTGTTGAATCACGTGAATGAGAGAAAGATCTATGATGTCTCCGTCACCCGAAATAAGAGTTGACTCACCACCATCAAAGTGAGGGCATTAAAGTGAATCAATGGCTTCGAGGGATCCGTGAGGCGTTCAATCAAGAAAGACTTGGACATTGTCTTCAAAGCCGATCCACCATCCGGAATCTTCAAAAACTTGCGGCTTATCCCCAAGAAGTTAGAAGCCTCATTTCGGAATCCTTCACGCAATGGTGGAATCACAACGGGGCCCGATATCTCAAGCCTCAACAACATTTCAAACTCCTCAATAGTGAGAGTCATTTCATGCTCTCCAAATCGTAAAAGGTTGAGTTCGGGAACCCAACACGTCAACATAGCCTCGATCAAGCCTCATTGCAACGAGACCTTAGGCAAGGAAAGTGTGAACACCAGCTTGTTCAAACCCCATTAAACCTTCTCAAAAAAAAAAAAATCAAAAATCAAATATCAAATATCAAAAATACAAAACAAATTAGAAATTCTGAAAAGGTATATATCAAAAGCCCTTTTCAAGTTGCACTCGACTCCGATCTATTAAAACACGACTGAAGAAATATCCAGATTTTTAAACTCATCAAATTTTCATCAAATCTGAGATCTCACACGAGCTTCGCGCCATCGAAATCAAGGAATTAATAAGGTAACTCTGTCAGACCCCGTGCTTGAGTAACCATTCTTTACAAAAGTCATCAATTCGATCGGTAGTTCTAAAGTCGTGTTTTACAAAGTTGTGGCCTGTACAAATAGGGGTTTAGTCTATTCTTTGCAATTCTTTGCACGCAATTCCTGCAAAGAAGGGTAGCTGTAGACACCCCAATTTGAACGGGCCCTCACTCAAAAGGGCACAAAAATAGTAATTTTTCAATAAATTTGGCCAACGGGCCTCGAAGGCCCGAATCTTCGAAATACGGCATTTTCGCCAAAATCGAGTCCCTAAAACCTTCAACGGATTATTGAACCCACCAAAGGTACCCGGCAAGCTCACATCTACCCCGCTCCATGAAAAATGTCGGTTTTCCAACAAAATAAGCCAACGGGCCTCAAAGGCCCAAAAAGTTAAAAAGTGGCAATTTGATCGAGCCAAGGCCCCTAAGACCTCACAATGGGCTAAAGGACCTACCAAAGGGACCGGACTCATCCTACGATGTCCCAACCTTCACCGCTCTGCGCTTGCATACAAAAAATCGATAAAGTCCTCCAACAGGCCTAAAAGGCCCAAATTGCCAACACGTGGCATTTTTGATCAAAATCAATGATCGCAAAAATCTCAAAAAAATAAAAAAAATAAAAATGTGAGACTTGGGATACCTACCCTTCATCCACCCTCCACCACTCCGCCTCGAAACCCACAAACACCTTAAGCCCATGCAAGGACCATAAACATTTAACCCTCTCATAAACCAATTCCCCACCTTACACCCTAACCTAAAATCAATCCCATATTTCCTAGACCCTAAAACCTACCCACCATAAAAAAAATCCTATCCAAATCAAACCCCATCTAAGTCAAAATAACCTACAACCCTCCTAAAGCCTAAGCCCAATACATCAAAAAACTCACAAACCACTATCCATATCCAATTCATCATCCAACCCACTACCCTAACCCATTAACCACTACCCACATCAATCAATCACCCTCCCAACATCAAAAGATGACACATGTCATCACCACCCTTCACCTCCTTCACTTAATCACCTACCTCCATCATCATTCTCTAAAAAATCAACCAAACACATCACCTTTCCTTCAAAATCACCTCAACCCCTACCCTAACCTAACCTATCACCATCCTCTAACATCATCAACCACCCACATCACCACCCATATCTCTTACATCTCAATCCATCATTCTCCCTTAAAACACTCCAACAAAAACAACTCAACCCATACTTCCCTCATCATCAACCAAGTAACCCCTACCATTTTCTCTAATCAAACAACCACCATCAACCAATCTCATCACTTCACTCTCTCATCATATATGACACATGGCGGACTTAACCCTCCCAAAAACCAACCAACCAAATTCTTACACTACCCATCCCTTCAAATGTAACACCTTGCCTCTTCCATCAACCCAACACTCAATCAAACACCTAACACCTTACACTCCCATTCTCTCCATCAACCATCACTCATCTCATCTCACCAAACACTCTATCCAAATGGATTTAGGTAGGATCCAACCCATTTGGATCTAAACTTCACCCATTTCCATTCATTACACAATTACCCTCACCTCCACTTTAAATTTCATACCTTTCCACTCTAAAACAAATGCCATTATCCATCTTTTCAAACTTTCACCCCATTATACCCCTAAACCTCCTCCAAACATCTATAAACACCCCTCCCTTCATCTTAAAAATGGTTACCAAGTCTCACAAAAAAAAAGAAACAAAAAGATCTACTCTCTCTCCTCATCTCTTCTCCAATCCCACACTAATCTCTCACACAAACAAAATATATGTATTCTCTCACACTTTACTAAGGACCTAAGAAGACTCATAGAAGAATACATAGAAGAAGAGAAGAAGAAGGAAAGAGAACCATTGGGAGACTTCAATGTGGGTTCAAAGTGCAATTTCCCCCCTCTCTACCCTCTCCTCCTCCCTTTTCTATCATCCCCCTCCTTCTTCATGTTATTTTAGATGGCTTAGGATGAATAGACCCCAAGGCTAAAGGTTCATAAGGGTCATTTCCATCAATGAAATGGCCCTATGATCAAGCCGAAGATGAATCCCTATCTAGGGTACAAATGCACCCACGTGGCACTTCTTTTTTATTATTTATTTTAAATCAAAATGACCGAGTTGCGTAGAGGTTACCGCCACTTGGCGGGGAGAAAAGGGTGCCTAACACCTTCCTTTTTCTCCAACCGAGCCGCTTACCCGAATCCCTAGGTTCGATTAGTTCTTTATCCATCGCGAGTCACTAATGCCAAAAACGTCATTTTTTGGAAAATGTACCTCGGGTGACCATTCACACCCACTTACAACATGAATGGTGGCGACTCCAAATTTTAGTAGATGTGATCGTCGTAATGACGAAAATCACGTATCTACAAGACAAACAATTACGAAACTAGCAAATTATAGGCAAAATAACTATATGTGAGGAGTGAGATGATAGACATACTAACTCAATGGATGAAAGAATTTTATAAGAAACAACAATATATACTACTATATCAGTCGAAAGAAATAGTTGTGGTATGTAATGAATATGATAAATCGAGACATAAAGGAGAGCAATGTTTGGATCGACGTTAACCGACTAAGGATACGTGTCTCAAAAAGATGCTAGACAACCCAATTCAGGGAACAATAAGGCCACCAAATTTTAATAAAGTGGATAACGTACTCGTGCCACCCCGAACAGATAAGACTAATGTCCAGAAATAAAAAATGGTACAAGACTTATCACAATTGTGAGGTGCACCACTAAATCCAAGAAATGAAGGAGCACTAGACTTCCTCATAAGAGGCAAATACTATTCCATCTCAGGAACCACTATCACAGGTCATGCCTTTAAAGAATGAGAGAATTTCCCAATCCAAAGGAAGGTAAATCCAAGGATGTGATTGTAGAATTTTCAACGATTACGTCCACTGAGATTTGAAGGTTTTTCCAATCCGGTTGAGATCAATGAGTGGGTTTTGAAGACCTGATAGATTTTGAATGCCATGTAGTACCTGAGAGATCAGTGGGTGACGGTGACTACATTCCAGTTGAACAGGGATGCCAATCATTAATAACATTTTGAGAGGAATGTATTAAGAGAAAGATTGTTTGAGTAAGTAGACTTCGAGAGGATGTTTGTTTATAGATTTATATTCGAGACTACTCAAGAAATCAAGTACTAAGAGTTTTTTAGATTAGTGTAGGGTAATCTATCGATTACAGACTATGGTATGATGTTCACTAGGTTGTCACGATATGCACTTGAGCTTATCTTGACAGATCTATAGAAGGCCCATAGATTCTTTAGAGGAGGACTATAACCCTACTTAAGGGCTAGGAGGTCAACGATTGAGAGTACCAATTATAGAGATATGATGTGTCGAGCTTAGAAGGTAAAACGAGGGAAGATGGAGTTACAGACCTCTGAGGGGCAAATAAGTCGACCATAGATTTCTTTTCTTTCCAGATCAGATCTGGACAAGAGGTCGATGTATTCGAGGCCAATCTCCCCTAGATCAGTATATCCACAATATAGGACTTCTCCACTACTAAGTTGTAGAGTTTTCCCATCACTGAGTTATAGAATAGTTGGAGGTTCAATGATGCGAAAAGGACTAAAAGAACCAACAAGGCAGGTTCAAAGCATGCAGGCTCCAATTTACCAACTACCTACTCCACAAAAACCTACGAAGACAAGATAGTTGACATGTTACGCGTGTTGTCAGGTAGGACATATCAGGAGAGAGTGCCCTCTATCACAGTTGCGAGCAAGGATAGTGACCTAGGAAAAAGTACCTGTCTTCGACGAAGTTTTGGAAGGTACAGTTTCTAATTATAATGTTAGAACGTGGAGTTTTATTTAATACTGGTTCCTCTAGATCATATAATTATACTGAGATATTGTACACTTGCTAGAGTTAGAAACTACTGACATGGGTCGAGTAATGAAATTATATACACCACAAGGAGAGTATGATTAATAAAAAATTATTGAGGTAGTATGGGCAAAACATGTTGATGAAATAGGTAGTATAAGGTAGAGTAAAAAATGGAATATTGAATTGAATATAAAGATAGTGGTGTATTCGGAATGGAAATTTTAATGCAATTTGCGAATCTAATGTTAGTAAATATTTGTATTATAGTACTAATATATTAAATATGGATGTTGTGTATTATTTTATTAAGAAGTATTAAATGATATGCAAATAGTAGTGGTGTGTTTGGGGTAAGTCTATACAGTGAGGAGTAATATTTATGGTAAGTATGAGTAAAACAAAATAGTCGGTGTAATTGGTGAAAGAAGTAAAGAAGATAAAGAATAAAGAAGATGTAAAAGGATTGTTATTAATAGATATTGGTAGGGAAGTGATATAATGTAAAATTGATTGTTATAATGTGAATTGGAATGATTAATTAATGAATATGTTGGGTTGACGCAATATAATTGACATAAGATTTATGTATTGAAAATGAGCTTGACTTAGAACTAAGAATAGATGATAATTGAGGGTAGGTATCGTTTATTATACATATTGTGTGGTGATGACGAAGTTTGATAAGGTATGACTTCAATTTCGAGGATGAAATTTTTATTAAGGGGGAGAATGTAAAATCCTAAGTTTTTTATTCATATCTCAAGGAAAAATAAATAGTAAAATTTTGAGAAAATCCTGAAAGTGAGACTTAAGGTAAAACTTTATAATTTTATTTGGGTCATTTTTAATTAAATTTAACCTCACCATTAGATTCAAAATGGTCAAAAAACATAATTTAGCCTTATAAGCACACTCAAATGCGAGTCCGAACAGAAAAGTTGCAAAATCCTCAATTTTCGGATTAAGCTAACATAATGATCTTTTACTTGAGTAAGAATTTTTAAAATTGAATCACACTGTTAGATTCTTAACGAGAAATTATAAAAAATGAACTGTTTACTTGTCATTTTTAGAGCCTAAAAAGTCGAATTATCGTCAAAAACGAAAACGATGTCAATTTTAAAGTCCCATTAGATCGAAAAAATAAATTTTTGTTAAAGACATAATTTATAAAATTTTACTACACCATTAAATTCAGAATAAAAAATTAGACAAAATAAAGTATTCATTCACCACTTTTGGAGTCCAGACAGTCAAGTTATCATCAAACGAAACAATAGCTAAAATATCAATTTCGTCCCAAAAATAAATAATTTTTTTAAATGAATTTGCTATTCATTGTCACTTTAAATCATCCAAAAACCAGCCGCGACTTTTTTTAAAAAGTCCGCAGCCTCATCCTCTAGAAAACTTACCCAGTTTCCTTTCGTTTTCTCTCATTTTTCATCCAGTATCGTCAAAAATCAGTTGTATATGATACGGGAGTTTCGAAACTTCGACCCTAGATTATATCTATTTTACGGTCAAACCGTCCTCCGTCATAAAATGGAGAAAGGACGACGGCATCGAGATCTTCAAAACCACCAGATTAGATTAAAAAATCAGTCACCTCAAAATTTGATCTATCTCTATTTTCATACAGATCGTCTCGCTTTTTGTGTACGTGCTTCAATTCTGTCGTCTAAAGATTGTAAGGACTCTCAATTTCTATTGGTAACTGTAGATTTATGAAAATTGCATCTAGGATTTTTATTAAAAATTTGTATTGGATTTAAAAATATAAAATTCTTTTCTTTATTTCAAATGCACGTCCGAATATTCATATTTTATTTGTTTAATTATATTTTATAATAAATTATACGTGGGTAGAACATTCCATTGGGTTATTTCCACCAGTTGGGTCCTATGCACCATTCTGACCCCGTTTTAATCTAAGTTTTGTAATTTTTCAATGTTATTGATAAAAATAAATTTCATAATTGAAAAAAGGATTTAATATTTAATGAACTTATATTGAATTAATGAATATCAAAAAGTAGATATTTTGTTCGAAAGATTGAAAATTGTAAAAATTTTAAAAAGGAAAAAAAATGTATGAAATGGTAAATGTCAGAGTCATACCTGAGGGATGATGTCTGCATTTTACATTGTGATGCTTTGTGTGGGTTGATGAACGGATATCCAAGGATACTGATATTGGTTGCATGTTTATTTACTTTCTATTAATGCAAGGCGCTGGTTACTTTTATGTTATGTTATTTCTTTTAGGCAACATGGCCACAATTGAATGGTAGGAAACTGGATATCCATTCTCAACTTTGTAATGTTAATTTCTTATTTGTTTTCAAAAGAAAAATGATATATATATATATATATATATATAGTTATTTTGTGAATTGTTAAAGAACTTGTGAATACCTGAAGAGATAGTCAGTCATATTATCTAGAATGACATACTGTACGGTATAGACAACCAAACTCATACGTGGTATGGGACGTGTATGAGAGTGAAGTCACTACTGGAATCCGAGTTTATTCCTCTCTATCTTTACCAGTGAACTTGTAATGTAAAGGTAGTCGTTTATGATTAGATTGTATATTTGAGAATCACATGAACAACGGATAGGTATAGACGAAGATGATTAGTTAGTGATCACTAACAATCTATAGTAGTTGAACGTTCTAACACATTAAAAGAGACCCATTACTTACGGTCATGTCAAACGGCCAGTCTGAGCCGGATAAATGGTCAACCAAGCATGGTAAGTACAGCGACTGACCACAAAATCAGGAACTAAAAGTCAGTAAAAAATTATAACACCATATCTATACTGAGAGTGATCTAGTCGTGAATCCCAACTCTCTAATTTCATTACTCCACTATTGTGTATTATGTATCTGTTACCTTATTTTGATATATAAAATAAAATACATGTTTAATGTTTCCATTTGGTCAATAAGATTTGTATAAAAAGAAAATGCAATAGTGAGTCCGAATAAAAAAGTTGCCAATCCTTGATTATCGAGTTGGATTAGATCAGGCTAAAATAATGACTTTTTGATAAAGTAAGAATTATAAAGATTCGATCAGAACATTGGGTTCGTAACGAAAAAGTATTGAACATGGACTATTTACTTATCATTTTTTGTAAAACCCCAAATTTTCAATTCGTATCTCGAGAAAAATAAATAGTGGAATTTTGAGAAAATCCTCAAAGTGGAACTTAGGGGTAAAATTTTAGGATGTTTCTGATCATTTTAAATGGAATCTGACATCACCATTGAATTCAAAATGATCGAAAAACATACTTTAGCTTATAAGCACGCTCAAATGCGAGTCCGAATATAAAAGTTATAAAATCCTCGATTATCGAGTCGGATCAGGCTAAAATAGTGACTTTTTGCTAGAGTAAGAATTATTAAGATTTGATTATATCATTGGATTTTTAACGAAAAATTATTGAACATGAACTATTTATTTGTAATTTTTGAAGATCAAAAAGTCGAATTATCGTCAAAAATGAAAACGACATCAATTTTAAGAGTCACATCAGGCAAAAAATGTAAATTTTTGTTAAAGATAGAATTTATAGAAATTGACTACACCATTAGATCCGAAATAAAAAATTAGGCGAAATAAAGTATTCATTCGTCATTTTTGGAGTCCGGACGGTCAAATTATCGTCGATTGAAACAATAGGCGAAATACCGATTTCGTCCCAAATTTTATATAAATAAAATTTTAATTTTTTTTCTTTTCACTTCGTCTTCTCCAACCCGTCCAACAGCAACCCATTTAAAAATTTTTTTTTTCTTTTTTTTCTTTTTTTCTTTTTTCTTTTTTTTACTAAGTGGGTCGAAGCTGCCTCTTATGGTGTTCTCACAGCTTCTCGAGTTGTAAAGTTTATCCAAACGAACATCATCAGTCGATACGGGATACCTTCGGAACAGATTTCTACTAACGGGTCACACTTCAAAGCTGAGGTTATTACATTGTGTTCAAAGTTTAAAATCTCACACCACAAATCATCTCCTTACTGCCCTCAGACCAATGGAGCATTCGAAGCAGTTAATAAGAATCTTAAGATTATCATCAGGAAAATGTGTCAATCACATTGAGATTGGTTAGAAAAAGTGTCATTTGCACTATGGGCATATCGAACTTCAATTCGATCCTCTATTGGAACTACTCCCTACTCCTTAATGTATGGCATGGAAGCAGTCTTGCCAGTTGAAATGGAAATTCCGTTTCTCAGGGTCTTGTTGGAAAGTCAATTGTCAGAAACAGATTGGATTCGTCAACAGTATGAAGAATTAAATTTGATCGAAAAAAAATGACTAAGAGCTTTGTACCACGTGCAGGCTTGTCAAAGAAGAGTCGCCCGTGCGTTTGATAAAAAGATCAAGGCCCGTTACTTACAAGTCGGGAATTTGGTACTCAGAGAGAATCGGACACCTATCTTTAACTCTAGAGGGAACTTCAAGCCAAATTGGGGAGGTCCGTTCATCATCAAGGAAATATTACCAGGAAAAGCTGTCAGACTGTAAGACCATGATGGAATTGAATAACTAAAACCAACCAACCTTGACCAAATCAAACAGTACTACATTTATGGAGGCTATCTTTGGTCGAATCAATTTTCCTATTACCCAGTTCAATATACCTTTTCTCAAGTCCTTTGCAGCATTTTCAAAAAAATAAAAAAATAAAAAATTAGGCATTTTTATTTCTCAGCCCGATCGCCTAACCTAGGGGAGGGAAGAATTCAAACTACGTTTTAGTCTGATCCCAAAATTCTGGGGTACGTAGGCAACCTGAGAACTTACTTCAGGCTCGATCACATCAAAATAAAAATATATATTTCCCCCCACAAAAAAAAATCTAGAAAAAATTCAAAAGAAAAAAAAGATATATCTTCAAAATGGGGAAGAAAATTTAAAGCAAAATAAAATAAATGCCACACAAGGGACATTTGGATTTTTGAGCCTCAAAATCCCTTTCTTTTTATACCCAATCCTAAGCTTACCCATAAAAGTCCTCCTAAGTACCTTGCGAAAAGTCAAGGAAGATAGCAAAGCATAATTAGATAGCAACTCCATAAGAAAAAAAAATAGAGAAAAAAAAAGCCTACTAGGTTGAAAACCTGAAAAGTACGACTTAGGCAAAAATTAAGGTAAGCTCGTAAGGTTGAATCTGTAAGGACAGTCTTGGCAACAATCAGAGCACAAAAAAAAAAAAAAAGCTCGTTAGCTTGAAAACTTGAAAAGGCGATCTAGGCAAAAGCTAGAACATGCTCGTTAGATTGAAAACTTGAAAGGGCAATCTAGGGAAAAGTTAGAGCAATAAATAAAAACAGAAAAAATCTCCGGGGAGTTAAAAAGTTAAGAGTGGTCCGAGCCGAAATATAAGAAGTCCAAATAATCAAGTTCAATACTTAGCTTAAACCAAGTACAGACACAGAAGCCACAAGTATATTGTCTACGATCGATCTGAAAATTTGTATTTCCCCAAGTGAACCAAGGGAGAGAAGGGTGAATTCTATGATGAGTCTCAAAAGAAAATATTTTGTTTTCTTGAACCTGACTCAAAACCTTCAATAATATTAATCAAAATTAAAAGTTGGATCTTTATTACACTTGTGGTAATCAAATATTTCAAACCTTCAAACAATGGGCATTTTCTTTCTTCTCTAATATGTAGTTTTTCCCGCTTATATTAAGGACATTTTTTTAATTTTTACATGATGTGTTCAATTATCTCCTTTGCCATATTTCCTGTCAAACTAGGGGTATTTTATTTGAGAAATGTTAATCCTAAAAGATAAAAGGAATCCTAAACTTAAGGTTACCCTCTTGATAATAATTTTCGAAAACCCTTGAGGTTCAAAATAAATAAAAACTCAGGTTTTAAATTCATAAAACTTTTGGATAAAACCTTGAGGTTCAAACAAAAGTACTTCGGATATCACATTTGGTTGTGTTTAGAGGTTAACTCATAACCCTATCACCTAGAATAGGAGATAGGGCATTCTTTCTTTCCCAGATTCATTCCTTCCTTCCCAGTTTTACTCAGCCAGATGCCGTCGAGGGTTTTCTCGGAATTATGCTCAGATGCCGTTGAGGGTTTTCTAGGAATTACGCTCAAATACCGTCAATGATTTCTTGAAATTATGCATAGATGCCACCGAGGGTTTCTCGAAATTATGTTCAGATGCCGCCGAGGGTTTTCTCGGAATTATGCTCAGATACCGCCGAGGGTTTCTCAGAATTATGCTCAGATGCCGTCGAGGATTTTCTCGGAATTATGCTCAGATGCCATCGATACGCTCAGATACCGTAGAAGGTTTTTCGGAATTATGCACAGATGCCGCCGAGGGTTTTCTCAGAATTATGCTCAGATACTGCCGAGGGTTTCTGGGAATTATGCTCAGATACCACTGAGGGTTTCTCAGAATTATGCTCAGATGTCGCCGAGGATTTTCTTGAAATTATGTTCAGCTACCGTCGAGGGTTTCTCGAAATTATGCTCAGATACTGTCGAGGTTTTCTCAGAATTATGCTCAGATACCGTCAAGGGTTTCTCGGAATTATGCCCAGATACCGCCGAGGGTTTTCTCAGAATTATGCTCAGATGCCGCCGAGGGTTTAGCAGAATTTTGCTCAAATTATGCTCAGTTTATGCTCAATTTATGCCCAGTTTACGCTTAGATTTTACTCAGTTCTCACTTAAACTATTTGAAATTTTTCTTAGATTTTAAGTGCACACACGTGTACATTGCACACATTAGTCAAGGAGAATTTTCTAAAATTCAACGATCTGACACTATCAGTAAGAGTTCGCGCTCAAAGACCTAACAACCTTCTAGTTCAGGAAGAGTTTTATCTTCAAAGATCTGAACATCCTGACGAATTGTTAAATCAGGCTACAAAATGAATTTTCACTAATTTTGGCATTCAGATATTGCACTATCTATCAAAATATATTTGCTATCTAGTTTGCTTCAACCCTCTGTCAAAGAGGGGCATCTGTAGACACCCCATTTTTGCACTCGCCTGACTAATCAACTCGTCAACCTGATTGCAACGGTTCTCAATGATGGATGATTATTCAAATGCTATATTTTGTTGCTAGATATGTTTCAAAAATTCGGATGAGGTATCTCAAACTAACAGAACTATAGAAACTATACTACGCTAGGAAAATATAACCCCAAAATCCTAAAAATAATCATTTTTCAAACAAAAAGAAGCTTCACGATAAAAATCATTAAAAAATGACTAAATTACCAAAATAGCCTTAATCTCAAAACACCCCTAGAGCCCACAGTACGCTTAGGAAAACCCTTTCAAACACATAAAACAACAAATCAAAATCAAATAAATCATTTCGCCAATTTTCACAAAATTTGACAAAATTATGAAAACGCCCCTCATAAAGTTTACGACCATTTCGCACAAAAAATTTCATAAATGACACAAACCAATATTCCCATTGAATTCCTTATGAAAAATCAATTTCAAAACATCATAGAACAATGAAAAATGACTTAAAAAGCAAAAAGTCTTCTCTTACGATAAAATGGTAATTTTACAATTTTAATAATTAAAAATTTTAAAATTAATAATTAAAACATTAGTTAATGTAAAGTAAGACTAAAGTCAAAATTAAAGTCAATCAAGTAAGACTAAAATCAAAATTAAAGTCAATCAAGTAAGACTAAATTCAATCTTAAAGTCAATCAAGTAAGATTAAAGTCAAAATCTTAAAGTCAATCAAGTAAGACTAAAGTCAAAATTAAAGTCAATCACGTAAGACTAAAGTCAAAATCTTAAAGTCAATCTAGTAAGACTAAAGTCAAAATCTTAAATTCAATTAAGTGAGACTAAAAGTCAAAACCCTAATAAAATTCTAATTAAGCAACAACTCTATTTAAAAAAATTCTAAGTAAAATATAACTCTATTTAAAATAATTTTAATTAAATTATAATTCTATTTAAAACAATTATAATTAAATACTAACTTTACAATTCTAATTGAACAATAACTCTATCTACAAGGCATCTAAAAAATCTATAAATAGGGGTCCCTATAACCTATTTTCATATGAAAAAATAAATCCTAGAAAAAATAGGTCAAAAAGCTCTCCTAGCCTCCCATAAATCCTAATTTTGAAGCCCTAACTCCTTACCTAACATTCATATCCCGATTTTAACTCAAAAAATACCAAAAAACCCTTCAAAAAATATCAAAAAATCCTTCTAAAATACTTTGAAATCCATAAAAAATCAGAAAACTCACAGAACCAAGAAGAAGATACCTCAACTTGGAGATCAAAAATCAGATCCGACAACAGAACGAAGCGGTGAGTGCTATACAAGGAGCTGTTCTATCAGATCTGAGGGAACAAAACCATTGCATTCGTAAAGGTAAATTTTTTTTTATTAATTAGGTTTTTTTAGCAATGTAGTTTTATTTAGAAATAAGTAGAGACCGGCGTGTGCCGGGCGGGGTTGGTGTCTAACACCTTCCAACCTCGTAACGTGATCCCCGGACCCATATTTTCTTTCATAGATTAGTGTTATTTGCCTTTTAGAATCTATGTTCGGTTCCTAGACCGTAATAACTAGGTGGCGACTTCCAAACCTCAAAGGTTAAAAACGGATCCGCGTACCCCTCGAATCGAGGGCGCTTTCAAGTGGTAAATTTATTGTAATAACCCGAATTTTCAATCCGCATCTCAAAAAAATCAAATGGTGATAGTTTGAAAAACTTTCAAAATAGGGTCTTAGACTAAAATACTCGGATATTATTTTGTCCATTTCAAGGAAAATTGATTTCGCCATTAGATTCAAAAAGGTCAGAATATATACTTTCGCATATAAGCAAGTTCGAATTCGAGTTCGGATAAAAAAGTTATAAAATCCTTGAATTTCGTGTTTAGTGGGACCTAAAACAGTGAAATTTTGTTAAAGCAAGAATTAAAAAAATTCGACGTCACCGTTAGGTCCGTAACGAAAAATTATTTGAAATGAAATACTAGTTCTTCATTTTCTGAGTCCGAATGGTCAGGTTACTGTCGAAAATATAAACTAAAAAATATCAAAAATACCCTCCAACTCTTCATAAAAGAACTAAAAGCTTCTTTTATTTCATTCTCTCTTTCCCTAACTCACAAAGAACCAGCTCATTTCTTTCACCAAGGATTTCGATCCATTTTCGGCAAGATCCCTCGCAATAAAATTTAAGTTGAACCTCGACGAAGAAGGTAAAGTCATCGGCGTTGTCGACCTCCAAGTTCTTATTCAAAGCGTAATGGTGGATCTCTCTCAAAGAGCCAAAGTTTTTTTTGAAACCAAATCTCTGTTGGCTTCCTTCTAAAAATCGTTTGATTCTTCGACCAACGATTTTTGTTTTGTT
The DNA here is from genome assembly GCF_017979445.1 of Akebia trifoliata. Taxonomy (NCBI): domain Eukaryota; kingdom Viridiplantae; phylum Streptophyta; class Magnoliopsida; order Ranunculales; family Lardizabalaceae; genus Akebia; species Akebia trifoliata. Next base: position 30,370,524 of record NC_141378.1, read on the forward strand.
TTGAAATCCGATTTTTGGCTTCCTTCTCTCGAAGGTTCAATGCCGATTTCTCCTTGTTTGGAGATGGAGAAATTTTTTTTTGTTTGGAAATGAAGAGATCAATCTGAAACTAGGGATCTCCGTCCAATTTGTCAACCTGGCTAAAACCATTCACCGATGAGGAAATCTCGAGATCTATGCATTTACATCGTTTCCAAAAGCCTCCATGTTCTTTTAGAGCTAATAATCATAGACCGTTTAATGAGTTTGTTCGAAATATTTTGGGTTCTTGCCTGGGCTACGATTCGCCAAGATTTTCAATGACAGGTTATGGGATTGATATAGATCCATCCCCTAGAGAAGCAACTCTAGTTGACGAATTTAACTTTGAGAGATAAAAATAATTTCACAGAAATGAACAAAATGTTGAAGAATTGATTTTATACGAAGAACTCGTCATTAAAATGTTCTGTTACACTTGAGAACAGTTGACAGAATGAGAAATGATTTGGCAACGGTTGGATTGATTTAAGAGAAAAAAAAAATACCGTGCTTTTCTTTCAATTTTTTTAAACTTTCGTTTTGATTTTTGTTTTGTTTTAAAATAAAAAATGAAAAAGTTGTGTTCGGTTTTGTTTAATAGGTTCTTGTTTAAAAAAAAAGGAGGGAGGGTTTTCTACATACGTGGTTTAACAAAACATAGTTTCTTTTACAAAAAAATATATCATTTTATTTTTATTCTTTTTCATGTTAAAAAATAAAAAATAAAAAAAAATTTATCACTCCTTACCTCAACAATTACCTTTCTCTCCTCAATTCAATATCTCGATTTGTTTAAGGTCATCCAAAGTGATCTTTGATGAGATCATAAAAATAAGATAAAAATTTATTTTGGTTCATGCTATGCCTCTTTCAATCTTAGATCTGATTGATTACTCCATGCTATATTTGAGTGATTGCTTATCTAATATGTCATGATCTAATTGATACATTTCTTTGATGTACATGCCATGATTTCGATTTTGATGTTATAGATATTGTTTATATTTCTTGATCAATATTTGAAATCCATACTCTTGTGATATGATTTAGCTAATGGGCCTATTTATCTGGAAAACGACCCAGGCGCACCCCACCCTGTATTGCACACACCACTAGCACGTTTATTGCTTTGCACACTTGCATGTCCCATATAGCCAACGTGGCACTAGTGCGTGGTCCAGTCTCTTCGGAGATGCGACGTCATTCATAAAAACCACAACTCCAGTCAAGTACCTTAGGATATATTAAAATGGATCATCAGTACCGTTTGATCAGGGGACACTGAAAAGTATAAAATCACCTCGACCCATTTTCCACCAAATTGTGGATAGGGGTCCGGTTGGTAAATTGGAGACTTTTAGGGAATAAGGAGTCGCCACCTAGTTTAGGTCTAGGAACCATAAATAACTCTAAAATGGATCGGGTCGGTCAACGGATCAAAGAAATGGGTAAGGGGTCAGATTACGGGTTTCGGAAGGTGTTAGGCACCGAACCCGCTCGATCGAGATGATCGGTCCCTACTACGATCCAAACTATTCTACGGTCAACGGATGGAGACTAAAGTCAAGACTATGGTCCAATCATCATCAAATTATATCAAATGTGCTAAACGAATCTCAAAACCTTAATTTCCTTATGCTTCAAAGTCCACATGGCAACATTTCAATTACAAATCCAAAAATGTGAAGATTTTCCAAATCGACTAAAGTAGGAATTTGTGAAAACTTTCTAAAATGGAAAACTGAGAATATGAAACTTCTAATTTGGGAATTCATGAAATTTCTAAATTAGAAATTAGAAATTTCCTAAATTGAGAGTTCAAAATTAGAAATTTAAAAAAGGGGTTTTCCAAATTAGAGAATTATCAATATTGGGTTTCCCAAATTAGCAATCTACAAATATCAATTTTCCTAAAATAGAAAACCATGATTTTAGGAAAATCACCAAATCAAAGAAAAAAACCATAAATCCCCAAAATTAGCAAGTTGTGAATTTTCAAGAATCTATTTTTGTCACGTGAACATAAATCGGCGAGTCGACTCATTGACAACATTTTGAAAAGTAAAATAACTTTTCACACCCCAATATCCACCAAAATCAGTGAGTCAACTCATGTCCATTTTATCTGGCAATATTATTAAAGAGAAAATTGATTTTAAACTCATATGTGCACACAAATCAGTGAGTTAACTCACGTGGTAATATAATTAAAGAGAAAATTGATTTTAAACTCATATGTGCACACAAATCAGTGAGTTAACTCACGTGGCAACTTTACCAAAAATCAATTTTAAACCTCATATGTGCACAAAAAATCAGTGAATTGACTCCCGTGTACATTTTAAAAGAAATCGATTTTAATGCCCCTCATGCACATACCAATCAGCGAGTTGACTCACATATTAATTTAATTAAACAAACCAATTTTGAAATTCCGATGTACACACAAATCAGTGAGTCAACTCGATGCTCATTTCATAAAAAAAAATATGATTTTAAACCTCCAATGCGCACAAAAAATCAGCGACTTGATTCACATGCATATTATTTAAAAAATCAATTTTAAACCCCCTTGCACACATAAACTCAATGACTTGATCCACAACCACGTTATTAAAAAAAACCGATTTTGAGCCCTTATATGTACCAAGATTCAGTGAGTCGTCTCACGTCTCAACTTTAATAAAAAAAAAAATCAATTTTGAAACTTCTAAGCACAAAAAAATAGCAAGTCGACTCATGCAAACTTCACAAATTAATGTTCATGAATGAAACCAACACATAAAATAACACCTAGAGGAGAGTACGAAAAGGAAATAAAACGGATTTACCACTTGCAAGATCATGGTTACGCGGAGTTCCTTCAGAAATATTTGATTGCTCACTGCTCGAATATGTGAGAGAGGAGGGGTAGAGGCTGCCCAAAAGGATACGTGATGCTGTAGGGGAGAACGTGAGAGAACAAGGGGTGCCGTAGTAGGATCTACTAAAGGACGTTTGGGGCTAACGTGGGGCTGAGAAGAAGAAAACGTGAAGTTAGTTGGCTGTTGTAATGGCTGAACGGGAGAGAGCGAGGAGAGGTGTTTGAAGCTGTAAAAAAGCGTGATGAATTGATTGTTAATGGAGACTATTATGGGGGCTATAATGGACAATGGGGTTGCTAATATAATGGAGAGGAAGAAAGGGCAGCAAGGTGCTGCTACGTTGGGGAATAAAAGAGGTGCTAATAGAAGGCTAAAATGGGGACATTCAAGAGGGGAAGAAGAAGATAGCTGCTGCTGCTGGGGACATTCAAGAGAGGGAGAAGAAGATAGCTGCTACCCAGGTAAGTCCTTTTTTTTTCTATTTTCCCTTTTTTCTTATTTTTTCTCCTCTTCTTTCCTTTCTTTATTTTTGTTTTTTCCTTTCTTGTTGATGTCCAAGGAGAGAGCTTCTCTTCAAACGAATGTGAATCAGAAAGAGAACTGAAGAGGAGGAGCATGTATTGAAGAGAAAATGAAGAAGCGAATGGACGACTGAGAGGAAAGATTGAGGATTTGAGAGAATGGTTCAGAGTGATGAGGTTGCTGGTTATATGGAGACAGTAAAGGGAGCTATTGGAGAAGATGAACCAGGTCAGTCCTTCCTCTCCTCTCTTCTTTCTTTTTTCCTTTCTCTTTCTTCTTGCTTTTCAGAATTTTTTCTTTTTGTCCTTGGCTGCCGTATGAGAGTTATGAAATAGAAAAAATGGACAGAGAACAGCCCTCTCTTGTCCAAAAAACGTCAGACCTCTTGGTGTTCTCTCAAGAAGACGTATGGTTCCTTTTATAGACCATAGTTCCAAATTTTTTATTCCTCTAATCTTTCTCTTTCTTTCCTTTTTTTATGTTTTTTTTTACTTGCTTTTTTATTTGTTTCTTCTTTTTTTGATTTTATTTTATTTTATTTTTTATTCTTTGTAACTTTGTTGACCGAACCTAGGAAGGTAGAGATTTTACTTCTAATCTTTTTTGGGCTTCATAGAGAAGGTGATCCCACGCATCGCATAGGTTTTTAGTTTAAGTTTATCGGTTGGATTGATTCGTTAGCTAGTTTGTTTAATTTTAATTTGAACGTTGATTGGTTGATTTGGATTTTAATTTCAAGTTGATTGGTTGATTTGAATGTCTATTAGTCGATTTTATTTTTGATTGGTTGATCGCTTTTAATTTGCATGTTTGATTGGTCAATTTGATTTAAATATTATCGATTGCTTGGATTTTTATTTACGTTGATGGGTTGATTAAATTTTGGTTTAAAGTTTTCAAATTAATTGTTTAAATTTGGAATCCGATTTTTAATTGTTTAATTTTGAATTAAATTTTAAGTTTTAATAATTTTTTATTATTTTGAATTAGATTTTAATTGTTTAATTTTAAGTTTTAATTTTTTAATTTTGGATTAGATTTTAATTGTTTAATTTTAAATTAAATTTTAAGTTTTAATTGTTTAATTTTAACTTGATTTCAATTTTTATTATATTTTCCTAAGGATCGAGATCTCTAAGTTGGGTTTGGAGGTCGAAAGGCATTTTGGTCATTTTTCGATTTTTTTAATAAATTTCTCTGATTTCATCAATTTGGGTCCCGTTAGACTCGAAATCCTATTCTGAGTACAATTAAGGTACTTTTGAGACTTTTCGGAGGTCCGAAATTCATAAGGGGTATTTTCATCATTTTTTTTTTATTTTTGTCCATTTGGGTGAATTTTGGCGTGAAGTTTCTTTCAATTGCAACGTGATTATTTCTAAGTCTCGAGGTTATGTTTTCCTAGCGTAGCGAGGTCTCTAAGTTATCCAAACGTGTAGCAAACCTAAGCGTACGTGCTTGCTAAGTCGAGTTATACGGTGTAGCGATCTTAAGCGTGCGTAATTCTATGTCGCGTGGCAAAGAGAAAGAAAGGAATAGAATTAGAAAACAAAAGGGAATTGGAAGGAGACTTCTCTCAAGCTTTCGAGTTCTTTGCGCTCATCATTAGGAATCCACAGCAACCAGGTGCCGAATCGCCAAGTCAGGCGGATGCAAAAATGGGGTGTCTACACCCATGCTGGGGCGACTTGAACCTTTTGTCCTATTGTAAGCCGCACAGTCAAATGTTCTGATCGCCAACCCTAGACTTGTACCTATACGGTATATCAAAGATAATTTAAGTTCACCAATTGCACTTCTTGGTTAAAATCAGTGCCTAAGCGAGATCTTGCCCTGATATACTATGGTACAAGAGGGATAGACTACGTCTATTCTAGACAAGAGGTGACTTAAGAGTGCCTTTGCTCAGTATCGTGCGCCACCTCTCAATTAGGGATTAAACTGGCTACTTTTGACTTCAAAGATTTGAGTTGGAGTCTTAGATTATCACCAATACAATATATCAAACCAAGTCACCCCGTACGGTTTGATTGAGTACGCTCGAGAGGTATATAGGTGTACTTGGACAAGGGTGGCCAGATAAATTGCATTGCATGTAGTAAACCTAAAGTTTAGGAACCTTTCTATAAGTCATGACTCGAACCAACTATGGGTGTTCCCGGGTTGCTCTATTCAATCCAACTAACAGGTAAATGGGAGGACCGATCCAGACCGTTCAAATTAAACATGCAATATCAGTCCGACCCAATAAAATCAACTTAATTAATTAACTATGTCGGTCCATTGGGTTGAACTTAGTTTACATCAAACCAACCAATCAGCCCAATTGAAAATAGGTCTTATTGAATTACATCGAATTAATTAGACCAATTGGTTATTGGTCATAAACTACTCAATTCCTCCCAATAGATCTGAATAGTTCGTAGCTAATCAATTAGCCCATTTAGAACAAGCATTTTGATCAACATTTACAAAATCAAATGGATCAATTGATTACAAGCAAGGAAAAGTCTAATTTAGTCAATTAGGTCAGATCGGTTTAAATAGAACAAACAACTTGATTGGACGCATGATTTCATTCATGCAACCAGTCAAATCAACGAGTTCCTATTATTTCATTATATTTGATTTGATCAAATGAATTAAACTAGTTACATCACTTTGCCTATCGATCTGTAGGTCATTATATTAATTTCTCATTTTGGTAAATCTGGTAATGATAAATGATGTATCCGGATTCAACAAAGAAGGAAATATTTTATTTGGTCGAAATTGCTTTAAGACATTCTACATCATCCTCTTTTGTGTCAAGTCATCTAATTGGTCGTCTAAGCAAAGTTTTTATTGTTTGGTCAAATCCTTTGCCCTTATTGATCGTGATCTCTAGTTTATTTTCGAAGGATCATCAATCTTCAACACAGCTAATCTACATCATCATAAAAGATTTTGTGAACCAGATGAATCATGCTTGCCAATACCATCTGATGGTGGCATGCCAAGATAATGAAGATAGACATGGAGGGGATTCAACAACTACAATCGATACTTAAAAAAAATATGAATTACTAAGTATGCTTAAATTCGACGAAACTTCTTGTCCAAGAACTCCCCTATGCTGATATGTCGGGGACATGCATCTTCGAGGTTAGGGAGTGAACAAATGGCACAATTATTTTGCACCACACTCAAAGGACCCGCTCTTGAATGGCTTATATTGCTAATACAGTCTCGACTTCATACTTGGGAAGAAATCATGGAAAAGTTTATGAAGCATTTTAGTCTGAAAGTCGCTAACTCAAATCCAACACAATCGACAGTTAATGTTGTTAAGCGATCCAAGCCTAGAAAAAAGTTTGATAATCTCGGGATGACCTTAACTATCGCCTTAAGGATGTTAACAAAGAAAACTGTTACAGCCTAAGTCTGTACCCAATGCCCTTCAAAGTAATGACGAAAGTTACTAGTTTTGCGAGTTTCACCAAGTTACAAGTCATTACACCAATAAATATATCTCTCCGTTATGCTATTCAAGACTTCATCGACACAGGGAAGATAACATTTAAGTGAATGTTGAGTCTGCTGGATAAAACACCATCTAGTTATCCTAGTCTTTCCATTATTTCTTGTCTCATTAATTTCAAGTTGTGTCAAGTTTCAAAGAGTATTTCTTTTACAAGAGTCATTGTTTTAGTTTATTAATGGAATCATTCCATTCCAATGAAATAAAAAGATTCTTTGAACTATCATGTGTGCAACAAGTCTTTAAATTTTGAAAATGAATTTAATTAAAAATTGAATCTAAGGATAATTCTTGAGAAGTGCGAATCAAAATTGTCCAATCCCTAGAGGAACATGAGAAAATAATGGACTTACTTAAGAGTTCAAAAGAAAAATAACTTTATTGAAAATGATTAACAAAGAAACGTTCTTATTAAAATATCTTTCAACAAATTTAACTTAAGTTATTCTTTACATGGACGCTTGGCTTTATCTTGGTAGTCATCAGGATTGCTATCAGGCTTGATCCTTTTGGTTCTAACAACTGGCTCTTTGAATTCTGCCGGTCCGTCTAGATACCCTAAGGTACATTTGTTCCAAGCCTTCTCACTGAGATGCACTAACTTTTCAGTAAATGGCTCGGGAAAAAAGAAATCTTTGGATAAAGGAAAGAGAACTATGTAGGTACTTCGTACTATTCTGAAATCAAATTAGGATGGTAAAAAGATGTTTCCTCTAATCCGCTTAGACAAAAATAATGGGATCCTTTGGTTCCTAGAACAGGGGGGGTCAGTCATCCACCAAGGACATCTTAAACCGATATGACAGGCAAGGCGAGAATCCAATCACATATAGAGTAAGTGGGGACTTCCTTTGAAGCTTTCCCGCTCACCATTCTTTATGGCATTTAGACCTGAGAAAATTTCTGCTAGGATAAGAGGTACAGGATTGACTTTCCTTGAGAGTTGATAGGTTATATTTATGAAGGACTCAGGGAAAGTTTGGCCATCACTTTTGGAGGTCAGCATGTATTGGGCTAGGATTCCTAGGCACAATCGATAGTCTCTAGTGGCTCACCAAGCTTCGGGTTTTACATTGACGGGATGACTGCGGGAGCGATATGGGCCCAGTAAAGGTACTAAGTTCAGCCTCCCGTTATGGACTAGGGCCTTGGCTTCTTCTTTTGAAATGTTCAGTCCTGTGACGAGATCACCATAATATCTTGTCTTCAATGAGGTCCTGAAGTGGATATCCCCATAATGCCACAATAATCCTCGTGAGTGGGGCATAAGTGCATATGCCCAATATGAAATATGTGAAGGTAGGGGTTCCAACGCTTAACCATAGCGCGTAAGAGATTCCAGTCTATTTAAAACTCGTGGAAGTAGAGAGCACATCTCAGCATGAATCTCCCAAAATTGATCTTCTCTACAGGGTGCATTCCTACGATGGTTGTTTTGAATAATTGATCGATTGGGTTATCGCCTGTGGCTAGCATCCTGGTTTGACACAAAAAGGTATTTTAGTACACTTCCAAGGTCCATGTAAAATATCTATTACTTTTTCTTTTGAAAAATTTTGTTCTTATAGAAAATATTTTCTGGGAAACATTTTTTGTTAGAGAACATTTCTTTTGGAAAACACTTTTTCTGAAAAATACTTTCCTTTTGTAAACCATTTTTCTTCTTTGAAAATGGGATGAAACCTGAATTTAGAAGAGAATTTGATTTCCATTTTGATTTAAATGGCCCGGCCCATCATGATTGTTGAGTTGAGATTGACTGGGTCACTATGAATTATTACAACAAATTGATTCATTATTGGGTCGGTGCACCCATTTTAATCAGGTAAAACAAAATTTTGAGGACAACCATACATTCTGATCTCATCATTGACATACATTCTGATCTCATCATTCACATTCATTATGATCTCATCATTCACATACATTCATCATTTAATAAACAACCCGAGAACACCCACGATAAGTTCGAGTCGTGACCTATAGGGGAGGTTTCTAGACTCTAAGCTTACTATATGCAATGCATTTTTATCTGGCCACCCTTGCTCAAGTACACCTATATACCTCTCGAGCGTACTCAATCAGATGGTACATGGTGACTTGGTTTGATATACCGTATAGGTGATAATCTAAAACTTCAACTCCCTTCTCTGAAGTAAAAAACAACCAGTTTAATCCCCAAATCAGAGGTGGCGCGTGATGCTTGAGCAAAGACACTCTTAAATCACCTCTTTTCTAGAATAGATGTAGTCAATCCTCCTAATACCGTAGTACATCGGAGCAGGATCTCGCTTAGCTGGAAGTGCAATTGATATACTTATATTATCTTTGATATACCTATGGGTACGAGTCAAGAGTTGTGGCTTTCATAAATGGTTTGGCATCCCACGAGGGGACCGACCACGTACTAGTACTACGTTGGCAAATGGGACATGTGACTGTGCGGCTTAGAATAAGTCAAAGGCTCAGATCGCTCCAGCCTAGGTGCATCAATATACCTTTTAGAGTCACATGATCAGACGATACTGCTACCCCAGTTTAATATACCCTAAGGTACGTGACTAGAGTTGTGATTTTCATGAATGACATCGCATCTCTGAAGAGACCGGACCACGCAATAGTGCCACGTTGGCTATTAGGACATGCAAGCATGTAAAACAATAAACTACTAGTGGCGTGTGCAAAACAGGGTGGGGTGTGCTCGGGGCCTTTTTCAAATAAATGGGCCCATGGGCCAGATCAAATCATATGACAATAACATAAATATTAATTAAAAACCATCATATCAAAATCGAGATCAAGGCATACGTATAACAATCAGGATCATAGCATATTAGATGGACAGTAAATCAGTATAGCACAAGAAATAATCAATCAGATCCAATATTGAAACAGGCATACAAAAAGAATTTTTTTTTTTTTTTTAAATCTATGGTCCAATCAAGGATTGCTTTGGGCGACCCAAGACAATTCGGGATTTCCAAAAATATTAAATTGATAATAGAATGACAGTTGTTGAGGCAATGACTGACTTTTTTTTTTTTACAAATTGATTTTCCCAATTTCTTTTTTGTTTTTTTTTTAATTTTAAACAAATTGATTTTAAAAAGCACAAAGAAGCCCTTTTTTTTTTCTAAAACCATTGCTAACTATGAAAGCAAACTAAAAACACACCCCATAATAAAAAGAAAAGGATTATATTGCCACCCCAACTTGTTGGCATTCAAATCAACTTGTGTGCTATAGATAAACATTGGAGTGCCAAAAAAATTTCTCTCTTTCAACACCAAACATGGCTGCCAGCAAGTTTTTATTTTTAGAATATTTGAGATAAAAATTGAATTATTATTGACACATCCATCGTCTACTGGCAACACAACAATTCTTTTGAAAATAAATAATTATTTTAAATAAATTGATGCGTTATAAATGAAAATTGGTGTGTTAATAACAACTCCCAAAGACTGTCATCAATAAACTTCCTGCCCCTTATTTTTTTTTATTTTTTTGGGAGATCATACTTATCAATTTCAATAAAAAAATCATCAAATCATGACTACTCACGTGTTTATGATCGTCTTGTGATTTTGCTTCTCTCATGTTTCAAAGGGATTGAATTCATCTGATCTTACTCATCAAAAGCAGAAAAGACATTAAGAAATCCTTTGGGGAACCATAAAGAACAAAAAAAAATCGTACCCATCGTGGGTCCATACCAACTCAGTTTGGTTGGATTTGAGGTGATTCAGTTAGAGTACTCTTCAGAGGCACCACTACGAATTAACTCAAAAATTCAGATTATTCAACTTAGAAATTCGATTAAGTTTGACCAATTTCCTCGCCCAGAAATTTATCATCTTCAAGCTCCTATTTCTCAACAATAAGAAATTGTTTGAACAATTTATCAACTTGATAAATATCAATCTGATATGCAATACGTTCATGGAGCTTCAGGCTACCTCTTCAAAGTCCCGTTCCATCATCGCTATCGTCTATGGCTGCTACATCGTCATTAAATAACCATCTCGAGGCATCATGATGGGTTCCTTAATCTAAGGGTTAAGGTCTCCTTGTTGAAGAACTCCACCTATGGCAGTCAAGACAAATGTTATTCTCCTTCACAATAGGAAAACTAGATTACAGTTGAAGAATGGAGATACACCCTAGCCGTAAGGTATCATTTATGTAAGGATTGAATTTTCATCAAAACCGTTTGTTGTGTGTTTGAGTTGAACACCACCATCAGTTTCAACTTTAGCAACGAATCGAACAGAGACAATTCCATAGAAAACGTGAGGTTGAACAGAGCTCGAAAAGGAGATCTGTGGAGACGAAGCTTGCTTGGAATATCCTTAAAGGAAATAGAACCAACGGTTGGGATTTGATAGTTCAATTCTTTGATTCGCAATTTGAGAACCGAAATCGAAATCAAATTTGAAGATATGAAGTTGAAAAGAGCAGAGAGAGAGGCAACGCCTCTGTTCTTGCTGTTTTTTTCGTCCTTAAACATATGGAGAAGATGATAAAAACAACATAAATTGTTTTCTGCTAACGGCACACCACACGTAAAAATATTTTTTTTTCTTGAAATCCTCTCCTCATCATGAACAACATTAAAAAAGGCAAATTTTTTATTTCTTACCACATCACTCACAAATAATTTATTTTCACAACTCGCCGCCTATGCCTAGTAACGTGCTAAAAAAATTCATCCAAATTTTTTTTTAAAAAAATCCATAACTCACATTCCAACCACAATCATTCCATCCTCAATTTATGTCAATTTAAATCTTTCATTATTTAGGGTCATCCCAAAATGACCCTAGATTGAACCAAAAAGAAAAATTATATGCCAAATCCGTAATATCCAAAATTGAATCAAAGGGTACTAATAAAGGATAATACAAACCAAAAAATAATCCAAATAAAAATGAGTCAACACCCATTATTTTAGACCATTACAAAATAATCAACATCCAAACTAGTGCTCAATAATTGAGCCAAAAAGAAGGATAAAAAAATAAAATAATCAAATAAACAAATAACTAAAAATAAAATAAAATAATTAAAAAACTAGGTCCTACTGGCAATCCTTCCCATACTTGGGGTTTTTCAAGTCTGATTCTCAAATGTCCCCAGTGGAGTCGTCACTGAAAACGCCCTCGATCCGCGGATCCACTTTTGACCTTTGAGGTTTGCGAGCCGCCACCTAGTTATTGCGGTCTAGGAACTGAATAAAGACTCGAAACGGATAAAAACAACTAATCTAAAAAAAAAATACTCAGTCTGGAGATCACATTATGGGATTGGAAGGTGTTAGGCACCAACCCCGCCCAACCAATACTGGTCTCTCCTTATTCCCAAATAGAACTACATTGCTAAAAGACCTAATAAAAAAATTTAAATCTTTACCTTTACGAAGACAACGGTATTGTTCTCTCAGATCTAATAGAATAGTTCTTAGTACAGCACTCCTCGTTTCGTTCTGTCACCGGATTCGTTTCGGATCTCCAAAATAAAATATCTCCTTCTGAATTTTTCTAATTTTTTATGGATTTCTAGGCTGTTTTGGAAATGTTTCTAGGTATTTTTTAAGCTAAAGTTGGGGTATAAATGTTAGGTAAGGAGTTGGGACTTCAAAATCAAGGTTTATAGGAGGCTAAGGAAGCTTTTTGACCTACTTTTTCTAGGGTTTATTTTTTCAGACGAAAATAGGTTGTAGGGTCCCTTATTTATAGATTTTTTTAAGTGCTTGTTTTGGTAGAGTTATTGTTTAATTATAATTCTTTTAGAGAGAGTTATTGTTTAATTAAAATTATTTTAGGTAGAGTTAGTATTTGATTAGAATTATTTTAAATAGAGTTATATTTTAATTAGAATTGTTTTAGATAGAATTATTATTTAATTAGAATTCTATTAGGGTTTTGACTTTTAGTCTCACTTGATTGACTTTAAGATTTTGACTTTAGTCTTACTTGATTGACTTTAATTTTTTTTTACTTGAGTCTTACTTGATTGACTTTAGTCTTACTTGATTGATTTTAAGATCTTAACTTTAGTCTTACTTGATTGACTTTAAGATTTTGACTTTAGTCTTATTTTAAGATTTTAATTAAGATTTTACTTTACATTAATTAATTTTTTAATTATTAATTTCAGAATTTTTAATTATTAAAATTGTAAAATTACTGTTTTGCCCTCGGAGAAGACTTTTTGCGTTTTAAGTCGTTTTTCAATGTTCCAAGATGTTTTGGAATCAGTTTTTCGTAAGGAATTCAATGGGAATATTGGTTTTTATCATTTATGAAATTTTTATGTGAAATGATCGTGAACTTTATGAGGGGCATTTTCGTAATTTTGTCAAATTTTGTGAAAATTGGCGAAATGATTTATTTGGTTTCAATTTGTTGTTTTATGTGTTTGAAAGGATTTTTCTAAACGTAATGTAGGCTCTAGGATTGTTTCGAGGTTAGGGGTATTTTGGTAATTTGATCATTTTTTAGTGATTTTTATCGTGAAGCTTCTTTTTGTCTGAAAAATGATAATTTCTATGTTTTTGGAGTTATATTTTCCTAGCGTAGCATGGTTTCTAGAATTTTGTTGGCTTGAGATACTTCATCCGAATTTCTTAAACATATCTAGCAACAAAATATAGCATTGGAATAATCATCCATCATTGGGAACCGTTGCGATTGAGTTGACGAGTTGATTAATCAGGCGAGTGCAATAATGGGGTGTCTACAGAATGTTCATCGATTAAATGATCTGAAAGGGAGAAAGACAGATTAATTTCAAAATTCGAAGGAAAAATCCAAACTTTCAATATTCATCAAATTTTGAGGTTTTCAAACAATGTTCATCCATTCAAAGTTGCACATATGATGCTCTTAAGAGTCTCAAAATTTCAAAGGATGAGGTTACTTGAGTCAAGCATGTTCGTTTATTCTTTGTCATCTCTAAATAAGGACGGTTTTTTTATCTCAGTCGTAGAAGTTCTTGTTATGTTTCGTGTGTTCAAGTTATCCGTTGAGTAATCTTGACCTAATAAAAATTGACCATCTCAATAAATCCAGATATTGTCAAACCAGGTTTATCAAAAAGAAAGAAACTCTGATTTAAAGATCGATTTGGAACATGTGCCCAAAGAGAATGACATGCCTAATATGTTTTGAACAGAAGTTTTCAAGGTTTTTCTTTTTAAGCTTTCTTTTAGTGTTTATTCATTTTTTTTGTTTGGGGATGAAAGTATCGTCAAACTCATTGATAACTCAGACCTTTTCCCAAAGGTGTTCTCAACCTTCAAGTTTTGTCTTACTCAGAATTTAACCAAATTCATTTATTTTTTCCCTCATTTATTCATTATTTCTCATATTCATTCCCAGATTCAATCATTCTTTTCTAGATTCATTTTCAATCATTCTCTTCCAGATTTATTTTCAATCATTCACTCCTAGATTCAATCATTCTTTTCCAGATTCAACCAGATGCCGCTGAGGATTTTCTCGGATTTTGCTCAGCCAGATGTCGCCGTGGGTTATCTCAGATTTTGCTCAGCCAGTTTTACTTAATCAGATGCCACTGTGGGTTATCGCAGATTTTACTCAGCTAGTTTTACTTAATTAGATGCCGCCAAGGGTTTTCTTGGATTTTGCTCAGCCAGATGTCGCCGAGGGTTATCTTAGATTTTGCTCAGCCAGATGCTACCGAGGGTTATCTCGGATTTTGCTCAGCTAATTTTACTCAACCAGTTGCCACTGAGGATTTTCTCATATTATGCTCAGCCAGTTTTACTCAGCCAGATGCCGCCAAGGGTTATTTCGGATTTTGCTTAACCAGTTACCATTGAGGATTTTCTCAGATTTTACTCAGCCAGTAGCCACCGAGGGTTTTCTTAGATTAGGCTCAACCAGTTTTACTTAGCCAGATATCGTCAAGGGTTTTCTCGGATTTATGCTCAGCCAGTTACCGCCGAGGGTTTTCTCAGATTATGCTCAACCAGTTGCCACTGAGGATTTTCTTAGACTTTGCTCAACTAGTTGCCACCGAGGTTTTCTCAGATTTTACTCAGCTAGTTCCCGCCGAGAGTTTTCTCTCTGATTATGCTTAACCAGTTGCCACCGAGGGTTTTCTCGAATTTTGCTCAACCAGTTACCACTGAGAGTTTTCTCAGATTATGCTTAGCCAATTGTCATTGAGGGTTTTCTCGGATTATGCTCAGTCAGTTACCACTGAGAATTTTTTCGAATTTTGCTTAAATTTCACTCAAATTTTTGTTCAGATTTTACTCAATTTTGATCAGACCCCCTTAAGATTCATCTCATATTTCAAATGCACACACTTGCACTTTTTAGTCAGGTAGAATTTTCCAAAATTCAAGGATCTGACATCGTCAGTGAGAGCTTGCGCTCGAGGACTTGATAATTTTTAGTTAGGGAAGAGTTTTACCCTCAAGGATCCGAACGCCTCGACGAATTGCTAAATCAGGCTGCAAAATGAACTGTCACTAGCTTTGGCATTCGAATATCGCACTATCTATTTTCTATCTAGTTTGCTTTGCTTCAACCCTCTACCAAAGAGGAGCATCTGTAGACACCTCATTTTTGCACTCACCTGATTAATCAACTCGTCAACCTGATTGTGACGATTCCCAATAATGGATGAATATTCCAATGCTTTATTTTGTTGTTAAATATGCTTCAGAAATTCGGATGGGGTATCTCAAACTAACAAAACTATGGAAACCATGTTACGCTAGGAAAATATAATCCCAAAAACATAGAAATCATCATTTTTCAGACAAAAATAAGTTTTACAATAAAAATCACTAAAAAATGATCAAATTACAAAAATACCCCTAACATCAAAACATCCTTAGAGCCCCCCTTATGCTTCGAAAAATACTTTCGAACACATAAAACAATAAATTGAAATCAAATAAATTATTTTGCAAATTTTCACCAAATTTAACAAAATTACGAAAATACCCCTCATAGGGTTCACAATCGTTTCATGCAAAAAATTCGTAAATGACATAAACCCATAATCCCATTGAATTCCTTACAAAAAATTGATTCCAAAACATCCTAGAACATTGAAAACCGACTTGAAACGCAAAAGTTCTCTTTAGGGGCAAAACAATAATTTTTCAATTTTAAAAATTTTAAAATTTAAAATTAATTAATAAAACATTAATTAACGTAAAGTGAAACCTTAATTAATTTAAAAATCTGAATTAAGAAAATTAATCAATCAAGTCCTAAAGTAAAATTGTTGATGGTTTTCCACTTATTTAAGTGGAGCCCCCTTTATATTTATTAAAAGACCCTTTCATCTGGGGGTCCAAATAATTAAAGATATAATTAGGGGGTTCTCCACAAAACTTAAAAATATATTCTTTCATTGTACGTAAGATTAAATCTAATCTAAAGAAACCTGGTCAATCAAATAAGACTTAAGTCAAAACCCTGATTAAAACCTTAATCTAAATGAACCTTGTCAATCAAATAAGACTTAAGTCAAAACCCTGATTAAAACCTTAATCTAAATGAACCTTGTCAATCAAATAAGACTTAAGTCATAATTGAAAATTCGAATTTGATTCGAATTCGAATTTGATTCGAATTCGAATTTGATTCGAATTCGAATTTGATTCGAATTCGTATTTGAAATTTCTGATTCGGATATATTCTAAGTATTCGAATAGATTTCGGATACGAATTCGGATGTTAATATATCTGAATCGTTAATATCCGATCCGATAACAATGCATATTTTGCTTTGAATTTATATTATATATAAATAAAAGTAAAAGACAGCTTTTTTATATTATATATTATATATAAATGAAAGTCATCATTATAAAAAGACTTTTTATATTATACAAATAAAAGGTGTCAAGCTACTTTTTCTATTATATATCATATATCAACAAAAGTCATCATTGTGTAGGTCCCTCTCTCTCTTTCTCTTTCTCTTTCTCTTCCTCTATCTCTCTCTCTTTCTGTGTATCCAGTAAAGAGAAATCTTAAGAGGACATGGCAGCCCCGATGCTTATGGTCGGACAAGAGCTTCGATCAAATAGATAATCGGTGATCGTAGAACATCTAGAGATAAGATGCTTGAGTTGGGCATCCAAATCAAAGGTAAGATCTCACCATAGTTCCATCGCCATGGTAGACTTCGAAAACTCATCATCGCTAGTCTTCTCCATCATAGAAATCCTCATCCATTTTTTCATGTGTTGCGATATTGGCTTTCAACTTTCAAGTGAATCCTCTCTCTCTCTTCCTTCAAACTACAACAAAAAACCCTTGATATTTTGGGTTGAATATGACTGGATTGGAGAGGGAAAATTTTAGGGCTTTTGGTTATAGGTTGAAAATGAGGTTATCTGGATGAATCATAGATTAACTTCGAATTGGATAATATAGGATATTCGACAAGTCAGTCAAATTCGGATTCGAATGTCAATGTATTACATTTGATCGGATTCGAATATTGATATTTTTTTTTAGATTCGAATTCGGATACCTATCCGTTGACAGTCCTATCTAAAAGGAGACCTAGTCAAATCCTAATTCTTCCAAAAAAATCTATAAATAGGAACCTCCATAACCCAATCTCGTAGGTCAAAATAAATCCTAGAAAAAGTATGTTAAAAAGTCTCCCTAGCCTTCTTCAAACCCTAATTTTGAAGCCATAACTCCCTACCTATCATCCAAACTCCAATTTACTTAAAAAACACTCAGAAAACTTTCAAAAACATCAACTTGGAGATCAAAAGTAGATCTAGTGACATAAACAAAGTAAGGAATCTCATATGAGGAGTCTCTCCGCCAGCTCTGAGGGAACAAATCGTTACGATCATCTAGGTATACTTCTTATTTTGTTATTTATTATTTTTAGATTTTTTAGCAATGTAATCTTTTTTGAGAAATAGTAGAGACCAACGTTTGCCAGGCGGGGTTGGTGCCTAACACTTTCCAACCCCGTAACGTGATCCCCGGATCATAGTTTCTTTTTATTTATTTTTATCTATTTAGAGTCAATGCTCAGTTCCTAGATCGTAATAACTATGTGGCGAATCCCAAACATCAAAAATCAAAAACGGATCCGCACACCTCGCGAATCGAGGTAATTTTCAGGTAGAGAGCGCCTGGCCTTGCTAGGAGAGTAGCACAGCATTGGACAAGACCTGATCTGCTAAGTAGCATAGATTCGATCAAAGAATATCCGTAATCTCTATGTACGTAAGCCAAGCCCAAAGATCTCGGAGGAGATCCCCTTAATATAGCATATTCAATCCCAAGATCCCTATTTTATTTAGGATCCTGGGAATCAAGGGATTCTCTGGGATTATCTCTTACAAAAAAGGAAAATCTTGATTCAGAGGAAGGATCTATAAATAGTACAATATGCACAGACTTAAGGATTTTTTGGTTTATTGAGAGTCTAACTAGTAATATCTATTATTCATCTGCTACTCTAACTTGAGCGTCGAAGAGTTTTTGGCAGGTACCACGCCGGTGCTAATAAGGAGGTGGAAGGAGCCACTTCGAATATACGAGGCAAAGTCTATCAGCACCGTTTACCAAAATTTGACTTCACGGGAGGTAATCTTCTCTTGTTAAGTCCATCTCATGCATACATTCTCACACACACATTCACATCTAAAAAAGGCTTCAAACAAAGGTATAGGTTCCTAAGGACCTATATCCAACTTTAGAGCTAACAAACCAATTATTCTCATATGGATAACATCTCATGCATAAGGACTTGCCCCTTTTATGATTTTGTTCAACTCATGAACATTGCCTATGGGTCAAACCAATAGAGAAAAGCTTCTAAGGGAACACATAAGCTAGATTTGAATCTTTGGGACTCTTAATGATGAAATCAAAGTGGATTACCATCAAAATTCTAAGCTCACAAAAAATTTCAGCAAGCACTTACTTTAGTAGGAGCTTGCTCATCATCCTTTTTGTCCATTTTACGAAGTTAGACTATAGCCAATTTTTCTTTTAACTTTTATAAGTCCCTTTACCTTCAAAAAATCCAAAAAAAAAATAGTTTAAGGCTTTAACTTATTGTCAGTTTTGGTAACCATCAATGAATGGGAGGGACAAGGTGCCTAACACCTTCCTTATCCTTCAAATGAATCTCCTTACTTAGTTCTCTAGGTAGAGCTTAACTTTACTATTGAAAGTGAGTCATTACAAGTCCAAAATGAATTTCAAAACCTATTTTAGTGGTATCCATTCACTCCAAAACTCTTTGAATGGTGGAGGCTCCAAAACCCAAGTATATGAGATCAAAATTCCAATAAGTTTGGAATCCTCACGTATCTACACATATACCACACAAAAAATCCACGAGTCGACTCATTAGCCACTTTTTTGAAAACAAAATTTAAGTGCCATGTGCACAAAAATCACTAAGCCAAATCATTTAACAAAAATCAATATTCTAAGCATCCCTCTCTCCAAGAACCAATGAGTAGGCTCACCCAATTTCAAAATAAAATATTAAGCTTTTAGCCAATCCATCTCTCTCAAAAAACCAGTGAGTTGACTCACACATTTTGTAAAAAAAATGCGATTTTGCATCCCACCAACACGAAAATCATTGAGTCAACCTGACTAATTTCATAAAAAGATAAAACAATTTTTAACCTCCATATGTGCACAAAATTAGTGAGTTGACTCACTCAATGCTTCTTGAAAGCCTTTGTGGTTAAATTGATAATAAAAAAAAAATAATGAGTTGACTCGGCCAAACTTAATGAAAATATTTTCACATTGCATCAATTCAAAAGAATCTTAAAAACATTGAGTTGACTCACCCTCTAAAAATATCGATTAACTCATATGTCCATGAAAATTAACGAACCAACTAACCTTAAGTAAATCAATTTATAACATGATTATTCCTAATAAAAGAAAACACACCAATGGGTCGGTTCACTTGGTCTTGTAATGGACTTTTTTATTAAAACAATTTCTAAACTAAGCTAATGAATTGACTCAACTAAGTTTTCATTTAATATTTTTTTAAAGAATTTATGTAATACTACATGCATACCAAAAACCACAAGTTGAATTATTGTGAAATAAATAAATAAACGTCAGTATACCCATGGATTGATGCTTTTGAGGGGAAAGAAAGAAAGAAAAAAACTAGTCATAATATATCAATCGAGTATAGATCCATGATTGTGAATAAAATCATGAATACGATATTCAAACAAGCTTTATCTCAAGTAAATAAAGAGTGTGTAATTGCTATGGTATTACTTCAGAGTTCGTATTGAGTCTGACTTCAACATGATGCCTCTTCTAAAAAATTTAAATAACCCAAGGTAGCCTGATGAAAGGATGGAGAGGATGAATGTGATGATAACACGAGTAGTTTAATGGAGGGGCTACGACTATGAGGTCTGATAGAGATTGAGTGGGAAAATCCAATTGCAAAGAGAGTGAGATTGAAATGGTATAAAAGTGTGAGAGAGAGAGGGGGTGTAGACACCCCATTTTTGCATCCGCCTGATTAATCAACTCGTCAACCCGATCGCAATGATTCCCAATGATGGATGTGTATTCTATTGCTTTATTTTGTTACCAGATGTGTTTCAGAAATCCAGATGAGGTATCTCGAATTGACAAAACCTTAGAAACCACGCTACGCTAGGAAAATACGACTCCAGAAACATAGAAATCATCATCTTGCAGACCAAAAAGAAGCTTCACGATAAAAATCACTAAAAATTACCAAATTACCAAAATACCCCTAACATCAAAACAACCATAAAGCCTACATTACGCTTAGGAAAACTCTTTCGAACCCATAAAATAACAAATCGGAACCAAATAAATCATTTCACCAATTTTAACAGAATTTGACAAAATTACGAAAATGCCCCTCATAAAGTTCACAATCATTTCATATAAAATTTTTCATAAATGACACAAACCAACATTTCCATTGAATTCCTTACGAAAAACCGATTCTAAAACATCCTAGAACATTAAAAACCGACTTGAAACGTGAAAAGTCCTCTCCGGGGGCAAAACGGTAATTTCACAATTTTCATGATAAAAAATTCCGAAATTAATAAATAAAACATTAAATTATTAAATTTAAACATTAATGAAATTAATTTAAAATTTTGAACCTAAAAAATCGATTAATCGGACTCTCAGGCAAAATTGTTGAGGGTTCGTGGGATATTTCTTTAAGGACCCCTCCATTTGGGGGTCCAAAGAATTAAAAATATTTTAGAGGAGGGGTTCTCCAAAAATCAAAGTAAATCAAGCAAGACTAAGGTCAAGGTATTAAAGTCAATCGAGTGAGACTACAGTCAAAATTAAAGTCAATTAAGCAAGACTGAAGTCAAGATATTGAAAGTCAATCAATTAAGACCAAAGTCAAAACAATAAAAGTCAATCAAATAAGACCAAAAGTCATAATAGAGATCTAATTAAATAATAACTCTATCTAATAGAGTTCTAACTTAAAAAAAATTCTACCTAAAATAATTTGAATTAAAACACAATTCTACCTAAAACAATTCTAATTAAAACACAATTCTACCTAAAACAAGTCAAACTAAAACACAACTCTAATTAAAAGATCTCTAATTAAACACTAACTCTATCAAAATCAACCCCTAAAAACATCTATAAATAGAGGTGCTCACACCCTATTTTCGTATCAAATCATAAATCCTAAGAGAAGTAGGTCTAGAAACTCCCCTAGCCCCCCACAAACCCCAGTTTTGGAGCCCCAACTCCTTAGCTAACATCCCTCCTTTAATTTTAGTCTAGAAAACACCCAAAAGCCTTTTAAAAACATCCCCAAATCCGCAACGAACTTGAAGAGTTCAGATTCAAAAAATAAGGAGATACCTTGCCTCGGAGATCCGAAGTCAAATCCGGAAGTAAAACGAAGCAAGGGAGCACGGTACAAGGAGTTCTTTTTGTCAGATCTGAGGGAACCAAGTCCTTGCCATCGGAAAGGTAAACCTTTTATTTTTATTTATTTTCTTATCTAGGTTTTAGCAATGTAATTTACTTGGGAATTTAGTAGAGACCGGCTTTGGCCGGGCGGGGTTGGTGCCTAACACCTTCCAACTCCGTAACTTGATCCCCGAATTCAGATTTTTTATGGTAGATTAGTTCTTTTTATCCATGTTAGAGTCAGTATGGTTCCTAGACCACAATAACTAGGTGGCGACTCCCAAACCTCAAGGGTCAAAAGCGGATCCGCGCACCCCGCGGATCGAGGGCGCTTTCAGGGGGAGAGGTTCATGAGCCCCTATGGCTGTTGTAAAAAGATACTAACACTATATTTGAATTGAGAAATATGGAGAGTAGAGAAAAAAAATAAATAAAATAAGGGAGTTTCTCTCCGTTTCTCTTGTTTGGATTATGTAGACATCCCAATTTGAATGGGCCCCCACTCAAAAGAATAAAAAAAAAAAAAAAAGATTTTCTAAATAACTTGCCAATGGGCCTAAAAAGTCAAATTAATCCAAATGCGACATTTCGATTAAATCGAGGGCCCCTAAAACCCCCTAAAGGTCTAATGGGTCTACCAAATAGACTTGGCATACCCACATTTTCCCCACTTTTCACCGCTCAAACCTCAAAGTTGAATTATCCCTAGCCCACTTAAAGCCCAAGAACCCTCAACTCACCAAAAATCATTTCTCACCTAACCTAAACCTAATTCTATGTTACCTAAACCCTAAAATATACTTACCCTCAAAAACTCATTCCAAAATAATCCTAACCAATTCCAAATAACCTAAAATTTTTCCTAAAACCCAAGCCCAACACACCAAAACCCAAATCAAATCAAACTATATCTATAATCCATAATCTTAACTCACAAATCATTATCCACATCAACCAATCACCCCTTGATCATCAAATGGAACACATGTCATAACCCTAACTGTAACACCCCGGATTTTCAACTCATATCTCGAGGAAATTAAATGGTGAGATTTAGAGGAAAATATCGAATGAAAGATTTAGAGTAAAATACTCGAATATTGCTATGATTAATTTTGAGGAAAATCAACTTCGCCATTAGATTCAAAAGGATCGAAATATATACATTAGCCTGTAAGCAAGTTTGAATTCGAGTTCGGAGGAAAAAGTTATAAAATCCTCGAATTTCGTGTTAAGTGGGACCCAAAATAGTAGAATTTCGTTAGAGCAAGAATCGAAAAAATTTGATGACACCATTAGATCCGAATCGAAAAATTATTCGAAATGGTATATTCGTTTGTCGTTTTCCGAATCCGAATAGTTAAGTTACGATCGAAATTAGAAATAAGGGGGAAATTACAAGTATGCCCCTCAGCTTTATTATAAAAAGGGATCTGATTTCTTTTATTTCATTTTCCTCTTCTTCTCTAAGAAAACCCCAAACGACAGCCACTTCTCCACCCTAGGGTTTCGACCCATTTCCGTCAAGTTTGTGCGCGAACGAAGCCGAGTTGAACCTCGACGAAGAAGGCAAAGTTGTCGGCCACGACGAGGGCTACAACTTCACCACCTTTGGTTGTTCATTTTTGTTCGTTTTCTCCATCCTCCATCAAAACCAGCCGGGTAGCTCAAGTAAACCTCAACACATTCTATCCGAGGGCTTCATCGAGTTAGGAGCTAGGTCTATACTTCATTGTAGAAGTGAAGGAGAACGTCATTGTCGGATACCTTACAAACCCTCGCTCGTTTCGCATCCAAGTCAGCCCAACCTCGACTCTTGAGCCATCCAACCTTGAGTTGTAGTGCTAGCTTGTACCCTTGGCGTTCACAACCAAGTAAGGGACTTCCAATTCTTATTGGTAGCTTTAGATTTCCGAAATTTGCATTTAGGGTTTTGAAACAAAACTTATTGTTTGCATTTAAATCGTAGAAATTGGTGTTTGATTTCAAATTCATGGTAGAAGTAGGTGTTTTGTTTATGTTTTATCGAATTTTGATAACAAAATCGTGGGTGGGTCGAATGGTTCGAAGAATGGAAGAAGAAAATCGAAAAAGGGATTGAAAAACCCAAAAATCGCGAGTGAGGTTCAGGCTGTAGGTGGGAAGGGTCGGTGCCACCGGCACCTACCGAAGGCATTCTGTCGGTCCCACCGACAGAATGTTGCTTCTGCCACCGACGAAATCAAGAAGCCGCCGAAAACTTTGTTCTGTCGGCAGGACTGTCGGTCCCACCGACACCTGCCGATGTGTCTTCTGTCGGTTCCACCGACAGCATCCTGATTCTGTCGCCGACAGCCACCGACAGACACAGTTTTGACCAGAACAGTGTTTTGACTCTTGGCTTGACCTCCTCACACCTTATACACTATTTTCCACCCTTTATTTCATTAAAAACATTTAAGTAAATGTTCCATTTACTTTAAGTTCTTTAATGAAATTAAGGTTTTACCCCCCATTTCGGAACAATGGGAATGGTTTTAAGATCCAAATCTCAAAGGATCAAAATCCGAATTTTGGTTTAAAGAACAAAACGTAATTTTCGACGTTTTCGACAAGTTTTCAAAATGAAATAACTTTCGCGTTCCTTTGAATTAGATTACAAAAACTATATGATGTCGAATCTCATGATCGAGACTTTCATTTCGAAAAATCCGTTTTCAATTTTGAGAACTTTGAAAAATTAAGTTTCTAACACTTAGCCAAATTTTCACCAGCTTTCTCTATTTTTAACAGTTTTGATCCCGAGCATCGCTGGGACCTTGTTTTTGAATAAACTTTGGTGGTTTTCAATGGAAAGACCAAAAGAATGACTTTGAAAGATTGAAAATGAATGGTTGATTTGAAATGATGAAAAATGAGAATGTTGAAAGAATGGGAAAGGGATGAAACGGTAAATTGTCAGAATCACACCCGAGGAGTGATGTCTGCCTTTTACATTGTATGTTGGGTGTAGGTTGGTGAAAGGATATCCAGGTTATTAATGAAAGGGTTGCATGTTTATTTCCGATTATGTTAGCGCGTGCGCTGAGTACTGTTATTTATTTTAGGCCGGGTGGCCACGGTTGCATGGTAGGAACTGGATATCCGTTCTCAACCCTGTTCTGTTAATTTCTCTTTTGTTTTAAATGAAAAATCATATATGTACGTAGCTATTTTATGAGCTGTTAAAGGGTTTGTGAATGCCTGAAGGGATAGTGTGTCACATCATCCGGAGGGGTACACTATCCTGGGATGTACGGTAGGGACCACCAAACTCATACGTGGTATGGGACGCGTATGAGAGTGGAGTCACAACTGGAATCCGGGTCCATTCCTTTCTTATCTTTACCAGTGAACGTGTATTGTAAAGGTGGTCGTATACGAGTGGAGTGTCTTTTGGGAATCACATGCACGCCTGATAGGCATAGACGAAGATGATTAGTCAGTGATCACTAACAATCTAGTAGTAGTCGAACGTTCTGACACATCGAAAAGAGACCCATTGCTTACGGTCACGTCAAACGGCCAGCCTGAGCCGGATAAATGGTTCCGCAAGCGTGGTAGACACGACCAGCCACAAAATCAGGAATTACAATGTTATTGAGGAATATCATGTCCCGACTGGGAGCGGTCTAGTCGTGAATCCCAACTCTTTAATTCCAATACTCCACCACTTGTATTATGTATCTGTTGTTATATTTCGAATTATAAACTGAAAAGCATGTCTATCGTTTTAATGTTGTCAACGGTATTTGCATAGAATGGAAAATGTATGATGAGTATGGATGATTGATGCTATATGAAAATTTTAAAACTGTTTAGTTGCTCATCCCTGGCTATACGTACCAGTTGATCGTATTTTATCTTGTAAAATCTTGCATGTATTAAAATGTTCAGTATGCTTTATTCGATTATGCTTAGGAAGGGTTATTAGTAGGAATTGGCTGTGGACTTACTGGGTAACCATTGTTACTCACCCTTTCCTTCCTATTTTTTTTAGTTTCAGCACTTGCAGCTACCGAGACAGGCGTAGAGTCAGTAATTGAGGAGTATCTGGTCGGTCAGATCGACGATCAGAGTTCATTGCCTGGTGAGCACTAGGGCTACATCCGTTAGAATTGTCAGTTTCATCCAGGATGTATGTAGTTTTTGGATTGAGAGTTTAGGCCTATGTTAGAGTGAGAGTATTTTGTAAGCCTGTATATTGATAAATCTTCCGCACTCTGATCTACTTACATGTTAGATGTAATTAGTCTTCCGCTGTTATTTTCCTGTATCTACATTTTTATATACAGGTTTTGTTATAGATTGGTTTATCAGGTTTGTGTTCCGTGAAACGCTGACATAAACAGAGGAGATCATGCTGAAATTTCGATGTGCCACCTAGTACCTTGAGGTTTGGCATTGGGATTTGTGTTAGCGTTTGGCGGGGCGCGACACCAACTCACCTCCCTCATCCAACTACCTACCCCCATCACCTTTCTCTAACAAATTATCTACCCACATCACCTCTCTCTAAAAATCATCTCGACTCATACCCTTCCTTAACCTACCCACATCACCTCCCTCTAAAAATCATCTCAACCCATACCTTTTTCTAACCTACCCTCATCATTTTTTACAAACCTACCTTCACAAACCAAATCCACATCCTTCTTCTCCAATGAAACACTCATTCTCTCCAATCAACTCATCGAATTACCTCACCTCCTCATCCCTTTTTGACATATGCCATCATTCCTTTAACCCTCCCAAAATTCAATCAACTAACCCCTTACACAACTCATTCTCATAATCTAAACACCACCCCCCTTGACCTATCTAATACTCCATCAACAAACCACTCCCTTACACCCCATTCTCTCCACTATCCATCACTTATCTTACCTCATCAAACACTCCACCCAAATGGATTGGGTAGGATCCAAACCATTTGGAGAAAAAAAAACTATCCATTTACCCTCATTCTACAACTATCCTCATCTCCACTATAAATTTCATACCATCCACCTTCAAAACCCATGTCATTCTCTACTCTTCCAATACTTCACCCCATTATATCCCTAAAGTAATCTCCAAACACCTATAAATACCCTCCCTTCCCTTCCAAAATGGGTGACTAAGTTTTACACAAAAAAATCTACACTCAACTCAATTTTCTACTCATCTCTTCTTTACTCCCTCACTTTCTATATTCTAAAAGACTTTACATTCTCATAAATTACTAAGAACTCAAGAAGACATAGAAGAAAAAAGAAAAGAAATAAAAGTCTAAGCTTCAAGATGGGTCAAAGAAATTCATACCCCCCCCTCTCTCTCTACCCTTTCCACATCTCTCTTCTACTACTCTCTCACTTCTTTTATATTTTTTAGCAAACTTCTAAGATGTAATGCTCTTCTCTCCTATCTCTGGTTTATCGAACTTTGGTTCGATTGAAAGTATAGGGGTTGTAACCACTTTCAAAATAAAATTGATTTAATCCGTCAAATTTTTTTGAGGCAATCGACATTCGGGTTCTTCTCGAATCATGAGAATGGACCCGTAGCCATAGCCAACACTTTTTAAATGTGTTGTTTCCAAGGCTAATGCTTATTATGATCATCTCCTTTGATGAGATGATCCTTATAAGCTAAAATAGAAAGTAAATCTCTACTTAGGGTACAAGTTATTGACACGTGGTACTTTATTTTATTTTTGCATTTTCATCTAAAAATGATCGAGTTGAGTTGAGGTTACCAATACTTGGTGGGGAGAAAATGGTGCCTAACACCTTTCCTCTTCTCCAATCAAGTCTCTTATCCCGATTTTGAGATTGATTAGTACCTTATCTAAACGAGAGTCACTAAATGCCAAAAATAGTAATTTTCTTAAATTGTACATCGGGTGACCATTCACATCCTCTTACAAAATGAATGGTGACGACTCCAATCTTTGGTAGAAGTGATATTCGTAATCGAGAATCACGCATCTATAGATTGTTAAATGGGGAGAGAAGAGAAAAAAATTGAAGAGGAGAGAAGAAAAAAAATATGACTTTTCTTTCTCTCCAAAAGTAGAGAAAATAGGAGATAAATGGAAAGAAATCCATTTAAAATATTTTATAATTCCAACTATATCCCTAGATCACTTTAAAGATATTTTAAAATTCCATAGTTGTCCCAAGTTCTCTCCTATCAATCCAAACATGGTGAAGAGAAATTGAGTTTCTTTTCTCTTATCTTCTCTTAATGAGTTTCTCTTCTATCCACTTCTCTCAATCCAAACATAGCATAAAGAGAAGAAACAAGGTAAGAAGATGAAGTTCGGGGGAATGGTGGGGTTGTGGCGTGGTTGAAAATAAGAAAAAGGTTGGAAGGGTGTTGTGGTATGACTGAGAGGAAGATAGATAGTGAAAAGGTGATGTAGCATCTTTGGATGTCGTAAGAAAATGGTAGTGGCTTCCTAAATTTTTTTCTTCTTGACTAAACATATGAAACTGAAAGTGCCCTCGATCCGCAGGGTGCGTGGATCCTGTAGACATGAAATGTTCACCATGAACCTCAATGCAACATTGTTTGGAGTCGCCACCATTCTTTTCTGGAAATAGGTGTGAATAGGCACCCGAATCAAATTTTTTGAAAATAATTTTTTCCATAGCATTGTAGTGACTCTCATGTGATGGAAAGGGCAAGATCTACCTAAGATCTAGGTAAGGAGGTCCGGTTAGAATATGGGGAAGGTGTTAGGCACCCCATCCTCTCTACCAAAGGTGGTTACCATGCTTGGCCATTTTATCTTGTAAAATAACTTAAGAAAATAAATACTAAAATGCATTAGAATGCATGATAAGGGTGCTGTGTGCATTGAAGTGAAATGTCCCATTAACAAAGGGCTTTGATTTCAACATGACATTAAGGGCATTTTATGGAAAAGAATGACCCATGTAGTCACATTAAATTTATGAATATGAATGTAGGTTTGAGCTTTTAGAAAGACTCCATGATGGAGTTTCCTTGAGGCCACAAACTTGATGCATGTATGCATGACTAGAAACTTAGTGTTTGATCACATCAAAAAGGTGACACATTTCTTCATCATTGTCATGCATAGGTGAGTGTGTGCATTGTGTACAATATGATGCATGATTTTAAGGTAAAAAGGGCTTCCACCCCCATCCTTTCGATCGAACCTTAGTCCAATCTATCGGGGATGGGATAGGGTATTCATTACATCTTAAGGGATTTCTAAAAAAGAAAATAAAGTAGAGGGTTAGAAGAAGAAGATGTAAGCTTTGAAAAAAAATCTACATGTTAAATCCCACCTTGTCCCTTGATGAACTTGAACCTTGAAAAGTAGACTTGAGAGTTGAGTGAGATGGTTGGGGGTTGAGTTGAAGTTTAGAAGATGAGAGAATGAGTAGGAATTTTGGTAGAGTTTTAGGTTGAGAGATAGGAGCTTAAGAGCATGAATTGTTCATAGAAAATGAGGGTATTTATAGAGTTTTTAGAGAACTTTTGGGGATAAAATGGTCCAATCCTAAAAGTAATGAGAATGGACATAAGGTTTAGGTTATTTCTTTTTGGATTTTTTATTTATTTGAGAGCAAAGATGACATTTGTGAAGAAACCCTAAAAATATTCTTTAATCTTTGATTTTTTAGTAAATAGAGGTGAGAGAACAAAAAGTACTTTTGGGAGGATGAATAATGGAGTGACATGTGTAAAGGTGGAGTGGTAGGTGAAAAGTAGACCTTGGTTCATTTGTAAATAACACATAAGCAAGGGTGGAAGTATATTTTTGAAATGAACCAATTGGAGAACAAAAGTACTTTTGGGAGGGTGAGTAGGAGAATGACATGTGTAAAGGTGAAAGGGTAGGTGAAAAGTAGACCTTGGTTCATTTGTAAATAACACATAAAGCAAGGGTGGAAGTATAATTTTAAAATTGACAAATGGGAGAACTCCATGTATGTACTTGAAGATTCCTACCTTTTGAGGGTAGGATTGGAAGTTCTCTCAACTTTATGGATTATTACGAAAGACCAAAGTATCTTTTTGGTTTGACTAACCTTTTTGAGAAGGGCACTCTTGAATTTTCATAAGGGGGGAGTTGACCCTCCAATTAGATAATGCATTGGGTATTGAGGGTTTATGGGAGATCAACATGTGTCACCTTTTGAAGGGATGTGAGAGAATGTGCTTGGTGTTGAGCTTAGAGTGAACTTGGGTTATGGACTTTGGGCTTTGAGAGTGGGCTAAAAGAATGGACTTAGATTTGGGTTAAAAGATGGACCATGTCTTAGGCTTAGATTGGTTTTAGGATATGGACTTGGTTTTGGACTTGGGTTAGGTTAGAGAATGGATATGGATTGGATCATGGAAGTGAGTAGAATTGGATTGGATTAGGGACAAGGTATGGGCATGCAAAAATAATATGAGATGATGCATGTATGCATGTGTGCATGAATAATGATGTCAAGTGACAATGCGGGCCGGTTGAGAGGCTTAAGTCATCAATTAAAATCAATTTGAAGAAACATGAATTTTTCTAATAGGTTCGTGCAAATTGGGGTGTCTACAACTGCCCCTCTTTGCAGGAGTTGCTTGCAAAGAACTACAAAGAATAGACTAGACCCTTATTTGTGCGAATCCAAAATGATTCATCGCAAGATGGTTAAAAACGTTGAATGGATTGAAGATTTTTCGTAGAATGTGGCTACCCAAGCACGGGGTTTGAAGATTTTTGAAAGTGATTGACGTTTTAAATCATGCAATGCTATTTTGAGATATTTTTCTTTTCCCTTATTAATTCCAAATTTCGAACTTCCATCTTTCCTTTTCATGGAAGTTACGGGATCGTCTTGAGAGAGCTTAACGTAGCATGATTGTCCTTGAGAGAAACTTGCATGATGGTATGATATTTGAGTATTTGGTATGTCGTCATGTCTAGGATATGGAAAGAATCATCGTTGACCAAGCTGCTCAGATCGAAGCCTTAAAGGATGACTTGATGCCTACTACGCTTTCTGGGGAAACTCTTGAGTGGCTCTTTGCCCGTTATTCCTTCTTGTACCCTGCTTTTAATGAGAATGATGTAGCACTATTTGAAATGAGTGAAATAGGTTTTTTACGTAGTGGCCTCAGACATATTTACTGCTTTCGAAAACTCTTGATTTTAAGAAAAATCCTATATTCTTCGTCATAAGCCAAAAATAGTAATTTTGATGATGTATTTTTTTGTTTTTTTTGTTTTAAGTTTTAAAAGATTGCCTTTGTCGAATAATCTGTGACAGACTGTGTTTGAAAACTCTGAAAGTTAACGATCATGGTGCATTTGCCAAATGCCGAGGATATAAGTGTCAGCTAATCCTTAGCCTCTTTAGAGTCATCCCCGAGACTGAGAATTTTGACTGAATTATCTTCACTGTATCCGTTGGAACATTGAGGATTTCAAGATTTTTACCGTTCACAGTTTATACTCTTGCGAGTCAGGAGTTTTTTTTTTTTTTTTTTCTTTCTTACCTTTTTTTATTTTGTTTTTGTTTTTTTTTTTTCATTTTTTCCCCTGGAGCCAGTTACGATTTTCACCAGACCCGATTTCCACATCATAGTGCCCTTGCAGATTTTCACTATGCCCTTTCAGTCTATGCTTACTTTATAGATTTTTTGTTTTGAATACCTTCTCGGTTTCTCTATGCCCTTGTGGCTTGGTGACTCAAGTTGAGCTGCGAGATCGAACACTCTACTCTTCTAGTGGTGCTCTTTCTTGAGTAACAGATCTTGACTCCCCTCTCGAGTTCCTCCGACGATTTTCATGGTACAGTGACTCAAGTTGAGCTTCGAGATCAATGATTCTACTCTTCAAGTCGCTCTTTTTTTTCAAATATTTGATTTGACCTCCCCTCTCGGGTCTTCCAGTGACTTTGGTGGCTTGAAATCCCAATTAAGTAGCAAAATCAACTATACCCTGACAATGTTTTTCATGACGTGCTTCCACCGTGATTGAGTTGCCTTGAGCCATTCCTTGATCTGAGAGGACTTTAAATAGGATGAAACGTAGGCTTAGGTTAAGGTTGAAATGATGTAAGGAAAGCTGAGTCTGGATTTATTGAGGGGTAGATTGGACGCGGGGTTTGTCTGTTTTTATTTCGAAAATATGATCTATGTCTCCTCCTATCGTCACACGAACTTGTTTAGGTAGGAGATTTGGGTCGAACTTGAGATTAGACATTCGAGGTTTTTGACTTTTTGATTTTTTTGTACTTTTAACCGTTCACAGTTTATCCTCATGCGAGCCAGGAGTATACTTTGGTATATATATATATATATATATATATATTCGTTTTGTTGTTGTTGTTGTTGGTGGTGGTGACTGGCCCCGATCCTAGTTTAAGAAATGAATGTAATGGCTCGAAAAGGTTTAACTAAGGGTAGATAATTGTTCAGGTAGTAGAAAGATGGCATCTCTTCATTTCAAGGAACGACTTTAGGCGTAATATTTTTTTACGGTATCAGCGTTGATCGGTTGTGGAAAGACTTCCCCATCCATCTCTATAAGGATTAGTGCCCCTCTGGAAAGTACCTTTTGGACGACGAATGGCCTATCGTAATTCGGACGAAACTTTCCTCTCGCATCTTCTTGTATTGGCAAAATCTTCTTCAAGACAAGATCTTCTGGCGTGAACTCTCTAGGTCGAACATTCTTGTTATAAGCTCGTGCTATAACCCAAATCTAAGTCCATTCTTTTAGCCCATGACAAATTGCTGAAAGTCGTTTCTCTTCTATTAAGTTCAACTGATCGAATCGGGTTTGGACCCATTCTGCTTCATCTAATTCAATTTCTTTTAAGATCCGAAGGGAGGGAATCTCGACCTCAACGGGCAAGACTGCTTCCATTCCGTGGACCAGTAAATAAGGCATTGTCCCAATCGAAGTTCGGATTGACGTTCGATAAGCATGTAGAGCGAAGGGTAACATTTCGTACCAATCCTTGTAAGTAACGGCCATTTTCTCGATTTTCTTCTTGATATTTTTGTTAGCGGCTTCAACTACTCCATTCATCTTTGGTCTGTAAATGATTGAGTTGTGATTGGTGATCTAAAAGTCCTTGCACATCTTAGACATGTCTTTGTTCTTGATATTTTTGGCATTATCGGTTACTATCCCCCTTGGGAGGCCGTATCGACATTTGATGTTGTTCTTCACAAACTTCAATACATTACCCCTTGTAATATTGGCGTAAGATGCAGCTTCTACCCATTTCGTAAAGTAGTCGATGGCGACTAAAATGAAGTGATGCCCATTGTAGACACCCCATTTTTGCATCCGCCTGATTAATAAACTCATAAACCCGATCGCAATGATTCCCAATGATGGATGTTATTTCCATTACTTTATTTTGTTACCAGAAATGTTTCAGAAATCCGGATGAGGTATCTCGAACTGATAAAACTGTAGAAACCACGCTACGCTAGGAAAATATAACCCCAAAAGTTTAGAAATCATCATCTTGCAGACCAAAAAGAAGCTTCACGATAAAAAATCACTAAAAATGACCAAAATACCCATAATATCAAAAAACCCTAGAGCTTACGTTACGATTAGGAAAACCCATTCAAACACATAAAATAACAAATCAAAACCAAATAAATCATTTCACCAATTTTCACATAATTTGATAAAATTACGAAAATACCCCTCATAAAGTTCACGATCATTTCACACAAAAAATTTCATAAACAACACAAATCAATATTTCCATTGAATTCCTTACGAAAAATAGATTCTAAAACATCCTAGAACATAAAAAACCGACTTGAAACACAAAAAGTCCTCTCCGAGGGCAAAACGGTAATTTCACAAATTTCATAATTAAAAATTTCGAAATTAATAAATAAAATATTAAATAATTAAAGTAAAACATTAGTAAAATTAATTTAAAATTTTGGACCAAAAAAATTGATCAATTAGGCTCTCAAGCAAAATTGTTGAGGGTTGCCAAGATATTTCTTCAAGGACCCCTCCATTTGGGGGTCCAAAGAATTAAAGATATAATAGAGGGGGGTTCTCCAAAAAATTAAAGTCCACCAAGCAAGACTAAATTCAAGGTATTAAAGTCAATCAAATAAGACTAAATTCAAAATTAAAATCAATTAAGTAAGACTAAAGTCAAGATATCAAAAGTCAATGAATTAAGACTAAAGTCAAAATCTTAAAGTCAATCAAATAAGACCAAAAGTCAAAACCCTAATAGAGTTCTAATTAAATAATAACTCTACTTAATAGAATTCTAATTAAAATATAATTTTACCTAAAACAATTCTAATTAAAATACAACTCTACCTAAAACAATTCTAACTAAAATACAATTCTAACTAAAAGAATTCTAATTAAACACTAATTCTATCTAAATCAACCCTTAAAAAAATCTATAAATAGAGGTCCTCACACCCTATTTTCGTATCAAATCATAAACCCTACAAGAAGTAGGTCAAGAAGCCTCCCTAGCCTCCCATAAACCCTAGTTTTGGAGTCCCAACTCTTTACCTAACACCCATACTTCAATTTTAGCTTGAAAAACACGTAGAAGTCCTTCAAAAACACTCAAAAATCAATAACGAATTTGAAGAATCCAGATTCAAGAAAGAGATATCTTACCTCGGAGATCAGAAATCAGATCCGGAGATAGAACGAACTAAGGAGTACGGTACAAGGAGCAGTTTTTGTCGGATCTGAGGGAACAAGATCTTTGCGTATTAAAGGTAAAATTTCTGTTATTTTTCTATCTAGGTTTTATTGTTAGCAATGTAATCTTATTTGGGATAAGTAGAGACCGGCATTGGCCGGGCGGGGTTGGTGCCTAACACTTTCCAACCCCGTAATGTGATCCCCGGATTCAATTTTTCTTTAGTAGATTAGTTTTTTATCCACTTAGAGTCAGTATTCGGTTCATAGACCGTAATAACTAGGTGGCGACTCCCAAACCTCAAGGGTCAAAAGCGGATCCACGCACCCCGCGGATCGAGGGCGCTTTCAGTGACGACTCCACTAGGGACCATTGAGGATCAGACTTGAAAAACCCCAAGTATAGGAGCATTGCCAATTACCTAGTTTTTGTTTTAGTTTATTTTATTTAATTTTTTAGTTAGTTTCCTTTTATTATTTGTTTATTATTTTTATTTTTGTTAGTACATCATTAATTATTTGATTCTACTCGGAGTATTTTGATCTAACATATTAGTCTTTATGATTTAATCAAGGGCCA
Source organism: Akebia trifoliata (assembly GCF_017979445.1). NCBI lineage: Eukaryota > Viridiplantae > Streptophyta > Magnoliopsida > Ranunculales > Lardizabalaceae > Akebia > Akebia trifoliata. The sequence goes on from NC_141378.1 coordinate 30,405,667, forward strand.
TTCGGAATGATCCTAAATTATGCGATATTTCAATATGGATGATTTTATTGAGGATGGGATACTGATAGTTGGACCATAAATTTTTCAGATGCATGGGTAGATTTGTGTGTTTTTTTTTCTTTAAAAAAAAAAGAATTTTTAGTGTGTGCTTGATCTGCTGTTCAACTTTTTTAAAGTTTTTTTTTTGCAAACCGTGCTGTCCATTGACAGCATGAAGAAAAGAAACAAATTAAAAAAAAAAAAAAAAGGTTTCTTTTTAGGTTCTGTCAACAGCACAAGGTGCTGGAATGGTTGGGTGCCCCGAGTAATTGCTTTTTTACACCCCATTAACATCAATGATGTGCTGGTGTGAGTGGGGTGTTATAAGTAAAATCTGTTGTTTTCTCTCCCCACATCATCTTCTCGAAAGAATGCACCTGGTTTTATCGTTATTAACAGAGATTAATTCGGTCTCTCTTTATTCGATCGATTGGAAATCAGTCCAAACCGACTTGAAACTCCATAAATCATTGTTTTTCTCTTGATTTAAAGATGAGAATCATCCTATCCACTAGAGAAATAAGAATCCATTCGATTGGTTTCGGTCTCTTAGTGAAAATCCGATGTATGGGTTTCGAATCTGAACCATATACATCGCTGCGTTTCGATCCAACATGGGAAATATCGTGGTCATTAATAAGGGTGAACGGAAATGTGGCCAAGAGAATGAGTTCCATGAGTGCTTCTGCATCGATTTCGAGCTTTAACAGAACGGTAATGGCAGACGTTCATTTTTTTTTGTTTAAAAAAAAATGATTTTGTTTCAATGTTGAAAAGAAGGCAAATTCCTCACCCCAGCAGAGACCATCATTTTTTTTGGGGAAATTTCTGGTTGTAACCGAGATTTATCGCTACAAATTGTGCAAGCTTCTGCTGTAGTAATCGAGTTCGATGATCTCATGCGTTGACAATGAAAAGAAGAGGAGAGGATTAAGATATTTGAACTGAAAATTCTTTTTTTTTTCCTTCCTTATGGGTATTATTTTTCATTTTGAACGGCTGTTTAATTCAGTAGATACAAAAAAAAAAAACGAGTTTCAATTTATTTCTTTTATCAAATCATCTGAGTAATTCTTCAAAACTTCGGATTATTCAATTTGAAAGGATAGAAGGAAGTCAAGGTTTTTGACACAATTGAACATTTAAGATTAATTCTTAAAAATTTGGTCATGACTTGTTTGACGTTCCTAAAGGGACTTGCTCGGTTCAGACTTGATTTTCGAACCAATTGATTTGAGTCTAATTCAGTGAAATTGATAATTGGATGGGGCAGCCGGCCACTTCGTATTTGATTTCACGTGTTATGGAATCTTGCATATATGTTTTGCTGGAGTATTCTCTATGTCTTAGTAGAGATTGATTTTAGGGTACTTCGAGGGTTGTTATTAGCACACCAATCCTTACTTGTAATGCACCTATCCATACGAAATAATTTTCAAAAGGATTGGTGTGCTGTAAGTAAATAATGGGTATACCGATAATGTGTCTCGTTTGTTTTTATCTCAATGGTGGTAGGGGATACAAGTCTCTCCCTCGTGTTAAGGATTTTTTTTTTCCTTTTCTCTTTTTATATATATTATTTTTATTGTTACATCAACCTATAACAAATCATCCGTATTTGTTATTTGATTGCAAACAAAGAAATTGGTGTGACAATAATAATAATAATAATAATGATACAAGGATTTTCTTAAAAAAATAAAAAAAAATCAATTTGTTTAATCTGTTTATAGGCTTCTTTATTTTTTTTAGGATTTTCTTTAAAAAAAAAAAAAAAGGGGGTCATTTGATTTTAAAATTGCCATCTTAACAACGACTATCCATTTATCCTCAATACAATATGCATTGAAATTTTGAATTATTTTGGGCCACCCAAAATAAACCTTGATTGGAACACATAAAGAAATAATGTTGGATTAAATGCTTGCTTCTAACAGTGGTATATGCTTAATGTGCTTATCTTTAATTATGTAATTGGAATGGTGTTTATTTTCATGTGACTCATGTTATAATGATTGGTTCGATTGGACCCATCGGCCATGTGTTTGAAAAAGGTCCCGGGCACACCCCACCCTGTTTTGCACACACCACATGCACGTTTACTGTTTTACCTATTTACACGTCCCATATAGCCAACGTGGCACTAGTGCTTGGCCCGGTCTCTTCGGAGATGCGACGTCATTCAGGAAAATCACAATTCCAATCACGTACCTTAGGGTATATCAAACTGGGGCATCAATACCGTCTGATCAGGTGATTCTAAGAGGTATATTGATTGACCCAGGCTGGAGCGACCTGAGCTTTTTACCTATTGTGAGCCACACAGTTACATGTCCCGATTGCCAACGTAGTACTAATACGTGGTTGGTCCCCTCGTGGGATGCCAAACCATTTATGAAAGCTACAACTCTTGACTCGTTCCCATAGGTAATTGCACTTCTTGGTCAAAATCAGTGCCTAAGCGAGATCTTGCCCCGCTGTACCCTACTGTACGAGGGAGATAGACTACGTCTATTCTAGACGAGAGGTATTTAAGTGGGCCCTTGCTTAGCATTGTGTGCCACCTCTCAACTGGAGATCAAACTAACTATTTTTGGCTTCAGAGAAGTGAGTTGAGATTTTAGATTAGCATCTATACGGTATATCAAACCAAGTCACCACGTATCGAGAAGTATATAGGTGTATTTGGGCAAGGGTGGCCAGAAAAAATGCATTGTACGTAGTAAGCTTACAATCTAGAAACCTTCCCTATAGGTCACGACTCGAACTTATCGTGGGTGTTCCCGGGTTGTTCATTGAATGGAACCGTATGAGTGTATGTGAATAATGTGAATGATGAGATCAGAGTGTATGATTATCCTCAAGAATCAAATTTTTTTTTTTAAGAAATCAAAATGGGTACACCAACACGATAAAGAATCCATTTCTTGCAAAAATTCAATAATGACCCAGTCCATCTCGATCCAACAATCATGATGGACCGGACCATTTAAATTAAAATGGAAATCGAATTTTCAAAGAAGAAAAGGAAAATATTTTCCAAAAAAGAATGTTTTCCAAAAGAAGTGTTCTCTAGAAAAAATATTTTCCAAGAAAAAATATTTTCCAAAATATGTTTTCCATAAGAACAAGATTTTCTGAAAGGAAAATATTTTCTAAATAAAAAGAAAATTGATATTTTATATGGACCTTAGAAGAGTACTAAAATACCCTTTTGTGTCGAACCAGGATGCTAGTCGCAGGCGATAACCCAATCGATCAGTTAGTCAAAACAACCGTCTTAGGAATGCACCCTGTAAAGAAGATCAATTTTGGGAGATTGATGTTGAGGAGTGCTCTCTACTTCCACGAATTTGAGATAGACTGGAACCTCTTACATGCTATGGCTAAGCGATGGAACCCCTATCTTTACATATTCCATATGGGGTATATGCACTTGTGCCCAACTCACGAGGATTATTGTGGCATCATGAGGATATCCACTTCAGGACCTCTAGTCAGGCCCTCATTGAAGACCGGATATTCTGGTGACCTCGCCACAAGAGTGAACATTTCCAAGGAAGAAGCCAAGGCCTTAGTTCATAACGGGAGATTGGACTTAGTATCTTTACTGGGCCCGTATCGCTCCCGCAGTTATCCTATCAATGTAAAACCAGAAGCCTGACGAGCCACTAGAGACTATCGATTGTGTTTAGGAATCCTAGACCAATACATACTGACCTCTAATAGTGATGGCCAAACTATCCCTGAGTCCTTCATAGATATAGTCTCTCAACTCTCAAGGAAAGCTAACCCGGTACCTCTCATCCTAGCTGAAACTTTCTCAGGTTTAGATGCCATAAAAAATGGTGAGCGGGAAAGCTTCAAAGGAAGCCCCTACTTATTCTATATGTGACTTTGTGATCGTCTCAAAATCGTAGATATTCCCTCAAACCTCGAATATGGGCCAGAACACTTTTTCAAGAGAAACCTATTAGTGCGTCACAACTCAGTCAAAGCTTGGAGCAAATGGTTAGACTCTCGCCTTGCCTGTCATATCGATTTTAGGTGCCCTTGGTGGATGACTGATCCCCTTGTTCTAGGAACCAAAGGGTCCTACTATGTCTGTCTGATCGGTTTAGAAGAAACATCTTTTTACTATCCTAATTTGATTCCAGAACAGTACGACGTACCCATAGAATTATCTTTACCTCAGCATAAAGTTTTCTTTTCCCCTGAGCCTTTGACTGAAAAGCTAGTGCACCTCATTGAGAAGGCTTGGAATAAACGCACCTTAGGGTATCCAGACGGACCAACAGAATTCAAAGAGCCAATTGTTAGAGCCAAGAGGGTCAAGCCTAACAGCAATCCTGATGACCATCAAGACAAAGCCAAGCGTCCATGTAAAAATAGTTCAAGTCAAATTTGTTAAAAGATGTTTTTAATAAGAACATTTCTTTGTCAATCATTTTCAATAAAGCTATTTTTTTCTTTCAAATAAATATTTATCTCCTTTTTGAATATTCATTGTGTGAATGGATTAATTAATGGATTGGTGCACGAACCTCAAATAAATGATTCCTTAAAATGTTATCAAGGGGGTAATACTGAAATTGATTAAATCTACCTTTGATGGGGTCAAAGGATTATCAATGCGCCCAAACTCAAGCGTCCACCTCCTAGTTGGAGTCGTAAGTCCAGTCGGTTAGAACGAGTCATAGTACCAAGTCAACAAGTAGCAATGGCATCAGAATCTGAGCTCACAGAGATCCGTAAGATCTTGGCAGCCTTTGCCAATGATATCAACAGTATAAAAGGCAAGTGGAAGTGTTAGAACAGATCTCGAAATCGACGAGTAATCCTCTAGATGACCCAAAGGGAAAAAAGGTAGAAGAGAAACGTCCACGTGAAGTCTTCAAACTCGACGGAGACGAAGAGTATGTTGATGAAAATCCGACGTTATCTAACAGAATGTCTCAATTGGAGTCATCTATGAAGAGTATAAAGGGTATTGATGAAATTGCAGTAAGCATTGAAGCTCTGAACTGTATCCTTAGAATCCATTTGCCAGAGAAGTTTGTGATGCCTGAAATGGACAAGTTCAGTGGGACAAGGTGTGTGAAAACACATCTTAAGTTGTATGTTACCAACATGCGTACTATGGGGCACAGCGACGAACAGATGACGTAACTGTTTCAAAGAACTTTATCAGGATTAACACTACGTTGGCTGATGTCTCAAGATCCAGTTACTGTGGGTACATGGGAGAACATGTCAAAGGCCTTCTGGCATCAGTATAAGTACAGTACCGAGATTGAGACTTCAAGAAGGGATTTGGAAGCAACTAAACAGAAAAATGGAGAGACATTCATTGATTTCATTGGTCGTTGGAGGGCCAAGGCTACTCAAATGTGGGATAGACCTTCGGAGAAGGAACAAGTAGCGATTATCCTAAAAAATCTCTCACAAGGATATGCTCAGCACCTAGTAGCCCAATATCTCCCTACTTTTGAGTCCTTACTATAAGTCGGAAGCCAACTTGAGGATGCATTTGCCTCTGGGGTTCTTTCTAACCCCTCAGATAACAAGTCTAAGAAACCCTATGTTCCCAAACCTAGTACCAACCACGACTACATAGCCAACACGTCAGCTACCCCAGCTCAACCCCCAATCCGGACTAATAACCAGGTTCACCCAAGTCAACCTCGAACTCCATGTCAGTCTACCAATCTAGGGATGAGTCTCACTGTAGCGCTTCACAAATTGATGAAAAAATGGCTTCTTACCCCTATCCAACCCCGACCTTTACCTAATCCCTTGCCAGCTGGACACAATTCTAACTTGTTCTGCGAGTTCCATCAAAATCCTGGCCATCACACGGATCGATGTATCACCTTGTGCCATGCTATTCAAAACCTTATTGACAACAAAAAGGTCACAATCCTTAGCCCACCAAATGTCACCACTAATCCACTACCTACCTATCAACCTCCACCAACTCTGAACATGATTTCTCACACCCCATTGCCATTTGACCTCGTCTCTCTTATCCATCCAATCAAAGTCAAACCGCCTAGTTACCCCCTTGCCGGGATAGCCTTCACTGATGAGGTTTTCACTACGAACTATGAACCATTTGATCTGACCTCGGATGATACATATTATTTATCCCCGTCTCGCTACAGTAGTCCCGCATTTACTAGTTACCTGGTTGCTCAAATGAACCTGAAAAGCCCTGTACCTTTGACAGATGAAGATCCATACTTGTTGACTGAAGAGGATGAGCTTTCTCCCTCTCATGTGATGAAATTAGACATATGACTCGAGGGGGAAGAGTTTTTAAGCCACAAGAACTCTGTGTTGATAATCCTGCAGCCCTGGCAAGAAAAGAAGGAAAAGATCCCATCAAGAAAAGCATCGAAGAAGATAACTCCGTGATCAAGCAGTTGAAGAAAAAAGGGGCCAATATCTCAGTATGGAGTTTACTCATGGCTTCCACTACTCATAGGGAGGCTGTTCTCAAAGCACTAAATACAGCCCAAGTCTCCCTTGATTCTTCTCCAGATCAGCTGGCCAGTATAGTAGGGGCAACTTACGTGGAGAATATCCTATCCTTCTTGGACTCAGATCTTTCAAAAGAAGGGGCAAGCCACACTAAGCCGTTGCAGATTACAGTTGACTGTAACGGGATGAGGGTACCTCTGATTTTAATCGATAACGGGAGTGCACTGAATGTCTACCCTTTGAAGACGGCTACTTGTCTCGGGTTTAAGGCTGAAGACCTCAAATCCACTAATCAAGGTGTTAGGGCCTATGATAACACCAAGAGGGATGTACTGGGAATTTTGCACCTTCGATTGTCCATAGGCATAGCAGAATTTCCTGTGGAATTTCAGGTCATTGATATCTAGTCTTCTTTCAATTTACTGTTAGGGAGACCATGGTTAGACTAAATCAAAGCTATCCCTTCCACCCTGCACCAGAAGGTCAAGTTTATCAAGGATGGGCAAGTAATTACTCTTCATGGAGATGCTGAAATTGTAGGAATTGTAAATAGCAGTGAGTCCAAGAATGAGCCACTGCTTGAAATCCAGCCAGAACAACAGGGAATAGAACTTAGCAGGTTCGAATTCGAGAAGATCTGCTCAGTTCAATGGGATCACTCGGTGAAAGAATATTTCCCTATTGAGAACACCTCTAACTATTATATGGCCAATATGTTCAAAAAAATGAGATTTTTTCCGGGTATAGGCCTAAGTCGCAAGCAACAAGGTATCAAAGAGGCATCAGTGATTAAAGAAATCGTTAGCACATTCGGACTAGGATATAAGCCTACTAAGGAAGATTGGGCACAATACTAGAAGACAAAGCGGGACAAGGCAATTATAAAAAGGCAAAGGTGCACCACGGATCTCATTAAAATGAAGCCCTATCGAAAGACCCTCAATGGCTACTTTGTGAAAGAAGGAGAAGATTTCCGTTACTGTGGGTTCCCAGAGCCATTCATTGATCACATCATAGGCATTGGTCTGCCGGGGTTTGAAATCTTCTTTGACATGGAATGGCCTGAAAAGGAAGCAAGCACAGAAGTTAAAGAAAAGAAAGTTGAAGAATGGCAGCTCGATCTGGACTCCCTCAACATTGATCAACTATTCATTGAAGATCACAGTGTCCTAGTGTTGATCGTTGAGAAGGGGATCCCAAATCCTCAGTCTGTAATCAAACCTGCTGTTGGGTGTCTCTCAAACTATCATGTAATTAGTCATGTGTTGCATGTCAAGGCTGGGTATGTTGGTCCCATTAGTCCTGTTCAGTCTGACATGCCAGTTGAGTCATTTATTTTTGTTGAATCGAGTAAGTTAATTGTTTCTACTGAGTCTGTCATTTATAGTGAGTCTGTTTTTCCTATTAAGTCAAGTGAGTCTGTCAAGTCTGCAATGAGTCCTGTTACCCCATCTCTTTTTAATGAAATGAAAGAAATTTTTGATTACCCCGAGCGCAATAATAATTTAACTAATAATCTGCCTTCGGAGGGAGAATCTTCTGACGAAGAACCTCCCCCTGAAATAATCAAATTACTTGAACAAGAAAATGGACGTCGGGCTCAACTTCTAATAGAGGAAGTAGAGGTTATCAACCTCGGAACAAAAGAAAGTCCTCGAGAAATTCGGATAGGGGTCACTTTATCTCCCGATAAACGCGAAGGGATAGTAGACTTGCTCAGAAAGTTCAAAGATGTGTTCACGTGGTATTACGAGGATATGCCGGGGGTAAGCACATACATTGTTCAACATCGAATTCCGTTATATCCTGATGCTCGACTAATCAAACAGAAACTTCGACGTATGAAGCCAGAATGGACTCTGAAAATTAAAGAAGAAGGTACGAAGCAGATTAATGCTGGATTTTTTGAAGTAGTAGAATACCCTGAGTGGATTGCCAATGTCGTCCCGGTACCGAAAAAGGATGGAAAAGTCAGGATGTGTGTGGACTTTAGAGACCTAAACAAAGCAAGCCCAAAAGATAATTTTCCTTTACCACACATAGATGTCCTAGTAGATAGTACAGCAGGGCACGCTTTGTTGTCCTTCATGGATGGATTTTCAGGGTACAATCAGATAAAAATGGATCCTCGAGATATGCAAAAACGTCGTTCATCACACAGTGGAGAACCTTTTGCTACAAGGTTATGCTTTTTGATTTGAAGAACGCTGGAGCTACCTATCAAAGAGCAGCCACGACTCTACTATATGACATGATACACAAGGAAGTCGAAGTCTATGTAGATGATATGATAGTCAAATCTAAGGAACGACTGGGGCACGTTACTGCGTTAGAAAAGTTTCTCACAAGGATTCAAAAGTACCAACTCCGCCTCAACCCGCAGAAATACGTATTTGGAGTAACTTCTGGAAAACTATTGGGATTTATGATCAGTCAGAGAGGGATCGAAGTAGACCCTGTGAAGATTAAAGCTATCCAAGAGATGCCGTCGCCTGAGACTGAAAAGCAGATTCGAGGTTTTCTGGGCATAATCCAGTATGTTAGCAGATTCATCGTTCAACTCACCAACGTCTGTGAACCTATTTTCAAGCTTCTCAAGAAGAATGAACCAACAGTTTGGAATGAGCAATGTCAAAAGACTTTCGATCAAGTCAAGGAGTATCTCTTAAACTCACCTATTTTGGTTCCACCTACACCAGGTGAATCACTTCTTCTTTATCTATTAGTCAAAGAAGAAGCTATGGGATGCATGCTTGCACAGTATGACAAAGATACTCGCAAAGAGATGACTATATACTATATCAGTAAAAAGATGTTAGAGTATGAACGAAAGTATTTGGCCCTCGAAAAAACTTGCTTAGCACTGATATGGGCTACTTAGAGACTCCGGTACTATATATTGTCTCATTCAATTATCATGTTATCTCGGATGGATCCTCTCAAGTATCTTTTCGAGAAGCCAGCTTTGATAGGGAGAACCGCGCGATGGTTATTGTTGCTATCAGATTTGACATCACGCATGTTACACAGAAATCTATCAAGGGGAGAGCTGTAGCTGAATACTTGGCTGATCACCCTTTAGTAGAAGGAATAAGACCTGTCGATCAATTCCCATATGAGAACATCTTGCACGTTAAAGAAGAATTGCAGAACCAAACATGGCAGTTGTACTTTGATGGAACCGCCAATCAAAATAGGTATGGAATAGGGGCAGTCCTGTTTTCTCTAGAAGGATGCCACATTCCTATCCCTATTAAATTAGCCTTTTCGAACACTAATAACACGACTGAATACGAGGCATGCATCGCGGGGCTTGAAGCTGCTTTGACCTGGGCATTACAAAAGTTTAAGTTTTTGGAGATTCAGCCTTGGTCATACATCAGTCATTGGAAGAATGGAAGACTAGGGATGAAAAGTTGAAACCTTATCATGAGCATTTGTTAAACTTAGTCAGTAAGTTTAAAGTTATCCTGTTCCAACACTTGTCAAGGGAGGATAACAGATTTGCAGACTCCTTAGCAACTTTATCTTCAATGATCCATTTACCCCTTGGCATGGAATTGAGGCCGATCACTGTTAAAGTCAAAGACAAACCCGCATACTGCCATCAGATCAACATTGCTACTCGACTACCCGATGGAAAGTCATGGTACACAGATGTAAAGAGAGTGTTGGAAAAACAAGAATTTCCGGAAGAAGCATCAAGGAAGAAACGACAAACCGTACTAAGATTAGCATCTCAATTCATCATGTGCGCAAGAAGTTTATACAAAAGGTCTTATGATAGGATTCATTTGTCATGTGTTGATGAAGATCAAGATGAACAGATAATGGTTGAACTACATTCAGGAGAATGTGGCCCACATGAGTGGAAAAATGTTAGCTAAGAAAATTATGAGACAAGGGTACTACTGGCCCACTATGGAAACAGAATGTCACCACATGATCAAGACCTGTCATAAATGCCAAATACATGCGAACTTTATACATGTGCCACCATCTCAATTAATTGGTCTAACTTCACCATGGCCATTCTCAGTTTGGGGAATTGACATTATTGGTAAAATATCGCCTAAGGCATCAAACGGGCATGAATACATTCTAGTTGCCATCGATTATTTTACCAAATGGGTCGAAGCTGCCTCTTATGCTGTCCTCACTACGTCTCGAGTTGCAAAGTTTATTCAAACAAACATCATTAGTCGATACCGGGTACCTTCGGAGTTGATCTCTGATAACAGGTCACACTTCAAAGCTGAGCTTATTAAATTATGTTCAAAATTCAAAATCTCATACCACAAATCATCTCCTTACCGCCCTTAGACTAATGGAGCAGTCGAAGCAGCTAATAAGAATCTCAAGACTATCATCAGAAAAATGTGTCAATCACATCGAGATTGGTCAGAAAAACTACCATTTGCATTATGGGCATATCGAACTTCAATTCGATTCTCCACTGGAGCTACTCCCTACTCTTTAGTGTATGGCATGGAAGCAGTCTTGCCAGTTGAAATGGAAATTCCGTCTCTCAAGGTCTTATTAGAAAGTCAGTTGTTAGAAGCGGATTGGGTTCGCTAACGGTATGAAGAATTGAATTTGATCGAAGAAAAACGACTAAGAGCTTTGTATCACGTGCAAGCTTATCAAAGAAGAGTCGCCCATGCGTTTGACAAAAAGATCAAGGCCCATCACTTACAAGTCGGGGATTTAGTACTCAGAGAGAATCGGGCACCTATTTTTAACCCCAAAGGGAAGTTCAAACCAAATTGGGGAGCTCCGTTCATCGTCAAGGAAATACTACCAGGAAAAGCTGTCAGGCTTCAAAATCATGATGGAATCGAATTACCAGAACCAACCAACCTTGACCAAATCAAACGGTACTACATTTAAGGAGGTCATCTTTGGCCGAATCAATCCTTATATTACCCAGTTACCTAGTCAACATATCCTTTCTCAACCTCATTGCAGCATTTTCAAAAAGAAAAATTATGCATTTTTCTTTCTCAGCCCGATCACCTAACCTAGGGGAGGGAAGATTCGAACTACGTTTTGGTCTGATCCCAAAATTCTGTGGTACGTAGGCAACCTGAGAAGTTACTTCAGGCCCGACCACATCAAAATAAAAAAATATATTTCCCCACACAATAAAAAATCAAGAAAAAATTCAAAAGAAAAGAAAAATATCTTCAAAATGGGGAAGAAAATTTAAGGCAAAATAAAAGAAATGCCACACAAGGGGCATTCGGGTTTTTGCGCTTCAAAATCCCTTTCTTTTTATACCCAGTCCTAAACTTACCTATAAAAGTCCTCCTAAGTACCGTGCGAAAAGTCAGGAAAAATACAAAACATGATCAGACAGTAATTCCATAAGGAAGAAAAGAAAAAAGCCTGCCAGGTTGAAAACCCGAAAAGGGCGACTTAGGCAAAAATTACGGCAAGCTCGTAAGGTTGAAAATCTTAAAGGACAACTTTGGCAACGATCAGAGCAAAGAAAAAAAGGGCCTCCCTAGATTGAAAACCTTAAAAGGCGATCTAGGTAAAAGTTAGAGCAACCTCACTAGATTGAAAACTTGAAAAGGTGATCTAGGCAAAAGTTAGAGCAACAAGGAAAAATAGAAGAAAATCTTCGGGGAGTTAAAAGCTAAGAGCAGTCCGAGAAGTCCGAGTAATCAAGGTCAATACTTAGCTTAAATCAGGCACAGACTAGGAAGCCACAAGTATTTTGTCTACGATTAATCTGAAATGTTTTACTTTCCCAAGTGAACCAAGGGAGATAAGGGTGAATTCTATGATGAGTCTCGAAAGGAAATAATTTTGTTCTCTTGAGCCTGACTCAAAACCTTCAATAAAATTAATCAAAATTAAAAGTTAAGTCTTTATTGCGCTTGTGGTAATCAAATATTTCAAACCTTCATACAATGGGCATTTTCTTTCTTCTTTAATGTAACTTTTTCCCTTTATACTAGGGGCATTTTTTTTACGATGTGTTCAATTATTTTCGATGCCATGTTTATGGTCAAACTAGGGGCGTTTTATTTTTGAGCAATGTTAATCCTAAAAGATAATGAGAACCCCAAACTTAAGGTTACCCTCTTGATAACAGTTTTTCGAAAAACTCTTGAGGTTCAGGTTCAAAAGAAATAAAAACTCAGGTTTTAAATTCATAAAACTTTTAGATAAATCCTTGAGGTTCAAACAAAAGCATTTTGGATCTCAAATAGGAGATAGGGCATTCATTCTGTCCCAGATCTATTCATTTCCAGATTCAACCCCTCTTTTCCAGATTCATTTTCCATCGTTCTTTCCCAGATTTATTCCTTTAATCTTAGTTTTACTCAGCCAGATACCGCCGAGGGTTTTCTCGAAATTATGCTCAGATGCCGCCGAGGGCTTTCTCGGAATTATGCTCAGATGCCGCCGAGGGCTTTCTCGAAATTATGCTCAGATGCCGCTGAGGGTTTTCTCCGAATTATGCTCAGATGCCGCCAAGGGTTTTCTCGAAATTATGCTCAGATACCGTCGAGGGTTTTCTCGGAATTATGCCCAGATACCGCCGAGGGTTTTCTCGTAACTATGCTCAGATGCCGTCGAGGGCTTTCTCGAAATTATGCTCAGATGCCGTCGAGAGTTTTCTCGGAACTATGCTCAGATGCCGCCGAGGACTTTCTTGGAATTATGCTCAATTACCGCCGAGGGTTTTCTCGGAATTATGCTCAGATGTCGCCGAGGGTTTTCTCGGAACTATGCTCAGATGCCGCCGAGGGTTTTCTCGGAATTATGCTCAGTTACCGCCGAGGGTTTTCTCCAAATTATGCTCAGTTTATGTTCAAATTATGCTCAGATTATGCTCAGTTATGCTCAGTCTATGCTCAGCTTATGCCTAATTTATATTCACTTTGTGCTCAAATTTTACTCAAATTCTTTGAAATTTATCTCAGATTTTAAGTCCACACACTTGCACAGTTGTTATATTAGTTAAGGAGAATTTTTTAAAATTCAAGGATCTGACACTGTTAGTGAAAGTTCTCACTCGATGACCTGACAACCTTTTAATTCGGGGAGAGCTTTACCCTCAAGGATCCGAACACCTCGACAAATTGCTAAATCTGGCCGTAAAATGAACTGTCACTAACTTTGAAATTCAGATATCGCAGTATCTACCAAAATAGATTTGCTATCTAGTTTGCTTCAACCCTCTGCCAAAGAGGGGCATCTGTAGACACCCCATTTTGCATCCGCCTGATTAATCAACTCATTAACCCGATCACAATGATTCCCAATGATGGATGTTATTTCCATTGCTTTATTTTGTTACCAGAAATGTTTCAGAAATCTGGATGAGGTATCTCGAACTGAAAAACTGTAGAAATCACGCTACGCTAGGAAAATATAACTCCAAAAGCTTAGAAATCATCATCTTGCAGATCAAAAAGAAGCTTCACGATAAAAATCACTAAAAATAACCAAAATACCCCTAACATCAAAACAACCCTAGAGCTTACGTTACGATTAGGAAAATCCATTCAAACACATAAAACAACAAATCGAAACCAAATAAATCATTTCACCAATTTTCACAAAATTTGACAAAATTACAAAAATACCCCTCATAAAGTTCACGATCATTTCACACAAAAAATTTCATAAACAACACAAACCAATATTTCCATTGAATTCCTTACGAAAAACTGACTTGAAACATAAAAAGTCCTCTCCGAGGGTAAAACGGTAATTTCATAATTTTCATAATTAAAATTTTGAAATTAATAAATAAAATATTAAATAATTAAAGTGAAACATTAATAAAATTAATTTAAAATTTTGGACCAAAAAAATTGATCACTTAGGCTTTCAGGCAAAATTGTTGAGGGTTGCCAAAATATTTCTTTAAGGGCCCCTCCATTTGGGGGTCCAAAGAGTTAAAGATATAATAGAGGGGGGTTCTCCAAAAAATTAAAGTCCACCAAGCAAGACTAAAGTCAAGGTATTAAAGTCAATCAAATAAGACTAAATTCAAAATTAAAGTCAATTAAGCAAGACTAAAGTCAAGATATTAAAAGCCAATCAATTAAGACTAAAGTCAAAATCTTAAAGTCAATCAAATAAGACCAAAAATCAAAACCCTAATAGAGTTCTAATTAAATAATAACTCTACTTAATAGAATTCTAACTAAAATATAATTCTACCTAAAACAATTCTAATTAAAATACAACTCTACCTAAAACAATTCTAACTAAAATACAACTCTAACTAAAAGAATTCTAATTAAACACTAATTCTATCTAAATCAACCCTTAAAAAAATCTATAAATAGGGGTCCTCACACCCTATTTTCGTATCAAATCATAAACCCTAAGAGAAGTAGGTCAAGAAGCCTCCCATAAATCCTAGTTTTGGAGTCCCAACTCCTTACCTAACACCCATACTTCAATTTTAGCTTGAAAAACACGTAGAAGTCCTTTAAAAACACCTCAAAATCCATAACGAATTCGAAGAATCCAGATTCAAGATAGAGATACCTTGCCTTGGAGATCAGAAATCAGATCCGGAGATAGAACGTAGCAAGGAGTACGGTACAAGGAGCAGTTTTTGTCGGATCTGAGGGAACAAGATCTTTGCGTATCAAAGGTAAAATTTTTGTTATTTTTCTATCTAGGTTTTATTGTTAGCAATGTAATCTTATTTGGGATAAGTAGAGATCGGCATTGGCCAGACGGGATTGGTGCCTAACACCTTTCAACCCCGTAATGTGATCCCCGGATTCAGTTTTCTTTAGTAGATTAGTCTTTTATCCGCTTAGAATCAGTATTCGGTTCCTAGACCGTAATTACTAGGTGGCGACTCCCAAACCTCAAGGGTCAAAAGCGGATCCGCGCACCCCGAGGATCGAGGGCGCTTTCACCCATTGGAAGCTTGAGGATTGATCTGCCCGATGACATCCATGCCCCAGAGTGAGAAGGGCCAAGGAGAAGTCATATTGTGCAATTCTGACGGTGGTGCATTGATTTTGTTAGCATAGATTTGACAAAAATGACACTTCCGAACATGTTGGTATCCGTCGCTCTCCATAGTCATCCAGTAGTAACCCATTCTCATAATCTTCTTTGCGAGCATATGTCCATTCATGTGAGGTCCACAGACTCCTTCATGCACGATCTCGATTAAGCGTTGAGTTTTTGTTTGTGTTGCACACTTGAGGAGGACCTCGTGATGTGACTTTTTGTATAAGACTCCACTACTCAAGAAGAACTGTCCTGCCAATCTCTGAATAGTCTTTCGGTCCGTCGTCATGGCATCGGGTGAAAAAGTTCGATCCTTTAAGAATGCCTTGATGTCTGCGTACCATGATTTTTCCTCAAGTTCTTCGATCTCCACAGGTAAGCAATACGCTGGCTCGTCTTGAATACCAATTTCAAGAGGGTCAACTATGGTATCTTCAGAGATGCTGATCATTGAGGCCAGAGTAGCCAATGCGTCTGCAAACTGGTTCTTAGCCCTCAGCATATAAGTGAATGAGATTCGGACGAAGTTTAAGCTTAGATCCTCGAGATACTCATGATAAGGAACTAGTCTCTGCTATCGGGTCCTCCATTCTCCCGTTGTCTGATAGACTACCAGACTTGAATCTCCAAATACATCTAGTTCATCCACTTCGAGGTCGATCGCTGCTTTCAATCCCATGATGCATGCTTCATACTTGGCTTCGTTGTTCGAACATTGGAACCTTAGTTTGACCGCAATGGGGATATGAGTTCCGTCTGGCTTTACTAGGACTGTCCCAATTCCGTTTCCCTTTTGATTTACTGCTCTATCGAAATACATTTTCCAACTAGATTCTTCATCGTCGCTCTCGACTTCAGCAAACAAAATGGCTTCATCAGGAAAATTTGTCTTTAGTGGCTCATAGTCGGGCAGAGGGTGTTTCGCTAAGTGATCAGCAATGGCTTATCCTTTGATGGTTTTTTAAGTGACATAGGTGATGTCGAACTCAGATAATAGTAGCTGTCATTTTGCGGTGCGTCCCGTTAGTGTTGGCTTCTCGAAGAGATACTTCAAAGGATCTATTCGAGCAATGAGCATAGTCGAATAACTAAGCAAGTAGTGGTGCAGTCGCTGTGATGCCCAAACGAGGGCACAACATGTCTTTTCAAGGGTCGAATAGTTCACCTCGTAACTTGTGAACTTCTTGCTAAGATAATAGATGACTCGCTCTTTTCAGCCCGTTTCATTATGTTGCCCCAGTACACAGCCCATGGAGTTTTCTTGCACGGAAAGATACATTAGCAGAGGTCGACCTGGTGTAGGCGGAACTAAGACTGGTGGATTAAGTAAGTATCTCTTAATTTTGTCAAAAGCTTCTTGACAGTCTTCATTCCATTCTTTCGGCTCAATCTTCTTCAGTAATTTGAATACTGGCTCACAGATCGAAGTTAGTTGTGCGATGAACCGGCTAATGTACTAGATTCTCCTTAAGAATCCCCTGATCTCTTTCTCTGACTTAGGTGGCTCCATATTTATGATGTACTTCGTTTTAGCTTGATCGATTTCGATGCCTCTTCTACTAACAATGAACCCCAACAGCTTTCCTGACGTGGCCCCAAATACACACTTTGCCGGATTAAGTCTTAAGCTATACTTCCTTAATCGATCAAACAGTTTCTTCAAGTTTACCAGATGATCCTCGTCGAGGTTTGATTTAGCTATCATGTCGTCTACGTATACTTCTATCTCCTTGTGGATCATGTCATGAAATAAGGTAGTCATGGCTCGTTGGTAAGTTACCCCAGATTCTTGAGACCAAATGGCATGACCTTATAGTGAAAGGTACCCCAAGGTGTGATGAACGCAGTCTTCTTTTGATCTTCTTCAGCCATTTTTATCTAGTTGTAATCCGAGAATCCATCCATGAACGAGAACATGTCGTGCCCAGCTGTATTATCGACCAGAGTGTCGATGTGCGGTAATGGAAAGTCATCTTTAGGACTGGCTTTATTCAGATCCCGGTAGTTCACACACATACGTACCTTTCCATTTTTCTTTGGTACAGGAATGACATTAGCGAGCCACTCAGGGTAGGTGGATACCACGAGAAATCCTGTTTGGAACTGCTTCATTACTTCATCCTTGACCTTAAGTGTCCATTCTGGTTTTAGTCTTCGTAATTTCTGCTTGACTGGCTTGCTTCCTAATCTGATAGGTAACTTGTGGACGACTAGATCTATGTCTAACCCGGGCATGTCTTGATAGGACCATGCGAAGACATCTTGGTACTGTTGTAAGAACTTTGTCATCTCCTCTTTCTACTCAATCGTTAATAGGGCTCCGATTTTAACGATCCATGGGTCATCTTTGGTGCCTAGGTTCATTGAGTTTGTATCCTCTATATTTGACTGAACACCCTTCTCGTGACAATGAGTTCTTTGATTTTTTTTGGAGGATATTCAACCTCTTCCTCTAACTCTTCTTCAATCCCCATGAGATAAAGTCGAGCTCGAGGTCAAAGTCGTATTCATTTCTTTCATACTCTGTTCTGTCACCAGGCTCATTCAACTGAGGAAATTCTTTGAAAACCTTTGGTATTTTGAAGATTTCTGATTTTTTAGAATTTTTTAAAATATTTGATTTTTTTGAATTTTGTAGAGTTTTTGATTTTTTTGAATTTTGAAAGATTTTTTATTTTTTTGAATTTTGAAGATTTTTTGATTTTTTTGGATTTTGTGGACTATATGTATTCTTGAAACAAGATAAAGAAAAATCATGCAAATTCATTAGCAACGAAGGTGAGCCCCCAAAATAGTCTTGCTCCGAGGACAAGGGCTCATTACAGTCCTCGGGCAAATGAGATTCCACTAATGGCATTTTTTTTGGAGGCCGTAGGGGTTTTAGATCCCATGGCAGCCTCGTAAGTGATTGGGTACTCCTCCCAATTTTTAAGGACTTGCCCCTCCTCTGCAGGGTAGATAGGTTGGGAGAGTGGCTCCTTTGACGGTTCAGATATGACCATCACTTCCGGGTGATTGTCGTCAAATTCAGGTGCAGGCATTTGTAGGGTGGGTGGAATTATGATAGATCCCCAATCGATTTGAAAGGAGAAAAATGATTTTCCTTCTTCGCATATTACGATTTCCACCTTAGCGGGCTCTCTTTCTTCTTTTTGACTTCCTTCGGAATCCCCTCCGAACAAGATGTCCATGCCATCTGTAAATGAATATGGGGACTCAACGAATGAGTCTTCTTGTGATTGAACGGGTTCGATACTTACAACTCGATGTTCTCCTGTGTGGTTTGCTGACAATGATTCTGACAAATCATCAGGCCTTTTTTGTGATTGTGGGAAGTTGACGCTGATGTGCGGTACTCTGCCCAAGTTCCATACGTTAGGCACACGATTCTGTCTTCGTGCAAGTCAAAGTTTTCTCTTCTTATCATTCATGTCAGAGATGTCCTTCCTTGTAGGCTTGAATCCAAGACCGAAATAGGGAGTGTGTTTTTGCGTGTTGATCAAAGTGGCCCTAAATTTTCCCTTAGGCCTTAGCCCTTGTTTCGGACAATACCCCGCCTTCTTCATTATTCGACCGATCATCATATTTGCTTTTCATAATTCTGCCTTTGTCTTCTCATTTCCCCTTGGGATATAGTTGACAGATGTGAACTGGAAAGCGTGATATCCCTCTTTGTCCCTAGTCATTTCTGCATCTATATAAGGTACATCTGACGATCGATCGACGGGTATAAGATTCTCGGCAAGGACGGAGATCACCCTTTGCCCCATAATGAATTTGACCCGTTGATGTATGGAAGAAGGAACTGCTCCAGCGATGTGAATCCAAGGTCTTCCTAGGAGGAGATTGAATGTTGAGGGTATGTCTAAGATCTCGAAAGTCACTTCTAATGTGCATGATCCGATGGTGACAGGAAGATCCAGTTCCCCTAGCGACTCAGTTTTTCTGCTGTCAAAAGCCCTGATGGTCCTCTTAGTCGGCCTGAGGTGAGACAAATCTGCATTTAGCTTGTGCAAAGTCTGTAGAGGACAGACATTTAGAGCCGAGCCATTGTCGATCAGTACCCTTGCTTCTATCATACCTTTGCACATTACTACGATGTGCAATGGCTCAATGTGTCCACGCCCCCCGCTAATGAATTCATCCTCTGTGAAGGTAATCGGATTGGGGGTCATGATCTGCCCCACTGTTTTTTCCAACTCTTCTAGTAAGGTCGTCTCAGGTACATGCGCATTACTAAGGACCTTAAGTAATGTCTCCCGATGGTATTCTGAATTTAATAGTAGGTCCAATATACTGATCTGAGCTGGCATTCTATTTAACTACTCTACTATGTTGTACTCACTCTTCCGAATGAGTTTGAGGAGATCGGTTGTTTTTTTGTCAGTCACTCGACTCTTCTTCTTTTTTGGCTCTTTTTGCGGTGTATTTTCTTCCTCCACCAATTTTTCTTTCCCTTTCTCTTTTTTTTTTCTTCATCCTCTATCTACTTCCTTATCTTCTTTTCTGGCACTTTGTAGCACCTTCCTGATCTGGTCATGTTCCCAATGTCCGTGATTATAGCTTCTTTCGGCTTTTCAATCCCTGTTGATGTAACAATCATCGTCTCATAACTCCATGGAATGATTTGATTTGAACGGTATGGGAAAGGTTTAGGGGATATGATGGTCATAGGTTGAGGGTCCGATTTTAGATGAAGGACGAGAGGTGGTGGATTGGGTTTGACGGTTGGTGTAGTGATATTTGGGGTTTGTGAATTGGTATAAGATAGGATGAGGGGTGGTCGGGAGGAGAAGCTTGAAGTTTGAGGGGTCGGTGCAGTACAGGATATGATAAGAGGTGGTTGGGAAAGAGGGCCTGAAGTTGGTATGGTGCAAGGTATAATGAGAGGTGGCCGAGAGGAAGAGCTTGAAGTTGGTAATGTGTAAGGTATGATGAGAGGTGGTCGTAAAGGATTTGAGGTTTGGGAGTTTGAGTAAATGGTGAGATTGGTCAAATTGATTGAAAGTTGGGATGATGATTGGTTGGTTGTATCTGGTGGTAATGCATTGATGCTTGATGATGTTGGTTCTTTCCTCAGATTGACTCTAACCTTAGAGCCAATTGGTGCTATCAGAACTGAAGGGTTGAAGCTTGGTTCATCCCTCTCTATGGCATTGACTGTCGGCTCACTGCCTCCCCCATTATGCGTCGGTAACGGGTTTTGATTGATATTCTACTGAGGTGCTTGGGTTGCTGGACCATCCAAGATGATCATTTTCCTGTCGATTAGATTCTGACCTTGGTGCTTGAGTTGCCAACATTGGTCGGTGGCATGTCCTGGTGCCCCCATGTGAAACTCGTAGAATTGATTGGGATTGTACCCTGGTCCCTTAATCGCCTCAGGGTTTGGCTGCCTTTTGGTGAGATATTCTCCCCTGAGTAATGCTGGGAGTAGTTCTGATAGAGTCATAGGAAGACAAGTGAAGACTCGTGGGATCCTGTTGGGTCTACGCTACTCGGTTTGATGAGTTTGGACAAACTGTGGGTTCTGACCAAATACTGGATTTTGCCCAAATTGAAAGGCTTGAGGAATAGGTGTTACTTGAGGTGGATTAACTCTGAACGGGACCTGAGGAGCTGGTGGCCTTTGGTTCGTTGTGGGTGTAGGGATGAAAAGAGGTCGAACAGGTTGTATATTGTTAACTTGGGCTTCATCCTTCTTCTTGTTCACAACCACTGGTTTTCGTTGGGTGAACCCTCTTGTTGGTGCCCCTAGATTGGACAAGTCGTAAATCAGACCTGACTGGATACCATCTTCCACCCGATCAGCCACTTGGACCAATGACGAGAAGCTTGCAATTGTATGACCTACTAAATGTGTGTAGAATGAGTGGCCCAACGTTGAGATGAATATGGTATTCATTTCTTGTTCAGTCATTGGCGGCTTCACTTTGGAGGCTGATTCCCGCCACCTTTGGGCATATTCTTTCACACTTTCTTTTGACTTCCGAGTCATCTTGGCCATGTCATTCCTATCTAATCCCATATCTGTATTGAATTTGTACTCTTCTGAGAAAATTGTAGCCAGATCCTACCAGCTCTTGATTCGAGAGTGATCCAATTGCGAAAATCATGAAAAAGCCACCCCTGTTAGCATCCTTTGAAAGAGTTGAACCAACGACATGTCATCATCCCCAAATTGGCACATGGATCCACAATAAAGCTTCAAGTGTGACAGAGTTATACTTCTCGAAATCAGGACACTTAAACTTTGGTGGTAATGGTGCATTGGGGTATAGACAGAGATCTCTGAACCTCATTCCACTTACGGAGTCCTTGCCTTTCATCTTTCTAATCTCCTCCTTGACTGGCTCGAGCTTGTTGGTAAGTTTCTCTTCTATGGTACTCTTTACTTCAGTCGCCCTGAATTCACATTCTTCCTCTTGAATGACCTCAGGTCGTTGTGGATTACAATGGATGTGAATTGGGGGCCCCTGATTGGCGGGAGCCATGGGCAGTAAGGTATTCTGCGTTGGTGGCAGTTGTTGTGGTTGTTCTGGCATGGCTTGATTCAAACCGGATGCCTGATGTTGTACAGCTTGAATGATGCTTAGATTTGTCATTAGCAGATCTAGAATCTTGTTGTGTTTTTCCAATGCCTTCACCATTACATCTAGCTTTGAAGTGAGATCTGTTATTACTTATGTCACTGTCTGTTGAGGTTGCTCTGAAGTGCTAATGGTTAGTTGCGAGCGTAGAAAATATAGAGGATTGTCAAGCGGCAAGTACTTTTTTCTAGGTCGTTTGGCCACCTGTGGACAAGAGGTTAGGCGTTAATATATTATTTACATAATGAAGATGCATGATGATTTATTAGGTCAGATTGGATTAATTGGTAAAGTTGCATTAAGAAAACCCTGAATTTGGTTGAGGTTGGATTTTTTGTCAACATGGAGCTGGGGTTCGTCGGCACGGAGCCAAATATTGATCAACACGGAGCTGGGGTTTGTCAGCAGGGAGCTGAAGGTTTATTGGCGCAGAGCCGAAAGTTTGTCAGCAAAACTGGAGATTTATTGACACAGAGTCGGAGGTTTGTCAGCACGGAACCGAAAGTTTGTCAGCATGGAGCTGGAGATTTATCGGCACGGAGCTGGAGGTTCGTCAGCACGGAGCTGGAGATTTATCGACACAGAGCCGGAGGTTTGTTAGCACGGAGCTGAAAGTTTATCAGCACGGAGCTAAAGGTTTGTCAGCACGGAGCTGGAGGGTCATCGGCAAGGAACCAATGGTTTGTCAACACGGAGCTGGAAGGTTATCGGCAATGAGCCAAAGGTTCATCAGCACGGAGCCGGAGGTTTGTCAGCACGGAGCTGGATGTTTATCGGTGTAAAGTTAGAGGTTCATCAGCACGGAGTCGGAGATTTGTCAGCACGGAGCTGAAAGGTTATCGGTACGGAGCAAAAGGTATGTCAGCACAGAGCTGAAGGTTTATCAGCACAAAGCTCGAGGTTATCAATTAGGAAAAATATTTTGTAAAGATGGATTATTTTAGAAAGATTGAGTCGAAAAAAAATCATTTTGTTAGCCCCTAAATTCAATTCTCTAAAATTAAGATCGGCCAGTTAAATCCCCAAGGAAAAGGTGGCGCACAATGGCACTCTTAAATCACCTTATTTCCTTAAATAGACGTAGTCTATACCCCTCGTATCAACAGGGTAAGATCGTTCTTAAGCACCGACTTTGATCAAGAATTGCAATTGGTGTTTTAAACTTTTTTTTTTTTTTTCAAATCTAGTTTGTTGGAAAATGATTGGATTTATTTGAATTGATCGACCAATTGTTGATCTTGATGGTTTACACATGGATTATGGACATGGTTGAGATTGAAGGATAGATCTGATTTGGGTTGGGTACGGGTTGTGGATCTGACTTGAAATGGATATGGGTAGTGAACCCATTTGAAAGTGGATATGGGTCGTAGACCCATTTGAAGTGGATATGGGTCGTGAAACCATTTAAAAGTGGATATGGGTCGTGGACCCATTTGAAGCGGATATGAGTTGTGGACCAATTTGGAAGTGGGTATGGGTCGTGGACCGATTTGAAGCGGATATGGGTTGTGGACCCATTTGGAAGTGAGTATGGGTCGTGGACCCATTTAAAAGTGGATATGGGTCGTAGACCCATTTGAAGCGGATATGGGTCGTGGGCCCATTTGGAAGTGGGTATGAGTTGTAGACCCATTTGAAAGTGTGTATGGGTCGTGGACTCATTTGGAAATGGATATGGATCGTGAACCCATTTGAAGCGGATATGAGTTGTGGACCCATTTGAAAGTGAGTATGAGTCGTTGACCCATTTGAAAGTGGATATGGGTTGTAGACCCAATTTGAAGTGGGTATGGGTCGTGGACCCATTTGAAAATGGATATGGGTCGTGAACCCATTTTGGTGTGGATACGGGTCACGGACCCGATTCGGAGTGGTGGGTTATGGATTCAATTCGGAGTGGTTATGGGTTATGGACCCGATTTAAGTTAATCCTCAGTGATGGATGATGGCAAGGTTAATAGTACGCCACATTAGGTCGGGATCAATTTCGATAGGTAGAATGTAGGCGACCTCCGTTTGGATCAAACACAAAGTAGCGAGTGGTAGGTCCTAAGTTTAACGATAGAAATGATGTATTTAATCATTTTCAAGCCTTAAAATTCAAAAGAAAAATAAAGTCCAAGAGAAAAGTTGTCAAGACTGATGTAAAGGATAAAATGAGCAAAAACAAATTTTTTTTTTTCAGGGCCGTTTGTAATGAACGTACCAAAGAGCTTTTGTACTGGTCCACTCTTTAAAAATGAACCAAAACCTTAATTTTCGCAATTTTTTTTTTCAGATTTTGAGGCATATAGCCTCTGTTTTTTGGCTTGGGATACAAATTTTTTTATTTTTTTATGCAAAGCATAAAAAAAAAATATAGATTTCCCCCTTTACCTAGGGGGGACATGTAAGGAAACAAAGGAGAATAAAAACAAAAAAAAAACCTAAAATCTATACAACTTTGTCTTCGAGGGTTAAAAAAAAGAAGATTACATGATACCCAAGGGTTGATACATCTTGACATTTGTGTCCTATGCCTCTAATCATATTTTGATGCATGCGGCTATAAGTGGTTTGAGGTTACTCAATCTTCAAACCTCCATGCACATTGAAATGTACACTTCTTAGGTTGGTGATTGAGGTGGTTGCTCTCCTCCCCGCCTCCCCAAATGAAAGATCTAGGGGGCTTGAGAGTACCGACATCCGGGGTTAGATTTTAAAATAGGAGAAGGTGGTTTGTACAATGAGCTATGAATCGAATGTGCACAAGTATATTACAAATGTGTATAAAACCTTACAACTTTGAATCACAACAAGATAATAAAATAAATATTACATGCATTCCCACAAAGAAGAGAAAATCATAAACACAACAAAGTGAATCAACCAACAAATATGTTAGTAACAAAAATAAAACTAAGAAATAAAGTTGAATATATATAAATATATTTTTAAAAGAAATATGAAAGAAAAGAAAATGGCCAAATCAAATCGGTTTAGACCCACTAGTGTCCCCAGTAGAGTCGTCAAGTTGTAGACATGAAATGTTCACCATGAACCTCAATGCTACATTGTTTGAAGTCCCCACCATTCTTTTTTGGAAATAAGTGTGAATGGGCACCCGAATCAAATTTTTTGAAAATCATTTTTTCTATGGCATTGTAGTGACTCTCATGTGTTGAAAAGGGCAAGGTCTACCTAAGATCTAGGTAAGGAGGTCCGGTTAGAGGATGGGGAAGGTGTTAGGCACCCCATCCTCTCCATCAAAGGTGGTTACCTTGCTTGACCATTTTATCTTGTAAAAGAACTTAAGAAAATAAATACTAAAATGCATGAGAATGCATGATAAGAGTGGTGTGTGCATTGGAGTGAAATGTCCCCTTAACAAAAGGGCTTTGATTTCAACATGACATTAAGGGCATTCTATGGAAAAGAATGACCCATGTAGTCACATTAAATTTATGAATATGAATGTAGGTTTAACCTTTTAGAGAGATTCCATGATAGAGTTCCCTTGAGGCCACAACCTTGATGCATGTATGCATGGCTAGAAACTTAGTGTTTCACCCCATCAAGAGGGTGACACATTTCTTCATCATTGCCATGCATAGGTGAGTGTGTGCATTGTGTACAATATGATGCATGATTTTAAGGTAAAAAGGGCTTCAACCCCCATCCTTTCGATAAAACCTTAGTCCAATCTACCGGAGTTAGGAGAGGGTATTCATTACATTCTAAGGGATTTCTAAAAAAGAAAATAAAGTAGAGGGTTAGAAGAAGAAGATGCAAGCTTTAAAATAAAATCTACATGTTAAACCCCACCTTGTCCCTTGATGAACTTGAACCTTAAAAAGTAGACTTGAGAGTTGAGTGAGATGGTTGGGGATTGAGTTGAAGTTTAGAGGATGAGAGGATGAGTAGGAATTTTGGTAGAGTTTTAGGTTGAGAGATGGGAGCTTGAGAGCATGAATTGTTCATAGAAAATGAGGATATTTATAGAGTTTTTAGAGAACTTTTAGGGATAAAGTGATCCAACCCTAAAAATAATGAGAATGGACATAAGGTTTAGGTTATTTCTTTTTGGATTTTTTATTTGTTTGAGGGCAAAGATGACATTTGTGAAGAAACCCTAAAAACATTCTTTGATATTTGGTTTTTTGATAAATAAAAGTGAGAGAACAAAAAGTAATTTTGGGAGGATGAATAATGGAGTGACATGTGTAAAGGTGGAGTAGTAGGTGAAAAGTAGACCTTGTTTCATTTGTAAATAATTCATAAAGTAAGGGTGGAAGTATATTTTTGAAATGGACCAATTGGAGAACAAAAGTACTTTTAGGAGGGTGAGTAGGAGAATGACAAGTGTAAAGGTGAAATGGTAGGTGCAAAGTAGACCTTGGTTCATTTGTAAATAACACATAAAGCAAGGATAGAAGTATAATTTTGAAATGGACAAATGGGATAACTCCATGTATGTACTTGAAGATTCCCACCTTTTGAGGGTAGGATTGGAAGTTCTTTCAACTTTATGGATTATTACCAAATATCAAAGTATCTTTTTGGTTTGACTAACCTTTTTGGGAAGGGCATTCTTGAATTTTCACAATGGGGGAGTTGACCCTCCAATTAGATAATGCATTGGGTATTGAGGGCTTATGGGAGATCAACATGTGTCACCTTTTGAAGGAATGTGAGAGAATGGGCTTGGTGTTGGGCTTAGAGTGAACTTGGGTTATGGACTTTAGACTTTGAGAGTGGGCTAAAAGAATGGATATGGATTGGATTATGGAAGTGAGTAGAATTGGATTGGATTATGGACAAGGTATGGGCATGCAAAAATAATATAAGATGATGCATGTATGCATGTGTGCATGAATAATGATGTCAAGTGGCAATGCGGGCCCGTTGAGAGGCTTAAGTCATCAATTGAAATCAATTTGTAGAAACATGAATTTTTCTAATAGGTTCGTGCAAATTGGGGTGTCTACAGATCCACTTTTAACTTTTGAGGTTTGGGAGTCGCCACCTAGTTATTACGGTCTAGGAACCGAACATCGATTCTAAACGGATAAAAACAACTAATCTACTAAAAAAATATGGGTCCGGGGATCACGTTACGGGGTTGAAAGGTATTAGGCACCAACCCCGCCCGGCAAACGCCAGTCTCTACTAATTTTCAAATAAGACTACATTATTAAAAAGACCTAACCGTTAAAAAAATAAGAAATATATACCTTTCCGAAGACAACGGTCTTGTTCCCTCAAATCTAGTAGAATAGTTCTTCGTACAATACTCCTCCCTTCATTCTGTCACCGGATCTGCTTCAGATCTCCAAGACGAGGTACTTTCTTCTTAGATCTGAATTTTTTGACTTTTTTCTGGATTTTTGGGTATTTTTTGAAGAGCTTCTAAGTGTTTTTTGAGGTAAAGTTGGGGTATGGATGTTAGGTAAGGAGTTGGGGCTTCAAAATTAGGGTTTATAGGAGACTAGGAAAGCTTTTTGACCTACTTTTCTTAGGATTTATTTTTGGATACGAAAATAGGTTGTAGGGACCCTTATTTATAAATTTTTTTTAAGAGCTTCTTAGATAAAGTTAGTGTTTAATTATAATTCTTTTAGAGAGAGTTATTGTTTAATTAGAATTATTTTAAATAGAGTTAGTATTTAATTAGAATTATATTAAATAGTTTTATAATTTAATTAGAATTCTATTGGGTAGTTTTAGAGTTTAATTATAATTCTATTAGGGTTAAGGTTTGACTTTGGTCTTATTAGATTGATTAGGGTTTTGATTTTAATTAGGGTTTTGACTTAAGTCTTATGAGATTGATTTTAATTTTTGACTTAAGTCTTACTTGATTGATTTTGACTTAAGTCTTATTTGATTGACTTGAATTTAGGGTTTTGACTTAACTCTTACTTGATTGACTTTAATTTTAATTAGGATTTCACTTTACATTAATTAATGTTTTAATTATTAATTTTGAAAATTTTAATTATTAAAATTGTAAAATTACCGTTTTACCTCGAAAAAGACTTTTTGCATTTTAAGTCATTTTTTAATGTTCCAGGATGTTTTGGAATCGATTTTTTGTAAAGATTCAATGGGAATATTGGTTTTTGTCATTTATAAAAAATTTTATGCGAAATGGTCGTGAACTTTATGAGAGGCATTTTCGTAATTTTGTTGATTTTTGTGAAAATTGGCGAAATTATTTATTTGGTTTCGATTTGTTGTTTTATGTGTTTGAAAGGATTTTCCTAAGCGTAATGTAAGCTCTAGGGGATGTTTTGAGGTTAGGGGTATTTTGGTAATTTGATCACTTTTTAGTGATTTTTATTGTAAAATTTCTTTTTGTCTGCAAGATGATAATTTTTATGTTTTTGGACTTATATTTTCCTAACGTAGCATGGTTTCTACAGTTTTGTTAGTTTGAGATACCTCATCCGAATTTCTGAAACACATCTCGTAACCAAATAGAGCATTGGAATAAACATCCATCATTGGGAACCGTTGCAATCGGGTTGACGAGTTGATTCGTCAGGCGAGTGCGAAAATGGGGTGTCTACAAAAATGTGTGAGATTGGGAAATGAACCCATGGATTTCATAAATTTTGAAACTACCTCATCTAATAACTTCAGCCAATCATGTGGGTTTTTTTATTTTGAAATTTTGATCGATTGGCACTTAGAATTTCAAGTTTGATTTATTTACACTTTAGATTGGCTTGGTTTATTAAAGTTGGGGTTATCTAATTGGATTGGGCATTGATCCGTAAAGATTAGAGGGTTGCATTTGATCAGAGGTTTAATTCATCGTTCAATCGAGGGTTTAATTTGTCAATCGGTCAATGGTTTAAAATTGGCGATTGATTGGTTGATGGTTGACTATTATCGCTTGGTTTTTAGTTTTGGATGATTGGTTCGATTTTTCAAACTGAATTTATTTTGTCAAATTTTCGATCGAAAATATGATCAAGGGATCAATGGATGATTTATTTGATTGATGATTGACTTATTTAATAATTGGTGTGATCAAAGGAAAAATTAATTGGTTAAGGTTAGCCATTGATTTTAAAAGTTAGCAATCGGTTTGGTTTATGTCATAAGATTGGAAAAATTTATTGATCAAAGTTTAGTTAGTTAAACTAATCATATTGGTAGAAAGTTCAATTTTGGATTAGATGTTTAATTATTATTTAATTAGTTTTCTTTGACATTTTAATTTTCAAATTAAAGTTTCATCTAAAGTTCTAATTTTTTGTTATCATGGCTTAGATTTCATTATTTCCTATGATCGAAGGTTGTCATTCCACATAATGAAAGTCATCATTTTATGTGAAAATTTTCATCATTTCATGTAAAATTTTCATCATTTTATGTGAAAATTCTAATTTCTTTAAGCGTCGGAGGTCTCTATATTTAATCAATTTGAGTGAATGTTGTCAAAAAGTTTATTTTGGTCTCAATGTGATTATTTCTAAGTTTCAATGTCACATTTTTGGAGCATTACGAGATTTCGAAATGTATCAAAAAATGCATTGCAATCCTAAGCATGTACTTGCTAAATCGAGTATAAAAATAGCGGTGGTCCTAAGCATGAGTAATTTTCAAGTCAAGCGTGCCAACAAAAGAAAAAAAATATAATCGTAGAAAATCTCAAGAATTTAAGGATTTGAAAGGATTTGAAAAAATTAAGGGAAGGCATTTACAAGCTTTTGAACTCTCAAATTATTCTACCCTCATCATTTGGAATCCACAACAACCGAATGACGGATTGTCAAATCAGACATATATAAAATGGGGTGTGAATATTGTGTGAAGGTGCTTCAGTGGATGCTAATTGCTCAACCAAGTCTGTTGAAACGTAAATAGGGACTATTGGAATGTGAGGTATGTGATTTCATGAAGTTGATGATGGGGTTTTGTACTTGGGTGAGAATTCAAATAGGTGAATGGTGAATAAAGATGTTGTTTCCCATGGATGATGTCAAAACTATAAATGTATTTTAGGACTTCCATTCCTCAAGAAGTGTGAGGTTCTTGAAGAAATTGATTTGTGATCCTCCAACTTTGCTTTTTGAACTCACTATCTCCCAACCTTTTTCCCTAGACGTCATTGGCAAGGTGCACTCCTGATTCTTTGAAGGTTGAAGGAAGAAAAATGAGGCCCTGATGTGGTACCTACCAAAGGTCCTCTGAAGATTAAGTCGATAAAGACATAAAAAATAGTTGAAAAGTCAAGATTAGAGATGGGGAAGATGGTAAATAGTGGTTGCAAAGAAATTCTTTCTTTTTGTGTGTAAAAATGATTTTTCTAAATCCTCTTTCAATATTTGGGAATGGGTTTTATAGTCCCAAGTCTAGGACATGTTTCACCACACTGTTGGTCCAGAGGTATTGCCAAATACGATGTAAGCTGGCTATGAATTATTGACTCTACATGTGGATTTCTCATCCACACCTCATTAATGTTAATACTTGAGTTGGATTTAATTTCACAGTTGATTTGATTTCATTGTTTGAGGGTGGGTGAGTCAAAAATTGTCACTATCAATACTATTCTAATAGGTACCTATGGATATCACATTTAATGTGAAGATTTGGTGTATGATTGAGCTTTGAAGCCATAAATTCTTTGACTTATTATGCCCGAGGCTTTTTGACTTGAGCTAACAAAACTTTGTTGTGAAATGCTAGCTTGGTTGATTGAACTTATTGACCTCCGAGCTCTGTTATTTGCTATGGCTCAAATGACTTGATTTGCAGGTTGGCTACATAGCTCTTTGAGTTCAATAGTTTTCTCAATTGATGTTATACCACTCGACTCATGACAATCTTCAAATCTCATTAGTTAATGTCTGATATTTGAATTGGGCCCACTGGGTTAAAAATGACACTTTTACTTATCTCGGAGCATGAAAAAATGGGTTCCACAGGTAGGATATAGCTTAAATATTTTTTTTAATTATTATTTTAGAACATGCTAGTAATAAAAGAAAATAATGATAAATAAATAAAAAAGAAGTCTACTGTAATTTTTACATTTACAATATACCAATAACCTAATCTAGTCCTATATTTGATTGATAGCTAAAACCCACTTGAAACCTCATAATTGTTATTTTATTATTTTTATTCAATCATTGGAAGAAAGGGTAATCTTGTCATTAAAAGATTAATGAGTTAGTAAATGGGGAGTCTATAACCAAGCTCAACAAGTAAGGTTTGGAAAAAGTTGTTTAACTTCATGGGAGAATCTATAAAAGTAATTGTTGGAAATCAAGCACAAAATTTGATTTTTTTTTGTAAAAAACAAATAAAAATTTATAATCCCTGATCAAATCAACTTGGCTAAGAGGCGTGTAAACACCTCTTGAAGATAATTGAAGCCTCTCGTTTGTGCAAGGAAATACAATAATACTATCTCTGTGATTCAACTTAGTTTGGACTTAATCCCATTCCTTTACAAGTTTGTATTACTCGATAGGAACTTGTACTTTACCTCTTTAGGGTGTTCAAAAGAAATATGGAGAAAAAAAGAAAATTTTTGACAAAGAGTAAAGTGAAAATTGAGAGATGTGAAAAATGAGTGAGATACCAAAACAAATGGGGTTAGGGGTTTATATAGTGGTGGATTTGTACTTAGAGAAATGCATAACAATTAATTGATACATATCCCACAAATCTTTCTAACTAAGGTGCATTGTGTCCCAAAATACCTTCCGACCATAGGTTCATCTCTAAATTTATTTATTTAAAATTAATGAATGAACCTTGATCTATGAACTAATATAAACGTCATGAATAGATCCATTAATTTGGGTTCATAAATTTAAATTTGGACTAGATACAATGAACCTCTTTTGTTCATTTCTACACACCATACATCCCTTTTGAAAAGAGATTTAAAACTCAATTTAATGTTCTATAAATTTGTTTATTTAAATCAAAAACCAACAACAATTGGGTTTATGGTGTTCTGAGTAAATTAAAGACTCTATTAGCTACTGTTAGTTAATAATTAATTTTTAAAATAACATAAAAATCCAAAATATTGTCCTCATAAAATTGAATATTTTTTTTTATAACTAATAAATAATTATTATTTTACTTATCATGTGATTCTTTCGTTTCAAAAGCTATTGTTTTGTCTAGAAACTTTATTAGTCGAGCTGCCAAGGTATGGACACGAAATCAATAAAAAATATATTTTGGATTGAGATGCTCGGATCCAATAAAGTTCCACTCCAATTAAAAACCAGATTGATTTTTCATCTACAATGCCTTATTCCAATGATATATAGTAAAAATACGTATTGATGTATCATGTAAATGCATCACATGCATTAATATTTTATATATAATTCCTCATTGGATTGGATCCAATCCAGTCCTATCTGAAACCCGTTGCTGTTATTGGATGTGATCCGATAAGGCCAAATCTGATATTCTATTCGATCTCCATTTGATCTTTGTTTTTCTTTTATTAATTTTTTCCTGACAGTGAAGGTTATCCACCACACCCATTTTGGGATGGGACTAGTTCACATGGTCACAGGCCCCGAATCCCGAGGGAAGTTCCCAACGTTCAATATAGGTAAAATCAAGAAGCTACTCAATTTCGAAAAGAGGAGCAAAGCAAGTAAACCCTTGCCACTAGTTTTATCGCAGAACCAAACCAATCCTACAGGGTTTGATTTGATATAAGTATAATTGGATTAGTTGGGTATCAGTCATTAAAAAACTAAAATTAATTAATGCCACTATAAGTAATTCATATATATTTACATTATACCACCTAATAATACATATTAGAGATCATATTTGGGTTGGGTTATCCCATGCAAAGTTTCGTCTTGATGAGCCCAATCCAACTTTGCGTTGTTAATTGTTGTAAATATTTCCAGCATTGACCAGTCTAAGGTTTTGTGTTGAGCCCACAAACTCTTTGGAAAGGAACTTCTCTAGCAATCTCTTAGGAAAGGAAGGAACTTAGATGCCAGACTTTATATCTTCCAAAATAAGCAGCGACTATCTCGCATTCCAGGTAGATTACCTGGTTTGGAAGATTGGCGTGTTATAAGTAAAACTTTGGAGTCACAACAGAAGTTCTCTTACAATTATGCAGCAGGTAGACAATTTTGTTTAGAAAATTGGTGTGTTATAAGTAAAATTTTGGGGTAGCAATAGAAGTTATTTTATTTTATAAATATAATCGCCCTCCACGTTTACCTAGAGCCAGCCATATTAAACAAATGAATAAACAAATGTTTTCTTTTTTTTGCTAAGGAAGCAAATGATATTAAAATGAATAAACTTATTTTGTAAGATCTTTTCAAGATTACTATGTCATTGATGACTATGATAATAATTTTATATGAACCACTTGATGCTAAAACCTTCAAATACATAAGCTGGCATCTCTATATATTAATACGCTCCCACAGCCATCAAAGAGAAGAATTATTAAGAGAGAGAGAGAGAGAGAGAGAGAGAGAGAGAGAGATGACGAGAAAGATGATCACAGTGCTGAGTGTCGACGGAGGCGGTGTAAGAGGTCTAATTCCAGGGACTATTCTTGCCTTCCTCGAAGCCCAGTTGCAGGTGAATTACCTCGGCAAACCTATGTTTTCATTTTTCGAATTACCTCCCGACATAATAAGTTAATTTTGACATGCCTCCCTTGCTTGAAAACAAATGACTTGCCTCCACGTACTAATTCTTTTTTTTTTTTTTTGAAAGGTACTCCACGTACTATTTGGTTAGCCACTACTGCACTATTCTAAGCTCTTTCCTAGGCCTTGGGGTACAAGACTCTCTTTCGTTGACCTTGTCAAAGGTCTAACGATGGAGGTAGCTCAAATTTATTTAAGAGTCGTGATAAAATGACTTGCATGGTGGCATAATCAATCGACTCACTGACGTGAAAAGTTTGGGACCATAGATCTTTTTTTCTCGATATACACGATTGCACTTCCCCATAAAAAAGTGTATCCCAAGGTGAAAAGATCAACGATTTCCAAACTTATCCATGTCAGTGAGTCGATTGAGTATGCCATCTGGCGAGTCATTTTATCAGGACCCTTTATTTAAAGAGTGCAGATTTTGTAACTCAACTTGACAAAATAACTCACCGACGTGACATGTGCAAAGAACTGTAGATATTTTGCCTCGGGATACGTCAATGAGTTTTTGAGTTATTATGTTAGATTGAGTTACAAAATCAACACTCTTTAAACATGTGCAATGATTTTATAATTCAATCTGACAGGATAACTTAAAAACTCATCCATGTGACATTTGCAAATAATCGTAGATTTTTTTCTCGAAATACACAACTACACATCTCCATAACATTTGTAGTTGTGTATCCAGAGGCAAAAAATCTACAATTCTTTGCACTTGCCACATCGTTGAGTTTTTTAGTTAGAGTCGTGATAATCTGACTTCGGCACCTGGCATACTCAATTGATTTACCTGACATGATAGACTCCAAAACCGTGGACTATTCTCCTTGGAATAAAAAATTGCACTTTTTTATGGGGAACCGTAGCTCTGTATCTCGAGGAGAGCTCATCTACGATTCTCGAACCTGTCACTTCAGGTAAGTCAATTGAGTTGTCATATGCCTAAGTTAGATTGTCAGCACTCTTTGAGTTATACTGTCAGGTTGAGTTAGAAAATCAATACAATTGTTTAAAACATGGGAGATGTATCAAATACACATCATTTTCATGTGACGAGGTTAGTCAAACTATAAAAAAATGAAAGAAATAAAAAAAGAAAAACGAAAAATTATATTAATCATCCATCTATCATCATCATCTACACCGTCTTATTAAATAAATAAGATATTAATATTGGTTCTACTGCTCATGATTGGTAGATTTGACAAAGGAGTAGTAAAGAAATATTGAATCCTGGCCGTATAAACATAAAATCCAACAATTATGAAAACAGATGCTTTCAGAGATACATCATGTATTTCTAAGATCAATCTTCACTTGTACTATTTCGTGATTCTAAATCGTTTATATTTTGTTGCTTATCCTAGTTGATTGAACACATGAAACGTACATTTTCATAAGTTGGAAAATTCTTTACTAACCCCCTTTCTTGGACTATGATTTATAGTAATTTGAAATCTGTGTTTTAGAAATTGGACTGATGATTAAACCTTTAAATTTTTGTAAGAAACTCGATTGGCTTTCAGTAAAACTGTTTTCTACAAAAATACTTTTTTTGTTCTTTAATTAATGGTCGAATGTAGAATTAAGTGAAATAAAATACAACGGTAGGTCCCACCTTTGTTACAGTTATTGAGGATAAACGTTTCATAGACCTTTATGTTGGATTCATATTAACTATTCTTTTGACTTTCCTAATCATCCAACACCCTCAACTCTAGAGATATTTACAAAAACATGATCACCTTTGCAGAATGTACGATTCCGACTCACTGTTAATTTAATTATCAAAACGTGAATGATAACGATATTAGAGGTTTTAAAGTGACGATTTTGTAGGTTTAAAGTGACAATCCATAAGTATCAAGTGGCTATTGTGCAGGTTTTGCTACTTTTAGCGAGATCGTCACTATACAAATCAATGAGATTGTCAATTCGAGGGGAAAAGCCAACAAGTTTGTCACTTTAAACCTACAATCTCATCACTTAGAAAACTTGAAATTTCTCCCGTTCACATTTTGGTAATTAAAATGAACAATGAACTATTATTCAGAAATTTACCCTCAATTTTATTATATATTTTTTTTACCCTCTTTTCAATGTTTCTCTAGATTTACTATCTTTCCTTTTTTACCCCTCTAACTAACTTTATTGTTTGTCCTCATATTTCCCTTCTTAATATTACCTCTTTAATTTTATTATTTTTTCTCTTTTACCCCCTTTAATCTCAATTAATTTTTTTTTATTATATATTAATGCTTGTTTATTTATTTATTTATTTTTTATCCCCTTAGTCCAAAAGTGGATGCTTGTGTCGTAGGCACAAGCAAATTCTAGTCGATTTTTATGATCCAATACGATGGAATTTTGACATGCTTTTTTTTTGTCTATAATTCTATCTTAGAAGATCTTTAAGAATATTCCCAGATCAATATGTGAATATGGTTTTCATTAACGGTTGGGATTGGTAGACTCACAAAAGTGAACTTATATATTAACACAAATTCTCGACCATGTATATAAGAGATCCGATGATTAGGATTTATCTTAGAGATCCATAATGTACTCGTGGGATACATCTTTTATTCCAATCGTTGGATCTCACATATACACAGTCAGAATTGTGTGTGAACATATGTGTTCACTTTTCATGAGTCTACCAATCCCAATCCTTTCATTAATCTTTAGTAAAACTAGTTGGTCTAATTAGTTGTAGAAATCATGAAATAGGTTTTACTAATTTAAAAATAATAATAATAAATAAAAAGAAGAGAAAATAAAATTCAAACCAGAACTTTGAACTTGATCGAGGCTTGTGTTTAATACAATATTCTTAAAATAGATTTGTTCCCACTACTAGTGTCTAAGTTTTGTGAACAACGGTCTCCTAGGATACAACGATTACAATTGTACAGAGGTAGACATTTGTATTTATGTTCTCTAAAAGAATGCACATGAAAATCCAGAATGCAAGAGAATCAAATTAAAAAAAAAAAAAAATTTAACGTCAAAATGACCTATTTAAAGGATAAGAAGAGACGTGGGGTCTTTTGGAGCCAAATGGTCGGAATTTGCACCTCCTTAAGGTTTTCGGATAATGAGGTCAAAATCGTTCTTTGAGCCCATGGTTGTCATGTGCGCATGGTTTTACCTATGCCTCTACCTTATCCACTTAAAAGATAAGGTAGGTTCTATATAAGAATTAGATTTCCTTCTTTTACTTTTTCGATGTGTGACTAAACAAAATTTACCACATTACATACAAATTTTTATTTATACACAAATAAGGATACTTTGGAGATGATTTTTCATTCACTCACCAACAATATTTTAAAGCCAAATATGCAACATTATTCTCCTCAGCGAGGAGAATAGATTTTCACGTGGTCCTCCTTACAAGGTGAGCGAAAATTTAGGCTCAAAAAGAGGCCCCAATGAATATGTTAAAAGTCTGAGTTTACA
The DNA here is from genome assembly GCF_017979445.1 of Akebia trifoliata. Classification (NCBI taxonomy): domain Eukaryota; kingdom Viridiplantae; phylum Streptophyta; class Magnoliopsida; order Ranunculales; family Lardizabalaceae; genus Akebia; species Akebia trifoliata. Next base: position 30,442,919 of record NC_141378.1, read on the forward strand.
TCAGATTTTCCAACACTAGTTTGGTTAAATTTTGGTCTGATCAGCGGTTAGGTTTTAAACAATGCTTGAAATTGGGTGACAACTTAGATTTGTATCATCTCTTACTTTGATTTAAAAGATTATGAAGCAAAAAAGAAGGGGTAATGTTTCATGAAAATTGTCCTATTTCGCAAATAATACAAAATTAACTACTTTTTTTTAAAATATATTTAATGAAGATGGCTATATCCAATTTCATAATTATTCTTTTTAACCAAAACAGTTATAAATTATAGGGTCACATTTGCCTTTTTCTAATTTACCCTTCCTATTCATCTACATTTGATTGGCTCAGGTGAATTGATCAAATTCTCAGCAAAACAGCTCTACAATATATAACCGATTTAGCAAAAGTAAATATTATAAAAATTAGGTAAATATTAAATAACTATGCATGACTGATTGAGTAATTTTGGATTGACAAAACTATAGGAAATGACTTACCAAAAATAGTAATCAACAGACCAGATGAACATGAACATCAAATTATAGATGTTATGAAGCATAATTATAAAAAATAAAAAATAAATATTGACTTGACTGGAAGGAATTTCGAGGTCACTTGACCCCAAACTCAAGGGACCCAATTCACCGAGTCAATTGAGAAAATATCAACTCAACAAATCAACTCGTCTGAATCAGCTTGAAAATTCACCCAGTCAGTTCAGAAAGTGCGTAGAATTATTAGGTTGCATTCTCATATTTTTTAGGAGAACAAAAAACGTTATTCATTTGAAATTATTCAAAAAAATTAAAAGATTTACAAAATTGATTTAATTTATTTGATTCATCTGAGTCTTCTTGACTCATAGTCGGGTAGGGCTTTCAAGTTTTGAAACTCAACTTTGATTTTGAATGCTCATCAAGTCAAGTAAACTTGATGAGTACAACTAAAATAAAAATTATAAATTTAGAGAGATACTATCGCCACACCAACTGCGTGCAATTCTTTGGTGATATACATAGAAATAGGTGTGGCATTAACAAAAGTTGGTGTGGCAATAGTAGTTCTTTAAATTTATTGACTAATTAAAAAAATTCTACATTTCAAAAACTACTAATTAAACTTTTTTCTCCAAATATCATTAAATAAACATTCATATAAACTCGGCCAGGTTCCTGACCTGACTCAGTGCATTCCAAGTTGATGTAGCTGATTTTACAAATCGACTCAACAATTTGATTGAGTCAACTAAAAATTGAATTGAGTAGGGTTTTGAAGCTTTGGAAAGTTAAAAAAAAAAAAAAAAAAAACTGATTTTGAGAATTTTGTGTGGTTTGGTAGGAACTAGATGGAGAGGATGTGAGACTGGTGGACTACTTCGATGTTATTGCTGGAACCAGCACAGGAGGCTTAATAGCCACCATGCTTACAGCTCCAGACAAGAATAATCGGCCACTCTATGCTGCTAAAGACATCGTTCCCTTCTACATAGAACACTCTCCCAAGATATTCCCTCAGAAACACAAGTAAGTTAATGTATCGCTTGGGTTTGCATTTTAAAAGTGTTTTTTCGATTTCAAATTATCGTTTGTCAAATATATCATATAAGTGAGAATGACTCTCCATGCGAAATAAGCCGCTTAGATGGACCTACTTCCCGCTCTCAATGGTTTTTAGGAATCTATTGGAAATATGAAGTTTATGATTTTGGAACATTAATGACCTTGCTTATTTAATGATGGAAATGATTCATGAAAAATGACTTGTGGAGAAACATAGGATCCTGGCCGTTAGAACACAAAATCCAACAGTTGAATTACATAGTAGGGATATATATTATTGAGATATGTATAGATCACAGTGGTCGGATTTTGTTTTTAATGGTTGGGATCATACATTTTTGCTCTAAGTCATTTTTCACGAATCAATGTCTCCCAAACCTAGCTAATTCACCTTCACAATGCTAAATTGCAAATTACTAATATGTCAAAATATATATATACATAATAATTTCTCAAAATAGACTTCCCCCGAAATATAATTTTCAACCACGCTTTCACTGCTTCTGCTTCTACTTCTAAGAATTTTAAAAGTAAAAAAATTTAAAGCCACAACAAACCATTGATTTAAAACTTCCGAAATGGATTTTGAGGTGAATTGTCTCAAAATTCAATTGACTCAACCCCTTGAATCAACTCGAGAAAATATTTGAGTTAACTCACCAACTCTTAATACATGAATTCAAACTAGAAACTTTACCAAGTTTTGGAAGTACACTTAGGGTATGTTTGATTGCATGGAAAGTCACTTTCCATGGAATTTGAAATCCATGGAAAATTAGTTGTGGAAAATAGGTAGGATTGGAAAATCAAATTCCATTGTTTGATTTCACTTGGATAAAATCATGAAAAAAATATGAGAAAAAAGAAGAAGAGGAGAATGAGGAAGAAGATGAGAGGAGGGGGAGAGGAAGAAGAAGATGACGAGGAAGAGGGAGGGGGAAGGATGTGGAGACGGTGGCGGCGGCGATGGCGACGGTGGCGGCGGCGGCGACGGTGACGGTGACGGTGGAGGCAGCGACGATGGCGGGGATGGAGGTAAGTGAGGAAGATGGGGGGAGAACGTGGTGGTGGTGGTGGCGGAGGAGGTGAGGGATGGATAAGAAGGAGAAGAAGAAAAGAGAGAGAGAAGGTGGTCGGAGACGGAGCCAACGGGGACGGCGATGGTGACGACAGCGATGACGACGACGGCGAGGTTAGTGTAATGGTGGTGGTGGTGGTGGTGGTAGTGGTGGTGGTAGGAAAGAATTGAGGATGGAAAATATGGGTGGATTTCATTTTCCCACCCATAGTGAAATCCATGATTTAGTGGACTTTTTGAATGGGGTGGAAAATGAATTTCCATTTCCATGTGCAATCAAACACTTGAAAAATGTCATTTTCCATGGAAATTGATTTTCCACCCTATTTTTCATGTGCAATCAAACATACCCTTAATGTTTTGAGAAATGTACCAAAACGGAGCACCAATTTGCATTAATTCCCAAGCGAAGCACTATTAAACTTATTTTTACCAAAATAGTAAAAAAAATTATGAATAGTAAATTAGTAATTTTTATACCAAAAATACTCTTTGAGATGAGAACCAAATTTATTTTTATACACTATCAAAAGGATCCCATTAACATAATATTTAAAAATAAATAAAAAATACTCAACGTCAACAAAATCCTCTTGATATGAGAGATCAGAATTTATTTTATACATTTTCAAAAAAATCCTATTGTCAAAACACTTTTCTGTTAAAAAAAATTTACTTAGTGTCAACAAGATTCTCTTGACATGAGATTAGAAATTATTTTTGTACAATGTCAAAAGGTTCCCATTTATAAAGTACACTTTAAAAAAATTTACCCAATGCCAATAAGATCCTCTCGACATGAGATCAAAAGTTGTTTTATATAGTGCCAAAAAAATCTCATTGGCAAAAATCATGTAAATATAAAAAATAAAAAAATAAAAATTGTATGTTTTTTAAGTTGTCATTTTTGAAATTAAAATCAATAGTGCTCCATTCTGAGAATTCTTTAAATTTCAGAGCATGTTTTGGTAAATTTGCCAAATTTTTTGTATTTTAATTATTAAAAATTATTTTTAAATTAAATATATATTTTTTCAGACACATCCAATTCAAATCTGTGAATCATGGACTTGACTTGAATCGATTGACATTACAGCCATGTCCGGTTTTATAACACTACTCAATAAAGTAGATGTATAATTTCCTTGGTTGAGGGTTGCAGGAGGGGCTTATCAGGTATGGTGTCCACAATAATACATATATTTAATGGACCTAAGTACAATGGAAAATATTTACGCTCGCTGCTGCCAAGTCTCCTTGGGGAAATGAAGCTTCATCAAACCATAGTGCCAGTGGTTATGCCAGTTTTCGACATCAAGCGCCTTCAGCCATTTATCTTATCAACCTTTGAGGTTTTTTCCCAACCATTTTATTTGATTCTCTCTTAGAATTTTAGTTTATTCTTTTTTAAGATTTGATCAAAAGTTACTGTTACAAATAGTATTAGAGTTGAAGCCGCCGGGGCTTTTAGTCATCGCTTTTTTTATGATAAAATAAGAGAGTTACTGTTGCAAAAACAACTCTTACTAATGCCACACCAATTATGTGCGTTCTCAGTTGATTAACCTAAGAATTGGGTGGCACTAGTAAAAGTTGGTGTGGCAATAGCAGTTCTCTAAAATAAGATTGGTAGAATTAATTAGAATTTATATATTATTGTAGAAAAATAGTAATAAATAATATTTTAGAATTTTAAAATAATAACCAATGTGGACGAGTCTAGGGAATAAAAAATCATTTTCGACCCATTTAAATTTTTTTATTTATTTTTTAATTCAGATCTACTCCAAAAATCCAAACTAACCCAAATTCAATTTTCGGACAACTTTGGATTTTGAGTCAAGTCTGACCCATTGTATGCCCTAAATGTAAATGTAATTTTTTGTTTCACGTAAAGCAGGCAAAAAGGGACGTATCAAAGAACCCTCTCCTTTCTGACGTATGTCTCGGTACATCAGCAGCCCCTACATTTTTTCCAGCTCATTACTTTCAAACCAAAGATGATCATGGAGAAGTCAAACCTTTCAACGTAATCGACGGTGGAGTTGCTGCCAACAACCCTGTAAGTTATTAACCCTATTTTAACTGTAAGTAAGATATCAAACCTTTCAACGTAATCGACGGTGGAGTTGCTGCCAACAACCCTGTAAGTTATTAATCCTATTTTAACTGTAAGTAAGATATAACTCTTAGGGACTCTTTCATTCGGATTGTAAAATCTATATATATATATATATATCTGATTGTCGACTATCTGAATTAGCATATAATTTGGCTATGTTGATTCTAAAAGCTAATTTTACAATTTAAAATCCGAATCTTGTTTGACTACACTTTCTGAAAATTATTTTCAAGAAATTTCTTGAAATTGGAGATGAAAGAAAATTATTACCTACAGAATGAAGACATAGTATTTTGGAGAGAGAAAAAGACCCATTGATTTTTTTGACAAGTGGTTGAAGATAAGGTTATTTAAATAATTTTATATTAATTTTCCCACGATCAGGCATGTCTAAAATAACTAAAGAATTATGTTGACTTTGTAATTTTACATCATCATTATCATGGTTGAAGTTTCAAGATGAAAGAGTCTTTTATAAACTAAAATATTAGAGGGAAGGAGAGAGAGACAATCTCTCTAGCTAGAATGACAACAAATAGAAAAAGTTAAGAATAATCACCTAAACATCCCACGTTTTCTTAAACTACTCATTCTTATCTAAACATCCCACGTTTTCTTAAACTACTCATTCTTATCTGGAGCATTGATATGTTGTATCACAATTCTTATTTAGTAATTAACATCAATTTCTTTTAACATTATCATCATTATTATTATTATTTAATTATTATTAAATGATTGAAATCATTGAATTAAGCTTGATTGTTTAATTAGATATTATTTACATTCACAAATGACTTGCATTGTAATAATCAGGGCCTAAGTGTAAATTGTCACAAATGAATTGTCAGCTAGAAATAGGAGAAATGAACTAATTCTCGTCTCCGGTTATGAAAACTAATGTGGATAATCCAAACAAAGAATCTAAAATCAAATTTTTTGAGCAAAAATATGATTATAAATGCCCCCAAGAAATCTGATCTTGATATAATTTTTATATTAATATTTCGTGTTTTACAAATGTACGTGTAGACATTAGCGGCAATGAGCCTGATTACGAAGGAGATTATATTACAAAATGAAGATTTCTTTCCCATAAAACCAATGGAGTATGGGAAATTCCTGGTAATCTCTCTTGGGACAGGATCAGCCAAGCAGGAATCGAAGTACGACGCAAAAGCAGCGTCCAAATGGGGATTGTTAAGTTGGTTGTACAACGGAGCTAGCTTGCCTCTCATTGATTCTTTCACCCAAGCAAGTGCTGATATGGTTGACATCCACGCTACTGTTCTCTTCCAAGCTCTTCAAAGTCAGAACAACTATCTTCGAATTGAGGTTCACTACTAATCCCATCCCAATTAACTCAATCACTTTCACCTCTACAACTACTACTACCATCCATCATAGTAACCAAGTTTCGGCAAAGGTTTCGAAAAAAAAAAATTGAGAAAATTTCTTGAAAATAAAAGAGCAAACACTTGGAGCACAGAAGACACAATTTTCACAGGCATCATAGCATTACAAATCTATAATTGTTTGAGATTATTACAGATTAATAATAATAATAATAATAGAATGAAAACAATAATTTCAGGTGAACAATTTAGTGGGAAATACAACATCAGTGGATATGTCGACTACAGAGAACATGCAAAATCTAGTTGAGATAGGGAATGATCTTCTTAAGAGGCCAATTTGCAGAGTGAACCTGCTGACTGGATTATACGAGGAGCTGGAAGGAGAGGGTACCAATGCAGATGCCTTGATTGCTTTTGCTAAGCTTCTCTCTGATGAACGCAAATCCAGACAAGCCACCACCTCCACCACCAACACAACAGCCAACTGTTCTTGAGTCCAACCGTCCACTTCAACATCCTTGTTCATGCATAATTTTCTTTTTATTATTATCGTATGTTTTGTATGATGTGTAATAAGAGGTGAAACTTCATGTGAAACTTAATTTATTTTTCACTAGAAGACTTTCCAAAGAATTTGCTTCCTAATTAAATTGTAATAGAGTATGAGACGTGATGAATTGTTATAAGATGTAGTTTGGTACACCAAATTATCTTTATATTAAGATTATGATAGAAAGAGAAGCTAGAGTATTTTAGAGAGAGAAAGTGTGAGAAGGTTGCTTGGGGTGGCTCATCTCTTTCAACCGAGAGGAAAGAGCCTCATAGTCCTTGGGAGATTGCCCCCTTAACTCTGTGGGAAAATGTTAAAGGAGGCTATTGCCATTGTAGACACCTCGTTTTCGCCCAGGCTTAGCCCGAGATCAACAAAAACATTTAAAGAATGGGCTCGACCCAAGGTGTATTTCAAAGAGGCTTTATAGCCTAGTTTTCGAGAAGTTGCAAGGGCCAAAGACCATTTTAAGAGGAAATTTTAAGCTTTGCCAAACCTTACCTTCGGCTAGGTCATTTTTATTCTTGGAATGACCTCACCCACGCTAGAAGCTTTTTTTGATATGGCTGAGCATAAGATTTGGCCAGGCCATTTTTTTAGCTTGGCTGAACCTTAGGTTCTGCTAGGGTTAAAATTTGGCTTGGCTGAACCTTTGGTTCGGCTAGGGTTGAATTTTAGTTAAATTTTGCTTGGACAAACCTTAGGTTTAGCCAATTTTGTTGGGTAGTAACAACTCATGTGTGCTCAAATTTTCGAAGGGAAATGACTCTCTAATCCTTCTCTAATAGCTTTTCCCTCTAGAAATCCCTTACTTTTACCATATTATCCTTGCATTAATTCTCTAATAATCTCACCATCTTGGTCTTCAAGTAATTAACCAATTCTTCTAACAATGACTCCTAGTCAAGATAAGCTCCCACAAGAGTGTTATTACTTCCTAACTTCACCATGTTCAACTTAAAAGGGAGTAATTTACTCTTGTACCCATTGATACTATCCTCAATTCAACTAGATTTCCTATGAATCAATGTAATTTGGCTATCTTCCAAGGATTATGAAAATCGTGTCCAACCAAAGAATTCTCTAGAACTTATGCACAAGGTCTAGAATATCTCTAGGTTGTTAGAGTTAGTTAAGCTAAATGTCTAGAAAATTCAAAAATCAACCACGTACACTATGTGAAAATACCTGAAATTCGACGGTCCAAAACCGTTGAATTGGTCCATCGAATTGGGTCTTGTCGAAACAAAATTTGGCGGCTAAAAACCATAGAATTTTATAAATTTGACGGCTTAAGGCCATCGAATAACATATTTTTGACGGCTATAGGCCGTCAAATAACATATTTCTAACGGCTATAGGTCGTCGAATAACATATTTTCGACGATTATAGGCTGTCGAATCATGGATTCTTACCAATCAATTACAGAGTGCTTCTTCAATGGACCATGGGCTTGAAATTAGAATCAATTGGTGAAAACTGAAAATCCAATACTAAAGTTAATATTGAAACCTTATAAATCTAATTCTGTCCTGAATTGAATTCTTTGAAGATAACCATGGGGAATCCTCTAATAGAAACGACAGCATACATACATACATATGGAGAGAGAGAGAGAGAGAGAGAGAGAGAGAGAGAGAGAATTATTATTAAATGAAAAAGAAAATTTATGTTAAGCTCAAATCTCTGCCATAGTTCACAAATAATTAAATTCATGGATACTATTTTCTTAATTAAGATAAGAATTTTGAAATGGGAACTCTACCAAAATAAATGCCTACATTGTTTTATTTTTTATTTTTAAAAAGGGGGGAAAAACTTCCCAACAGGCAACCTCCACTACTAGCCTCCTAGTTATATTGCTGCAATTGGTCGATCCAAGAGTTTTCTCTGAGACATCGATCGAACAACTCACTTTACAAATACAAGCCTACAAAATTGAAAATAAATATATCTGTAGTGTTCCACTCTAGTCCTATAATAATAATCATTAAGGATAAAAGAATTGAATACAATTAAGAAGAGAAATTACTTGTTGGATGATCGATAAACTATCGGCAAACTGCCTTTCACCATAGATTTATACGAGCCCTATTGTTCTCCAAAGCTAGCACATTTAACAGCTGAAATGGTTGAATCCTCACATGACAACTCCAAGGGGTTACCCTCATAAGCAAAGCTGCACGCCAAACCAACTGAAATGGTCTGGAAATTCACTAGTGAAGGGTCTCCACCAATCTCCTCGAACAAAACCAATGTGTTCATATCGTCACGAAGAAAAGAGTGTGGCACATGGTACCTAATAATATTTGCATCAATCTTACTTGGTAAATGATTTTTCCAAAGATATTTTATAACATCGAAATCAAAACATAATTGAAAGAAAATTTTTCATACCATCTTTGAGAAGGCTGACCACAATTGGAAACACATTTGTTACCATCGTATGGACCACAATAATTACACGTTGCATTGCAACCATTCTCGTCAGCAAGGAAGGATGGCCAATATCGACCAATGCTCTTTCCATTCACCCAAGCTTCCCCCTTACCCAGACCCAACAAGTCCACCACAACAGGTTCTCGGCCTATAGGAGCCTTTAATGTCCTTAGTAAGCAAAAAAGCATAATGAAATTAAGAATGTTTCAAAATTTTAATCTCACATGTTGGAAGAATTCCTGAGATCATGCTTTGCCATGGCACTTGCTCTGTCAAAGCTAAAGGCACTAACACAACCCGTGTTTCTCCCTCGAAATTGCTCAGCTAGTCCAAGCTTGTAAAGGACCGAAGCTACAACAACATTATGGGGAGTCATCATCTCTGCTGCATGTCTAGCCACTATGGACAGACAACATTTGGACCCTTCATCTACAAGAGAGTTCACAGTGGTTAGGGACAACAACTACAAGAAAGTAAAGACATGTTGTAACGTTGTTCTAGTCAAACGTAAGAGACACTTTGTGCTCTCTATCTTCCATGTAATAATAATGTATTCGTATTATAAATATAATATGGTTTTTGACAGATAGTCATTCAAATCAATCTTGGCTATAACATTACATATGAAGAACAAAACTTTCTTCTTTGTCTTTCTGATCACTTTTTTTTTTCTTCTTATAATACAAGAAGAGAGTACTTCAGTATCAACAACATTATCAGCACAAGATTTACTTGAGTAATAATTCATTGGAAGGACTGATTCCATAAAAAATCAAATATCTTACCAAACTTAAACACCTTGATCTGTCACTCAACAACCTCAATGGTCCTTTGCCTCTTTCCATGGTCTCTCTAGTTCAACTCCAATAATTGCAACTCAATGACAATAACCTTATAGGAATAATCCATCCTGCAATAATCGGGTTTTTCCATGATCTCACTCTTTTATTCTTGTCTAATAGTAGATTATCAGGAGAGAAACCTGCTGAGATTGAAACCTATCACATCTAAAATATTTAGATTTATCTGCAAACAATCTAAGTGGGCAGATGCCAACCCGATTATAGTACAATGAAATATACTTACACTCAATTCAAGCCGTTTAACCTCTGATATTAACTCATGTTCCTTTTCTTTGGTCAATGCAGCCTCAGTTTTAGCGTGTTGTTTACAAGTCCAAGGTGCCAATTTAACTACAGATGTTGGGCACAACTCCAATACTCTGAAGAATCCTTTTAATGTTATATTTATACAAGTCCAAGGTGCCAGTTTAACCAAATCATAGCCAAATGGAGGTTCCAACTTAATAGATATTTCAAGGGAAAAAAAGTTGTTCATCATAGAGGCTAACTACAGATGGAAATTCAACGAAGATATTAACATTACATGGTAAGCATGCTTAATAACAGTTAAAATTTATGCGTAGAAGTGCAAACTACACAGTCGCAGGCAATGAGGTTAACTTTCTTCGCCCATAGCATACCGAAGCGAGATAAAGATTCTTCACCCATTTCTCCTGCACATGTCATCAAATACCTCGATCACCCCAAAATATGCTTGTTGTTCTTCATTTTCACAATCCATATGGTTTTTAATTGTATTTTGTTGACTTAATGTGTTTTGAATGCTTATTTTATCATTTTCTACAGGGTCAATGAATATTTCTTCAATATTTCTGTCATTTCCATTATTTCCAAAAATAGTTTTAATTTCCACACTGATTGAAATATTTCCATTTCCAATCTGACCAAAATCAAAATTTAATACCTTACATAAGAGTAAAAACACTATTATTCCATTGAACAAAAAGAAAATGTATACTTCAAAGAACAGAAAACTATATAAACCTGAAATGGGGATGCCGTTGTAAGAAGTCCAGCCACACCACCACTTAGAACACGACCATCCGGGCCAGCTAGGGATACACTCAGTCCACCTGTTCTACTGCGTTGGCCCCCACTCTCAAAGAGCATAAATGAACCAGAAAGTGACAGGATTTCAAAACGTCCCTGCATAAGAAAAAAAGAGAGTTTCATATACCATGTTTCGTCTCTAGAGAAACAAAAACACGTAAAGCCAAAATATTCCACAAGAGGAACAATATCATTGGTTATTCATATGAATTGAAAATTGATGAACAAAGATGTACATGTAAATCCTTCTTAAGCCAAAAAAAGAAGAAAAGAATTATAGATAGGCCAATAGATATTACAATCCATACATTCATCTGTTTATTTATCCTTAGTGAGAGACTGAAACAGCTGTCCCCAGGTTAAAATATATAATGGTGAAAAACAAACGTTTTATAGTTAGATTAGGACATGTTAGGAGCATTCATTAATATGCATTCAATACATTCAAAGAGAATATACTCCACGAGAAAGAAAATCCTTAGAATGAAGGGGCAGGTATAAGGTAATTAATAGCCATACAAACCTTATAAGTTACTATTCCACCAAACGTTGTTGCTTGATGGAGTGTTACATTGGATATAGCGCCATTTGCTGAAAGAATGCAAACAGCCCGTGGACCATGATGAGAAAATTATATCATTTTTTAGGATCATAGTCATAACTACAGCTACAATATGGTATGTTGCACACATGTAAGAAGACTTATGCCATGCCACAATTGTTGGAAAACATGCAGAAAATCATACCTAAAGAACCTGATCACGGATGTGGCACACCATAATGGGGCAATATTGTACGGGCTTAAAAAAATTTATGAGTGGACAGTCATAACCATTTATAAAACAGAACTTGGCTACATCTAGATTGAACTATGTTATCAGGTTCATGATTTGCTCTGTTCAAATTTAGGGCGGGTGTCAATGGATTCAGAAGTCCAAAACATTCATTCATGTATACAATCGTGGTTTTAAAATCTCATTTTGAGGCAACGCTTCGATAAGGAGAAAACCAAAATTGTCTCAACAAAAACATTCTGAACCAATCCAAAATATTATGAAACATAAATAGACATCTTGAAACATTCTAGAAGCATTGAATGTTTTGGGGTCAAAAGTTTCGATCTAGTTTCGACAGAAATCAATCTAAATGTTTAACTAAAACAAATATGTATAAAACAATACAACACAAGGAAGAAACAGAAGCATAAGAAGAAATCAAGAACACAATGCAATGATCAAACCTGGTATTTGCTCACTTCCAGGTCAGACAAAACTTGATTTGTCAACTCAGTTAGAAAACGCCTAAAATGTTTATTTGAAAGGTATAAGCAGATATCAACTTCATGTAGAATGCAAGTTGATAAAAACCAGCACATACAGTAACTCTTAGCCTAGCAAAAAAAAGTAACTTTAATAATAGAAAGATTGACAGAGAGAAGGGGGTCCACATTAAAAGTCATAAGATCTTTTGAAGAGTTCCAGGAGATGATAGTCAACACTAGATGAGAGACAAGTACTTCTATAGAATAACTTTTCAGAAGTGAAAAAATAGAAAGTTATGTATCCCAAAATAAGTATCAGATATCACCGTCATAGATCATACAAACAAAGCACTAAAAAAATTAATGGGCTGGCATTGCTATTCACTAGTATCTTCATCCATGAATACATTGATCTAAGTCTGAATAATCAATACTCCATGATTGATGAGACCAATCCCAATAATTCAGAGGGAAAACCAAGTGCACTCTGTGAGTGTGATAGAACTCAAATTTCTGAAATGGATAGTTGAGATTTCTTTTTCAACGAGAAGAAGACACCAAATGAAATATATAGACATATATAAAATCAGACAAAGAACGCGAAATGCAAACTATAAAAAATTAAAAATTACATCCAAGAAAGAAACATAAAAACTAAAATCAAATATTGTTTCTAATAGCCATATCATTGCCTCAAGTGAATGTTGAGCATTCATTTGGATACAAAATCATAAGAATTTAATTAGCATTCAATGGAAAAGTAGAAAAAAGACTGTCAAACTCTATAAGAACACATGAGCTTAAACCTTCAGTAAAAAAATACTAACTCCTTTCAACATACTTTTCAAATTATATTATTTTTATGAAAGTTCTCAATTGTTGCATTTCAAGATAGATATACTATAAATCTGATGAGACTTATCCACCATTGAAAGAAATTTCAAATAACTTAAAATGAAAGACTTAAAAAAATAGTGGGTGGTAATCTCATGTGGAAATTTTATCAAATGGAAACATAACACTATGGGACTTGACCAAGAATTTAGTTAAGGGAAACCTTAAGGGTTCACCAATAAAAAATAAACAAAGATGCTGAAATTTCAGACACCAAGCTCTTTACAAAACATAATTTAACTCAATAAGATTATTCAATTGAAATAGCTATCATTTTTCATTGAAAACTAAAAGGTAATGTATAAACTTAACAACAAATAAACAAAATCAGAAGAAATTAACAGATTAACAACAAAGAAAAAAAAAATCAAAAGACAATGTATCAACATATTAACAACAAAGAAACAAAATCAGAAGAAACAATACCTCAGACGAAGAAGAAAGATCTAGAGTGATTTTTTTAGGCTTTGTTCGGTGGCACTTTGATTTACTCTTCGATTTGAGATTTGAGAGATCGAAGGAGAAAGAAAATCGAATGGGAGATTGAGGATTTTGTGAGTTTTTGATCGAAACAGGAGATCGAAATAGGGTTCTGTGAGTTTTCGATGAAATAGGAGGTCAAAATAGGGATTTGTGAGTTTTCGATCGAAACAGGAGATCAAATGTGTATTTTCGATGAAAGAAGAAATCGAATGTGAGTTTTCAATGAAATAGGAGATCGAATGTGAGTTTTCGATCACGTTCTCCAATGGTTCCAATGAGTTTTCGATGAAAGAGGGGATCCAATGTGAGTTTTCGATGAAAAAAGAGATCGAATGTGAGTTTTTGATCATATTCTCCAATGGTTCTAGTGAGTTTTCGATGAAAATTCGAATGTGAGTTTTCGATCACGTTCTCCAATGGTTCCAATGAGTTTTCGATGAAAGAGGGGATCGAATGTGAGTTTTCGATGAAAGAGGAGATCGAATGTGAGTTTTTGATCGTATTCTCCAATGGCTCTAGTGAGTTTTCAATGAAAATTTGAATGTGAGTTTTCGTTCGTCATCTCCAATGGCTCTGGTGAGTTTTCAATGAAAATTCTCAATTTTTTATTTTGTTAAAAAAAATCTGGTAGTTCGTTGGGCTTAGCCCGTTGAATTAATTTGTTGGGCTTAAATGCGGGTTTTGGGGCAAGCAAAATAAATGTGAGACTTGGGCCGTCGAATTTAACGCTATTTTAATAACGAATTTTATCTTTTTTGAGGTAGTGATAATTACATGTTATTTGGGTTAATTCTCTTCAATTTGACTCAAGGTCAAGATTTTAGGAGTATTCTAATCTCCATCAAGAATTTTCTAATACTTTTGAGTTTTTACCAACCTATCCTTTGATTATCAATATTGGCTAGACTCATAGAGGTGTTAAAGACCATCAAGGCCAAGAAGAGGAGATGAGAGGTAATTAAGTCTTCTATTAGGGTTTTAGTGAGAATAATGGTGGCTTTAGGATTTAGAACAAGTTTGTTCCCAAGAGTCTCTCAAAATCCTATAAATAAGATCCCATCCAAAGTAAGAGGAAGAAGAGCTCAAGTAATCCAAAATTCTATCATTTTATCTACTTAAAATCCTCTAGCCTACTTAAACTATGTCCAAATCCTTTTTCAAACACCCAAGAAACTCTAATAAAGAAGAAGAAAAGGCCAAGGTGGGGAGTAGTTCAAATTCTAGTTTTTTTAAATGTAATAATCCATTCTCCATCTCCCCACTTCCATTTAATCCTTTTCTTAACTGTCAAGTAATTTTGCTTTGTTGTTTCCTTTAATTTTAAGAAATGCAGATTTGTAGACTTACTAGTTTGAGGCTTGGGGTAGAGAGTAAAATCTCTTGGAGATAATCTTTCCTTATATGTTCTCAATAATCTCTTTGAGAGCATTAGAATATATTGCATTTGATTTCACTTATTTTTATGCAATTTAAATCCTAGATTAGTTGCAATTTAATTTCTAGACTAAATACTTTACTTCTTATTCTTTGATGGCAATAGAACTAGTGAGTAAACCCTCTTATGAAGTAATATTTTTTTGATAAGCCTGCATTAAGACACACCCAAGTCTTGTATGAGAAGGATATGCATAAATGACATATTTCTCTCCTGGCATAAGGACTATCAAAACTTGTGTCGTGATCAGTCGAGTCTTCAAGTCCTAGAATGCTGCTTCACAGCTATCTGTTTATTCAAACTTTACCTTTTTTTAAGTTAACATCGTTGATGATGAAGCTATCTTAGAGAAACCTTCTATAAATCTATGGTAATATCCCGCAAGTCCGAGAAAACTCTTAATCTCAGTAACTATAGTCGATCTCTGCCAGTTCATGACCACTTCAATCTTCAGCGGGTTCATAGATATCCCATTCTTGGAAACTACATGCCCCAAAATTTTCACTTCATCTAACCAGAATTCACACTTGGAGAATTTCGCATAAAGCTTCTCTTTGCGTAATTGATGAAGTATGATATTCAAATGATCCTCGTGTTTAAACTTCATCTTCAAATAGATCAAAATATTATCAATGAAGATATTCAATAAATCCCAAAACACTTGTTGCATAAGGTCCATGAACACTACAGGTGTATTAGCAAAACTGAACGACATTACTAGGTACTCAAAGTGCCCTAACCGTATTCAGAATGTTATCTTTAAAATATCTTTCTCTTTGATCCTTAACTGATGATATCCCGATCTTAGATCAATCTTAGAGAAGTATTTTGCACCTTTCAGTCGATTAAATTGATCACCAATCCTAGAAAGCGGGTACTTGTTCTCTTTAGTCATCTGGTTCAATTTTCGATTGTCAATGCATAACCTCATTGACCCATCATTCTTCTTCATGAACAAAATTGGAGCAACCCAAGGTGAGCTACTCGGACAAATGAAATCTAAATCTGTTAATTCTTCCAATTGACTTTTCAACTCCTTCATTTCTATTGGGGCCATTCGATAAGGTGGAATTGATATGGGTCTAGTTCTTGGGATCAATTCGATTGAGAAATCAATTTTCCTAATTGGGGGTAACTTAGGTAACTCTTCCGAAAAGATATCAGGATAATCACACACTACTCGAATTGACTCTATCTTTAGTAATTTTTTGTTCACCTCACTAATGGTAGCATTCATGTTATACATCCTACCCAAATCGGTACCATTCCTAGATGGTTCTATCATTTGAACCACACAATTCCTAAATCCCTTGAAGTTGAGTTATGGTTGTCCCAACACACCAAATCTAATTGTCATAACAATTTATAATTGCATGGTATACTGCTAACCAATTCATTCCTAAAATGATGTCGAAATCCCAAAGTTCTAAGACTATCAAATCCAGTTCAAAAGAACTATCTCCTATCTTGAGAATACACGTGTTACATACATGATGTGGCATTGTTTTGTTTCCCAGGGGAGTCATCAATGAAAGTATCCTATTGGTGTTTGTTGTAGATAATTCTAACTTTTTTATCATGCCAGATAATATAAACGAATGCATAAAACCCGAATCAATCAATACACGTGCTAAATAGTTGCATAACATAATTATACCTTCTATAACATTCTTTGAAGTTTTAACGTCAGCTTGCATCATAGCATAGACCCTAGCCAGGGTCATCAAGTCACAGGTCTATTGTAAGGCAATGTCTTCTCAAATGTCCCAACTCTCCACATTCATAACATATGAGCCACTCCCTACACGCCTGACCTATAGGTGCCCCCTACGATGGTAGTGGAGGTTTGGCAATCAGAACCAGAGGCCCCAAAGTTTATCCCTAGCCTCTAATCATCTAATTCTGCAATCGAGTAGCCCGACCCTTATCTTGCACTGGTACTACTATCATTTACGGGTACTAGCCTGTAAATACTAGGGTCGAAAACTAATATGACCCTATAGTTGACTAGACCACTACTGCCGTGAACTACTGGGCCTGTAAATCGTCCGCCTCTTAATCGGTGGGGGTGCCATCCTCATCCCAGCACTCTACTTGTGGATGACCTCATCTGTCCTTTCTAGCCTTCGGACTCTCATGACCACTTCGGAGTAGCTAGTAACCTCGAAGGCTGTCATCCTATTCCTAAAGGTGATTTTTAACCCTCTAACAAACTTATTGATGTTCATTTGATTGGTGGAAATCAGTTTGGAAGAATAGCGAGCCAATTGGATAAAGTAAGACTCATACTAGTTCACAGTCATGTTATCCTGTGCCAACCGATCAAATTCCATTCTCTTTTTATCTCTAGAACTAGTGAGGACATACTTCTCTAGGAACGTTCCCTAAAAGATTGTCCAATTGTTGTGATTCTCTGGTTGGTTGTCTTTTATTGAAGTTCACTAATGTGCTACACTCCTTTGAAGCATGAATAGGCACATAGGACCTTCTGGATATCTAAACACTCCATGGTGCATAAGTATTTGTCAGACTCTTCCAACCATTCATCCGCCATAGTGTGGTTCGCAACTTCATCAAAGTTGGGTGGCCTCATACTCTTTTATTCTCTCAAAAGAGCACCCGCATGACCCTGGTAAAGGGGTCGTACTATTTGTATACCTTTCGATATCTCTGCGGCTGAGGTGGTAGTATGTCCTACTCTGAAGTAGCCTCAGGTGTATATGCACCTGACTGGTTCTAGCCCCTTATCATCCTAGTCAATGGTTTCATCAAGACTGTCTAATCCTCTAGCATTTTCATCTGTCTTTCTTGTATTCTTTCTTAGTTCTAGGACATCGCAGCTATGGTTTGCATCATCAATTCCATTTCTATTGGTTGTCTAGCCCCAGATGTCCTTGCATCTATGGGTTGGGGCCTCTTGCTTGGCCTATATCTACCAACCTTCTTATAATATCTGCAATTTAAACAATTTTTGTAATTTCTCCAAATCCAAAAGATATTTCATCAAAATCTAGGCAAAATATTAATTATACATTAAGTATTTATGTATTCCAATGTATTTCATTTCATTCTACTTGGTCCGTTAATTCCTCAAATAACTATTATCTCATACTTAATATCCTTAAGAAATTTCCTATTATTCCTAATCCTATCTTCAATCTAGACTCTAACATACATCTAGACACAAAAGAGCTCTCATCTCATTCGAAATAAATATTGAGCTCTAATACCATGTTGTCACGTCCATAAATCCCAACACGAATCCCTATGATTCATTAGTCAGAATCTAAAGGTACGAAGTAACTAACCATATAACTTGATAAAACAATCACAAGTAATAATACTTATGGAAAAAATATACACAACGGAACAACAATTGATTAACATCTATATAAGATTATGAAGTAAGCAGAAGAAATCGTCAAATACTGATATAAGCCAAAATGCTCAATCTCATAATATATTAAATTACAAAAATTCTTAAATCTAACATTTTTCTTATCTACAAACAAAAGTCGCTAAGATCCTTTACTAATCCTCAAAGAGACGGCGGCGACAAGACATCAACCAAGTCCACCTTAGAGACCTCCTCAAAAAACTCCTCAAAGAATGGCTCCTTAAAAGCTGAATAATCTATAAGGAAAATGATAAGGTGAGTAACAAGGCAATGTTACTCAATAGGATGAACGTTATTCTAACAATTAGTCATAGATGCACAAGTAATCATCTGAACAGTTAAATAATGCAGATTTTGATAATGTAACATACGATAAATGTTTAAGCATAATCAATAAACAATTGAAATCAATTTCAATCTATCATTTCTATTATTTGAAAATATCTATCAACATTACAAAGTAAAGAAAAGATACATAATAAGAAAGCAGCGGTGTAGTCGATAAGAAAATAAAGGAACACACGGATATGATTGCCTCTACTATGACAATTTGTTATTTCAGACTTCTAATCAGACGTGGAATCCTATCGTTATAATCTAATTTTGTGGTCGGTCTAGCATACCACGGTTGGATGACCATTTATCCTACTTAGAATGATCGTTGACCAAGAACCAAATACTAAGTTCAATTAATGGTGAGGTTGAACGTTTGACGATTATAAACTATATCAGTGATCACTACTAGTCTAGGAAACCCCTTACGTCAAAGCCTATCAAGAGACAATGCATCTGAACCTCGCCTACCTTTACATTATATAGAAACCGTCTTTACACACAAGGTTCTCCAAGAAAGAAGTACGAGAAATTTTCAGATCCCATAAACTGTAATATGCTCTAAGGTATCCCATACTACAGAAGAATATATGACATCTAGTGTTGATCCTAGATTGACCTGCTACTTTCGAATATATAGCAATGTATCACTCTTTGTAGGTTTTCCACGACTATTTTTTTATAAATAAATTAGGTCATTTTGTATATAGTATATCGTTTCTTTTTATCGAAAATACAAATAATGTTAGGCAGCACTCTCTATTGACAATCATCTGTCACTTCCATTTATCAATTATTTTATTCATCAATCTATCCATCATGTCTTACGTGGCATGGTCACTATGTAGAACTAGAAGCATTGTCCTATCAATCAGTCGAGAACATGCGTTTTCTTTATCCATCCATCAATCAATCCATCGTCTAATATCCTACATATCTAACAAAGTATTTTAACTTTTAAAGTCATTCGAGACCCTTAAGGCATCAACCAATTCTATTCGATGATTTTGGTTGAGTCAAAAAAACTCGAAAAATATGATAAAATCATAAGACATAAAAATTGAAAAACTGTGAAATAGAAAAAGTGATTTTTCAAAGTTGTCAAAATTGAAAATGGATTTTTGTAAATTAAAAGCCATCGACAACATGAGAAACACCATGTAACTTTTATAACTTAATTCAAAGTAACAATAAAGATATCGAGTTTTGAAAATTTGACAAAAACATTAAAATTTACGTTTTGTTCTTAAAACTAAAATTTATGTTTTGATACGATGAGATTTGGACCTTAAAATCATTCCCAATGTTTCAAAATAGGGAGTAAAACCTTAATTTCATTAACGAACTTAAAGTAAATGGAACATTTACTTAAATATTTTTAATGAAATAAAGGTGGGAAACATACATATATACTGTAGGAAAATAACACAAAAAAAAATTAAAAATTTTCTCAACCTTTTCTGTTTTGACGATGATGACATTGAAGGCTGATGGTGTCGTCAACAAGTGTAAAGGCCAAACAATTTTTTTTTATCTCAAATTTTTTTACTAAAAATCGTCGAAACTTAATACAATCTCTTCACTACTCATAACATACTCAAATTACATCAAATGAACTAAAATCAATCGAAAATAATCACACAAACATGATTTAATTCATTCAAATATGCATGAATTTAGCGAAACAATCAATCTATCTATCGAAGATCGTATGGATTTTCAATGAAATTATCGCATAACTAGAGGGTAAAAGGGAAGGCATCCTAGCTCGGACTATTCTCGACAGTTGAACAGAGTTTAAGGATCACCTCCGACCTATCTCAAAGGTTTTTCTCTGACAAAAATTAAAATTTCTAGCATATCCACGTGTAACCTTCGACGAGATAAACAACTTTCCTTTTTACGACGAAGCTCGAATCATTCTCGTTTGGCGTAGATCTGAATTGCAAATCTTGAAGAAAAAGGGTTGAGTTTTATTTGAAGAGAAGAATAAGAAAAATTAGATTTTTCTATTAGGGAATAATATTTATAACTTAAGTTGGGACGTACGCGTCATTTCGGGAGTTATTTTTTGAATGCCGATTCGAACATTCTTGTACTCTATTTTTGGTGATTTTTCAACACGAATCTAATGGTATGATCGGATTTCTAAAATTACAAATCTAAATTATCATTTACCTATTTGATAATTACTTGATGCAAAACTCGAGGATTTTCTAGATCCTTCTAAATCTATTGGTAAAGTTAATTTTCCTCAAATATTAGAAATTCAGGATCCATATTTTTAAATCAATGTAAAAATCTTAATTTTTCCTCGAGATGCATATTAAGATTTTCAAGTCATTACACGAGTAAATACTCTATTTTCAATATTTTTTTGTTATGGACCCAATTGTGCAATCAAATTCTAAAAATTTTTATTTTAGCAAAATTTCATTTTTTTAGCTCGGTCGAACTAGAAAATCGAGGATTTTGAAAATTTTCTATTTAGACTTGCATTTTAGCATGCTTGCAGGCTAAAGCATGTTTTTGGCTATTTTGAATCCAATAGTGAGATCAGATTTCATTAAAAATTATTAAAAAAAATTTTAAATTTTATCTTAAATCCCACTTTCAAAATTTTCTCAAAATTTTACTATGCATTTTTTCTCGATATACAAATAAAAAATTCGAGGTATTACAAATGAAAATTAAGTTAAGAACAAGAGAAAGCACCACTAGTGATTATAGTTACCTAGGGTTAGTATTTAAATTCATATCTAAGTTTTATCCTTCTTTTAACTCAACTCTAAGGGTATGGTGTGAGCTCATTGGGTTGAAAGATATAGCATGAAAGCTTAAATAACACAAAAGTTAGGGCTCTTTTACTCACTAATGTAAGAATTCATCTAGAGCTTTTATCCATTAGAGTTGGACAAGGCCTTGAAGAGAACCCAATAATCATTAAAGAAGTATAGAAGGATAAAGAATAAAAATACAACAATAAACACTAGCCCCTAGGCTTTCTCCTCTCACTAATGGAGGGAATTTAACTTATGATCATTGCAAGGAAAAAAAGAGAAGTAACAAAATTAGCATTTTTATTCATTGAGTAACCAAGGTACACAATTTGCTTCTTCTTAAAGAAATTACAGAAACTTGCAGAAATAAAAACTATCTTAAAATGGAAAATTACAAGAAAAAGTGCCAATGACACTAGAGGAGAGAAGAGAGATAGAGGAAGGGCAAAAGCCTAATCTTTTTCTATTTTGAAAAAGGGTCTATTTATAAACATTCGATGTTCTAAAAGGACTTCAATATAGACATCATCCTCTTTGAGCATATCAACTAGTGAGAAGCGAATAGATGAAATTTTAAGACACTCCAATTGAGATTCAATGCGCCACAATGAATAGTGACTGTACCACAATCATGATTAGACTTTTGGTTATTTAATTTTCATGGTTGCTTGATTGGTCCTCTAGATTGTAATGCACACTTCATTGGTTGATTTGGTGGTCCATTTTGATGGTTTGATATTTGATATGCACAATGAATACACGTAATCAAGACTTTCTGAAAATACTTTAATCTTATCCAATTAAGCCCATATAGCATGGTAGAACATGTCACGTGATCATTTGAGGCTTAACACGATTATTTACCTAATCTAATAAAATGGGACAGAAATCGAGATAAATGCCTGGGAAAAATGTGGATAAATCAGTGTTTTGAGACACTGATCAAACCCCAAACTTACCTTTTTCTAGTTCTTCAGAAAATAAGTTTTCCACTTTCGCAAGCATCTCGACTATATTTAGCGAATGCAGTAAGCCCTTAAACTACTAGGTTACTCCTCGTAGACTAGTTTGATGCA
Organism: Akebia trifoliata; assembly: GCF_017979445.1. Classification (NCBI taxonomy): domain Eukaryota; kingdom Viridiplantae; phylum Streptophyta; class Magnoliopsida; order Ranunculales; family Lardizabalaceae; genus Akebia; species Akebia trifoliata. The sequence continues at coordinate 30,465,584 of NC_141378.1, forward strand.
TGAAGGTTTCTAGAGAATATACCTGCAAAATTCTAAACAACTTTTTGTAGTAACAATGATCAAAATCAAGACTTATGTTAAAAAACATAAGTTATTTACGATTTGTCAATCATTTGTAAATAACACTGGTATATAGTCCCAATTATTATTCTCTATGAACAAATTTAGACTTACATTGATCTTTCAAATATGGCAATTTTAATTTAGAAACTTAAGAGATTGGTTTCATAGAATAAGTTCTAACCTTTTATCTAACCAAGAGTGGGTGAATTGACTTCGGTTTAATTATAAACTTAGCATTCTATCTGAGGTAGTGAGAAGTGTGGATATTCACTTTAACACCTCGAAGAAACTTTATCTGTGATATTCCAGTATACTGACGTTTTTACACTTGATGGCTTTCCCCTATTGAAACTCTAAACTCTTTTACTTTGATTCTTTTGAATATTTCTTTATTTTACGTTTCTAAGGATCTTTTTATTTTCTTGCTCTTTTTCTTTTAATATATTTTTAAGAAAAGTAGACAACCCTTTTCAAGGTAGTTTAATTCAATGGTTGTTGTTCAAGACATATTCAACCTAGTTCTGTTTTTCTTATAATTAGCCAACCAAATGAACAAGGAAGTGAGTTCATCAAACCCAAATTTTTCTAATACTTAAGGCAAAAAGAAGGTAAGCAGTTCACTCAATTCAACCTAGACTCTTGGTAACTTTATTAGAAGTAACTCAAAACTTAAGGTAAATTTACTCTAATATTTACTTTAAAAAAAAATATGGATGGGGACTCCAGATCAAAGCTTCCTACCAAAGACTGCTCTAAAATTTTTAACCAAGTACTTAAAGATACAAGTTAAGATCTTGAGCAAAATACAACACCAAAATATTTTTCAAAATTTTTCAAATTTTTCTATTTGTTTTTATGATTATTGGAATAGAAGAAAAATAGGTGGAAATCCAACCCATACAGCCACAAACTTAAACATGATATTGTCCTCAATATTTTAGAATTCACATGCAACTGAAAAAGGAAATGAAGTACATTCGATAACACTTGAAAATGATCCTATAGTCTTGTTGATACCAACACAAAGTATCCTGAAATGAGACAATATACTACTCACCACTGTCGTAGTGTCGATTGTATATGCCGTATTAATCGTGATCAGGTTGTATTATGCCAAGAGCACCACAAAAGATAATGTGCTCATAACCTAGGTAAATGGTTCCTATGCTATGTCGGATAAACACAGACCAGTTGTTTCTACCTACATTATGTAAACTAGCATAAGACAAAATAATTATTAAAAAAAATGATTTCAGAAAATACTGTCAAAATAAACTACTTTTGAAACAAAATAAGGGCAGTACAACATTCAGATAAATAGAAACACATAAAAACAACTACTAACAAAGAAAATCCTAATAACAATTCAAATACATAATAAATTGCCTAATGAACTACCTAATCCCTACAAGTTCTGCCCCTAGCTGTAGTCATTTCAAACTCTTGTACTCTCTCACACTATTTAGCCGCATTGAGTCATCGCTCTAGGGCCTTTTACCCTCTATAAAGCTTACTCATCTCCTTGAAAAGTTTTGTAAATGTCTTCTAAGGGGATAATGTTTGACATCATATAAGAAGGATGTGTCTTCAAAATCTGGGCTAGAAGATTTAGCCTCACTCGCTCTGGCCTCATTGAATTTTAGGTCTGGGTACACAAAATCATGAGGGCTTCCATGCTCTTCAAAGTGCTCAAATATCGACTACCACAAACCCCTGGCATACTGTGCAAAAGACAGTACACCCTTGAAATTTGAAAGCTAGATCACCTCACCATAGGGTGCTAGAACTCCTATCAGAATACCCATATGTCTCTCGAAAATCTAACAAATCAAGTGCGAGAAAATTAATGACTTTCCCTTCTTAGACTTGACACAAGCCTAGACCAAGGTTTCTAAAATGAGACGAGACATGAAAAAGGTAGGATCCCTGGTCTAGATCGCATGCATAATATAAAGATGTTTTGTGGAGAGCAACGTGTTGGCTCGAAAACTCTTGGATAATAACCCACCACTCTTTGTGCTAACGTGTTGTGTATCAAACTCCAATCGAGTGATGAGAAACTCAAATGGCTCATGGGTATGGCAAACACTATCCTCGATTTTCATAATTCTTAAAATCACAGTGATATCCTCAAAACATGTGACAAACGTAATGCCATGGAACTTGATGGTGAGCGAAAGAGTAAAAGGATTGCCCAAAACAATGGATGCATAAAATTCCCTTACTAACTCCTTGGAGTAAGTTTCAAATCTGGTGTAGAGAAAATTGCTACACCCTCATTTGACTATGGTCTCATGAAACCATGTGCCATTGACCTCTTGGAAGTATTAGCTGAAAATAGACTTTTCAAAAATTATTCATTTAGAAGAAGCCATGGATACCACTATACTCAGGATGACAAATTGATGACCAAATAACTGCGTCGCAATAGATCTTTGGCACCTCCCAACTTTTTTCATTTGGCCAATATCAGCCACCATCACTTTTTTCATCATCTTGACCCATGTTGACGTGGTGATAGTGGTCTCGTAGCTCCAGGGGACTGTTTGGTTAGAGTTATATGGAAATGATTTTGGTGAGTGTATGGTGATTGGGGATAGATCGGATTTTACATTGAGAATAAGAGGTGGCGGTTGTGTTTTGGCTATTGTGATTGTAGACACCCCAATTTGCACGAACCCATAGGAAAATCCAAATTTTCTCGAATTAATTTCGATTTAGAACTCAAGTTCTTCGACAGACCCACATTGCTATTTTGCATCATTTTCATGCATACATGCATCATCTCATATCATCGCATGCCCATACCTTGTCCCTAATCCACCTAAACCTATGCCCATCACCCAAACCCAAATCCAATTCCATATCCCAAACCCAAATCCAAGTCCATGTCCTAACCCAAAACCAAGTCCATCCTAAGCCCAAACCTAAGTCCACATCCTTAACCCAAAACCAAGTCCATCCTAAGCCCAAACCCAAGTCCATATCCAAACCCAACACCAAGTCCATACCCAAGCCCAACACCAAGTCCATTCTCTCACCCCTTCACAAGATGACACATGTTGATACCTCATAAGCCTCCAACACCCAATGCATCATCTAATTGGAGAGTCAACCTTTCTTTTGTGAAAACTCAAGAATGCCCTTATCAAAAAGTCTAGTCAAACCAAAAAGGTTATTTGGTCTTTGGTAATAATCCATAAAGGTGAGAGAACTTCCCATTATGCCCTCAAAAGGTGGGAATCTTCAAGTACATACATGGAGTCCTCCCATTGGTCCATTTAAAAAATATACTTCTACCCTTGCTTTATGAGTTATTTACAAATGAACCAAAGTCTACTTTTCACCTACCACTTCACCTTTACACATGTCATCCTCCTATTCACCCTCCCAAATGTGCTTTTGTTTTCCCATTAGTCCATTTCAAAACTACACTTCCACCCTTGCTTTATGAGTTATTTACAAATAAACCAAGATCTACTTTTTACCTACCACTCCACCTTTACACATGTCACTCCCCCATTCACCCTCCCAAAAGTACCTTTGTTCTCTCACCTCTATTTACCAAAAAACCAAGGATCAAAGCATGCTTTTAGGGTTTCTTCACAAATGTCATCTTTACCCTCATACAAATGAAAAATCCAAAAAGAAATTACATAAATCTCATGTCCATGTTCTTTATTTTTAGGGTTGGACCACTTTATCCCCAAAAGTTCTCCAAAAACTCTATAAATACCCTCATTTCCTATGAGCAAGGCATGCTCTCAAGCCCCCATCTCTCAACCTAAAACTCTACCAAATTCTCTACTCATCTCTCATCTCTCAACCCTTATCTCTCAACCCTCAACTACATCTTTCAAGTCCTAAGTCCATTACTCAAGTTCAAGATTCATTCAAGACTTCCAAGGGGACAAGGTGGGATAATAGTTATTTATTTGTTTTTGTTTCTATTTTGCATCTTCTTCTTCTATCCCTCTCTTTTTATTTTTAGAAGCCTTTAGGATGTAATGGAGAACCCTCCTTCATCCCGAGTAGATTGAACCTCAACCTTGGGCATGGAATGCTTGAGGCGGTTTGGTCGAAAGGATGGAGGTTGAAGCCTTTTTTTTTAACCCATTCTCATATCATGCATCATAATGTACACTATGCACACACATCACACATGTTGGCTATGATGAAGAAATGTGTAACTCTCTTGATGGGGTTAAAACACTAAGTTTCTAGCTAAACATGCATGCATTAAGGTTATGGATTTAAGGGTATTCCATCCATGGAATTTCTCTAAAATCCCAAACCAACATCTCAACTCATGCAAAAGTGTGTTGACACCATAGAATGTCTTCTTCCATAAGATATTTCTTATGTCAACACCAACATCAAATCCTCTTCTAATGAGGTACATACACACTATGAGCACCCACCCACTTCATGCATCTCATGCATTCTACTTGTTTATTTAATCTTTTTCCAAAAAATGGCCAAATATTAAGGTAACCACCTTAGGTGGAGAGAATGGGGTGCTTAATACCTTCCCCATTCTCTAACCGAATCCCCTTACTTAGATTTTAGGTAGACCATACATTTTCCATGATTGAGAGTCACTACAATGCCATAAAAAATGGTTTTCAAAAAAAAATTGATTCGGGTGCCCATTCACACCCATTTATAAAAAAGAATGGTGGCGACTCCAAACAATGTAGTATTGAAGTTCATGGCGAACATTTCATGTCTACAGTGATGATGGGAGGAGCTACTTGAGGAGTTGGTGAGGTGTAAAGAATGACGAATGGTAGTCGTGAAGTGTAAGGTATATGAAGGGGTGGTCAAGTCGTATATTGAGAACTTGGCGATATATAGGGTATAATAAGAGGCGGTTGGGTAGTAGTATTGGGAATTTGATGAATGAGATGGATGGTGAGGTCAGCCATTCTAAGTGACGATTGCGAGTTTCGAGGTGAATTTGTTGTATACTGATTGATGGTGTGAACTATTGGTGTTTCTATTTCTTTTGCTAGATGGATCTTGATTTTCGATCCGATGGGAGTTATCAAAGTTGATAAGTTAAAATCGAGTTCCCCAATAATGACATTTACCATGTGCCCACTTCCCCCTCTATTGTGGGTAGGTAGGGGGTTTTGGTTGATGTTTTGTTGTTGAGTGGAATTCACTGGTCCATCCATTATGAACGCTTTCTTGTCTATCAAATTTTGTACCTGGTACTTGAGTTGCCAGCACTTACTGTAGAGTACCCCAGTGCACCCATATGAAATTCACAAAACAAACCGGGGTTATACCCTGGTCCTTTCGCAGCCTCTGGATTTGGATGCCTTTTAACGAGATATTCTCCCCTGAGCAAGATCGAGAGTAATTCTGATAATGTCATTGGCAATTTGGTAAACACCCTGTCAATTCTATTAGGTCGTGCTTGCTAATTCTGTCCATATTGTGGTGCTGGCTGTGTTGGCATAACTTGTGGAGGAATCATTCGAAAGAGATTCTATGGCATTGAAGCCCAGGCAGCTCGAGGTATTGGCGTCCAAGGGATTTGTTGTGCTGGTGGCCTCTGAACTGGTGCCTAAATAAAGAGAGGTTAGCTAGGTTGTACATTGTTGACTTGAGTTTCCTCTTTCTTTTTAACAAAAGACACTGATTTCTTCTGTGTTGATGTTCCTACCACTGCACTTAAGGCTGTGAAGTCAAATATTAGATCGGTTCAGATCCCATTATCGACCCGATCTGCTACTTGTACCAAATTTGAAAAGGTGCATGTAGTGTGTCCCACCAGATGAGTATAAAAGGCATGCCCTAATATCGAGAAAACGTGGTGTTCATCTCTTGTTCAATCATCGCAGGCCTTACTTGCGAAGCAGACTTCTGCCATCTCTGGGCATACTCTTTCACCGTTTGTCTCTGTTTTCTCGTCATCTTAGCCATATCATTTCGATCCAAACCCACATCTGTGTTGAATCAATAATTGTGTCAGAACATGTCAGCCAAGTCTGCCAACGCTTGATAAGCGTATGGTATAATCCCGAAAACCATTTAAGGGTTGGTCCCGTTATGCTTCTTTGGAACAGTTGTACTAGCAGTCTGTCATCCTCGCCATATTGGCACATTGATCCACAAGAAAATTTGAGGTGAGACAGAGGACACCCAACACCATTATATTTCTCGAATTCTATGCATTTGAACTTAGCCGACAGCTGTGTGTTGGGGTAGAAGCAATGGTCCCTGAATCTTGTCCCCTCTAAAGTATTTGTGCCCTTCATCCGTCGTATTTCCTCTTGGAGAGATTCGATCTGTTGAGCCATTTTGTTGTCTGTAGCACTCTAAGCTTTGGGAGCCCTAAAGTCACACTCATCGTCTGGGATCACCACCGGAGGTGGTTGATTCTGTGGGATGTAGAGTGGAGGACCTTGATATACTAGCACAGTAGGAGGTGGTGTAGTTTGTTGATCTTGTCATAGTTGCTCAGGAAGTTCAAGATTTAACCCAGATGCTTAATGTTGAGCGGCTTGCGCTTGTAGAAAGTTAGTATTACTCAAAACAGCCATCAACATTTGTTCCTGTCTTTTCATTGTTTCTACTAGCTTCGCTATCATTGCATTAGTTTTGGCAACTTCATTTGTCACAGGTTATAGGTCCTCTGAGTTGCTCATAATTGATGTAGATCGAAGAAAATATGGAGGATTCTCAAGATGTTTGTACTTCTTGATAAGTGTCTCGAAACACTCAATATACACTCATTTTCCGGATATTTATCTGGATTTTTGTCCTTATTTTCCCATATTAAGATAATAATCACTATAAGCCTCGAAACACCATGTTGTATGTTAATTAGACTTAATTCTACATAAATAAATTCATTTACTAGATAAATCTAATTACGTGTGTTTTTTGTGTAGAAAATTAACATTTTGGAATCAAAATCTCAAGGCAAAAGTATTTGGGTCCACTTTGGAATGTCCTAATCCTTAACTCATGTTCTCATCTTTTGTCTTTTTGTGCAAAGAAAAGTAGAGGCTACTTTTGGACTCTTCTACACACATTTTTCTCTATAAATAGAGTTTCAATCTCTAAAGACTCTGTCCTTCCCCTCTTGGTTCTCTTATCCAAGACTCCTTTAATCTAAGGCTCTTAGCCTATTCTCTTCTAGTTATTTTCGTTTGGCTAAATAGTCTTGTAAGAAGTAATAATAGAAGAAGTTGTATGTTTCTCCATGAAATAAAGAAAAGTTCTTTCATCTCTTATCTTCCATCTCTTGTAATGACATTAGGCTAAGTTCCCCTCCATTGGAGAGTGGAAAAGTCTAGAGTAAGTTCTTATGTTGTTTCTAATTTCACGTCTTTCTTTTATTTAAAATGCTTATGAGTTCTCTTTAAGATTTCTTGCACCTTTTATTCTTAGTATAGATACTTTATGCTTAGATTAGATCAAGTTAAAGTATGCTTAAACTAGATAATTGATAGTAGGAAGTTTTCAAAGAATTCTACTTTGTTTATGTTCCCTCATTTGATTTTATTTGCAAAACTTTCCGATCTAAGGAGCTAACACCAAGCCCTTACGATTGAGTTATAAAAAGGTTAGAGACTAAGAATTGCTCATCAACATGTTCTAGGTAGATCCACCTCCAATGGTGTTTTAATTTCATAAGTTTACTTGCTTTTAATTTCATTTGCTTTAATTCATTTTCTAGTAATTTTACATCTTCTTATAAGTTCAAAAATATAAAGAAAAACAGTTTTAATTCCTTTTAATTAATTAGAATTTTATCCTCTTAGCTTAACTCTACTCCTCCTTTCTCTTGGGTTCGATCCCCTACTTGTCCCACAAGTAAGGTAAAAATAAGATTAATATTAACTCCGGTGAGAAAAACAACGATAGTCTCACCAGAATTTTGACGCCGCTACCGGGGAAATGTAAAGGTAGTAGTGGTAAGTTTTGATTTAAAATTCATTTCTTTCATTTTTTTTTATTTTTTTTTCTTTTGGTTTCTTTCTGTAAGTTCAAGTGTTCTTGAGGTTTTAAAAAAGAAGAAAGAAGAAAAAACATTGAAAAAAAAAAGACATTCCCATTTTCTTTTTCACCCTAGACAGCAAAACTTAAACTGACTGTAACTTTCTACTCCGATCTCCGATTAACTATTATAGTATATCAATTTGTGGTAGAACGAAATTTTCTATAAAATGTGACAAAGTAAACAAGATTTTGATAAGTCAGATTCTATTTTTGAGTCCGTTTACTATCATTTCTGCTAATATTTCTGTTTTACTCCTTGTAGGTAAACATTTTTTTCTTCTTTTCTTTCAATTTTCTTTAATCTTTAGTTAGGTTTATTTTCTGTTTTAGAAACTCTTTGTATAAGATTCCTTGTAATTTTTTTAATTATCTAAGAAGGCTTGGATTGTAATAGACTAAGGAAGGACGACAGGTGGACAATACCATCACGGCTCCTTAGGTTCGCACACCAAAATTGAAATTGGTGGCCTAAGTCGACTCAAACCATCTTCACCCCGTCTAGCGCGGGAGATAATCCTGAAACGCCCACGCCTCTCTATGCTAATGGGTTACTCCTTGTCTTTGTATGTTATTTTTTCAATTTGCACACACTTGGAATAGTTAATTAAGTAGTAAAGAACACCCTACTCCTAGGAATGGCATGATAAAATAGGGATTGCAAGTCATTACCAATTCCTTGCTCTAATTAGGATAATCAACTCACTAGTCATCCAATCAAATTAAATAAAATAAATTAGACTTGACTATAGGGCCCACGAACTCAATAGGAGAAATTTCGCTTCAAGTTGTGCCAATTGGGCTTATTGGTCATCTTTTGTATCTAGTAAGATCTTGCCCTTTGAGGGGATAGACTCAGTTTATTCAAGAAAAGAATGTGATTTAAGAGTGCCCTTGCTTATGCATTGTGCGCCACCTCCAATCTAAAGATCCGAATGATTCAAAATTGACTTCATAGAATCGGTTAGAAGGCTAGTTGCGCTATTTCTACCCAGTTAGGAGCTGTCTAGTTTTAGGCAACCTATTTAGGTCTAGTTTTTTCTTTTCGTGATTGTTTGATCGACTGTGTGATTTGCATTGTCATGAAGTTTAGAAGAGAATGTTGGATCTCATGCGTCCTATGTGATAATTATGGTCATCCTCCCGAGTGTTGTCTGAGTCTACCCATGTTTCGTGCTACGCAAGCCAATATGCATCATTTTCAAAATTCTTATTGGATGCCGACACCTAATTTGTTCGACCAACCATACTATGTCAAAACAAGTTCACTCAAGGTAGTCATTTTGATAATCATGAAGATTTTTATATACATGACACCTCGATGATGAATCAAACCATAATTCCCCAATAATCCTATGATTCTCAACATTTCTTCGAATATAGAGCTATAGAGAGTCAACATTCAATGACTCATTTTTGTCCTCTCCTCCAACTTCATTATTAGAGTCCTTGATGACTGAGTTGTTAAACCAACAACAACAGTTCATCCAACAATAACAGCTCCATCAATAATAACAGGATATAAGTCAAGTCTTAGCCAACATAGGAACTCAATTGAGTCACCTAGCGCTATCTTTAGAAGAAGGAAATTTTGATAAATTTGAAAATGAGGATATCTCCATCCTAGAAAATCTACCATTCTTTCAAAATAACCTTAGTGACCAGTTCTACGCTTTTGAAGATTTCGATGATTGTCCATCAATAATTGATAACCCCATCTCAATTGAAGTTCAAATTCAAACCAATGAGGTTACAGTTCCAACTGAAGTAATGATGGAAGTCCAACTAGGTCAGCTTACTGTGCCCTTAGACAAAAAAGACAATGGTCAATTTTCAAATGAGATAATCCCCGAGAGCCAACCAATGTGTCAAATTCCCAATAAGCTAATCAATTGTACAAATTTGACTAAGGAAACTGATCCACCATCAGAGAAAATTGTTGTTCAAGAAGAACCAAGGATGAACTCTAATTTGTTAGTCACACCAATTTCGATCACTACTGATCTTACCTCATACCCCATCCAGCCTATCCTTTCACAAGATTGTAAAGACCCTGCCTGTCTTACAACTTCCATTCTCTTAGAAAATATAATGGTGAAGAACTGTTTCGAAAAGGTGATGACACTAAAAACTGAGGATAAACTAGGGATGTTGATCATTTTAAAAAACATTTTCATATCCTAATGATGATCAAAATCTGTCTACTTATCATTTGGGGTGGGAAATCGATTGTCGTGTCTGTCAAATTAGATGTTAGGAAAATTCTTAAAAATCAGACTTTTTGATAGGTCCGACTAAAGACATTAAACTTAGCACTGCTTGGGAGGCAACCCATGTGCTTTTGTTTTAATAAGTAATGTAGTTAGGAAACAAACTTTCTCAAAAAAATAAATAAAAAATAAAAACTCTAACCCTAATCCCTTTCTTATTCTCTTCCTCTTCAAGACAACACTCAACCAAACAATTCAATCAGCGTTATTCGGACTGCAGACTGGTCAGCAATTGTTGATTGAGTAATAGAGATAGATGTTGGCCTATATTGAGCAGAAGAAGATGCAGGTCACTAAAAGTTCAGATTCAGATTAGGATGGGTTTCATTCTTAGATTAGAACATTTTTAGGTTGTTTTTTAATTCTTAGGTAGGATTTTATTTATGCAAAATTATTTTAAAAATTATAATTTTTATAACTTTTTTTCTTTTCAGATCAGTTGTAACAAGATTTTGCATAGTTAGCCCAATCCGTTTCGGGTGTGATCTAACATTTTTCTCTCTTTTCTTACTACGTGTATATTGAGGATAATATTTCATTTAGGTTTGGGGGTATTAGGTTAGCTCACAAGTGCATTGCATATCATTCTAGTTTAGTTTCACAAGTGCATTGCATATCATTCTAGTTTAGTTTCATATTTCATTTAAGTTTAGTTTCATGTTTTCAAAATAAAAAATAAAAAATTCAAAAATATTTAACACTTTCAAAATATTTTCTTCAAAATTTTTGTATGTACTTTTTACAAATGAATTTCAAATATCTGGCTCATGTCCTAACTTTTGATCATAAGTTCTTTTTGGTTGTTCCTCATTTAGAAAATCATGAAAAAATTACTTTGAAAAATTCACTTTTGATTGAGTACTTGGAAAAATAAAATTTTATGGAACAAGAGTTGACCCTCTTCTTTGTCTAGAGTGTTAGGAAAAACCTAGTCTAGTGAACTATGACTTCTTCGTTCTTTGGTTAGCTAGTTAGAAGAAAAACAGAACTGAGGTTAATATGACTTAGACAACAACCATAGGATTAAACTAGGTACCTTGAGAAGGGTTACCTGCTTTTTGTAAAAAGAACACCAGAAAATGGTGAAGTATGAAAAAGTTGAGAAAATAAAAAGTAGAAAGATGTGAAAAAGACCAAAGTACAAAAATGAAAAGAGTCCAATGAGACCAATTAGTTCAGTAGGGTGAAAGTTGTTAATAGTAAAAACGTAAGTAAACTGGAATATCACAGATAAAGTCCCTTAGAGGTATTAAAGTGAACATCTACACCTCTCACAATCTCAGACAGGATGCTTAGTTTCAAGTTAGAACTTAGGTAGAACCAAACATTCTTAGCAATTAGGAGGTAAAATCTTATTCCTTAAAAAGATGTTATTTTTAAAAAAGAAAAAAATCAGAAAATCGCACAAGCACTCAAGTTATCTTTAAAATTTTCTAAAATGAAGAATAAAAACTTAGAACTTTTTTCAAACGTAGTTGACCTTTGACTGATTTGTGAAATATCATTATGTTCGTCTTATATACTTTGATTTTGATTTTGATATTTCTGTAAAGTGTTGGAATTTTATCGGTATATTTTCTGTAAACCCTCATGAGTCAAACTCGTCCACTAGGGGGTAGTCTAGAGATTCAAGGGCTTGCTACATTCGCTAAATGCAGTCGAGGTGCCAGCGTAAGTGACAGTTTTATTTTCTAGGGACTAGAAAAAAGTAAGTTTAGGGGTGTGATGAGTGTCTAGAAACACTTATTATACACACATTTTCCGGTCATTTATCTGGATTTTTGTCCCTATTTTCCCATATTAAGGTAATAATCACTATAAGCCTCGAAACACCATGTCGTATGTTAATTAGACTTAATTCTACATAAATAAATTCATTTACTAGATAAATCTAATTACGTGAGTTTCTTGTGCAGAAAATCAATATTTTGGAATCAAAATCTCAAGGCAAAAGCATTTGAGCCCACTTTGGAATGTCATAATCCTTAACTCATGTTCTCATCTTTTGTCTTTTTGTGCAAAAAAAAGTGGAGGCTACTTTTAGACTCTTTTACACACATTTTTCTCTATAAATAGAGCTTCAATCTCTAGAGGCTCTCTTCCTCCCCTCTTGGTTCTTTTATCCGAGACTCCTTTAATCTAAGGCTCTTAGCCTATTCTCTTATTTTTTGTATTTTTATCTTCTAGTTATTTTCTTTTGGTTAAATAGTCTTGTAAGAAGTAGAAGAAGAAGAAGTTGTAAGTTTCTCCATTAAATGAAGAAAAGTTCTTTCATCTCTTATCTTCCCTATCTTACAATGACATTAGACTAAGCTCCCCTCCATTGGAGAGTGGAAAAGCCTAGAGCAAGTTCTTATGCTGTTTCTAATTTCATGTCTTTCTTTTATTAAAAATGCTTATGAGTTCTCTTTAAGATTTCTTGCACCTTTTATTATTAATATAGATACTTTATGCTTAGATTAGATCAAGATAAAGTATGCTTAAACTAGATAATTGATAGTAGGTAATTTTTAAAGAATTCTACTTTGTTTATGTTTCCTTATTTGATTTCATTTGTAAAACTTTTCGATCTAAAGAGCTAATACCAAGCCCTTACGATTGAGTTATAAAAAGGTTAGAGACTAGGAATTGCTCATTAACATTTTCTAGGTAGATCCACCTCCACAATGGTACTTTAATTTCATAAGTTTACTTGCTTTTAATTTCATTTACTTTACTTCATTTTCTAGCAATTTTACATCTTCTTATAAGTTCAAAAATACAAAGAAAAACAGTTTTAATTCCTTTTAGTTAATTAGAATTTTATCCTCTTAGCTTAACTCTACTTCTCCTTTCTCTTTGGTTCGATCCCCTACTTATCCCACAAGTAAGGTAAAAGTATGATTAATATTAACTCCGGTGAGAAGAACAACAATTGTCTCATCACTTCTTTAATTTGGCCACCTTGTGCGGTCAGAATACCAAACGTTACTATCTTGTTTACAAAAAAAATGCATGATGTTTTATTAAGTCTGGTAATTTATTCGAGATAACACCTAAAAGGAAAATTTTAGTTAGGTAAATTTAAAAAACATGGTTCGTCAGCGCGAAGCTGGATCGTTTGAGAAAAAATAATTACATTAACACGAAACTAGCATCAGTACGGAGCCAGCATCAACACGGAATTGGAAGAACATTTTGAAAAAGAATTACCTCAGTCGAAGCTGGTATCGACATGGAGTCGGTATAATTAAAAAGTGTATCAGTACGGAATTGGTAAAACATTTTGAAAAGAATTATATCAGCTGAAATTAGCATCAACACGGAGTAGGTAAAACATTTAAAAAATCATTACATCAATCGGAGCTGGCATGGACACGGAGTTAGTAAAATATTTGAAAGAAAATTACATCAGTCGAAGCTGGCATCGACACGGAGCCGGTATAATTAAAAAGCGATTACATCAGATGAAGCTGTAGACACCCCATTTTTGCACTCGCCTAATTAATCAACTCGTCAACCTGATCGCAACGATTCCCAATGATGGATGATTATTCCAATGCTTTATTTTATTACTAGATATGTTTCAGAAATTCGAATGAGATATCTCAAACTAACAGAACTATAGAAACCATACTACCCTAGGAAAAACAAGTAAAAATCTTAAAGTCCAAAACATCGATTATTCCAATATTCCCATTGAATTTCTTACGAAAAATCGATTCCAAAACATCCTGGAACATTGAAAAACAACTTAACACGCAAAAAGTCCTCTTCGAAGGCAAAACGGTAATTTTATAATTTTAATAATTAAAATTTCTAAAATTAATAATTAAAATATTAATTAATGTAAAGTGAAATCTTAATTAAAATCTTAAAGTCAATTAAGTAAGACTAAAGTCAAGATCTTTAGTCAATCAAGTAAGACCAAAGTCAAAATTAAAGTCAATCAAGTAAGATTAAAGTCAAAATCTTAAAGTCAATCAAGTGAGACTAAAGTCAAAATCTTAAAGTCAATCAAGTAAGACTAAAGCCAAAATCTTAAGTCAATCAAGTAAGACTAAAAGTCAAAATCTTAAAGTCAATCAAGTGAGACTAAAAGTCAAAACTCTAATAGAATTCTAATTAAACATTAATTATATTTAAAACAATTTTAATTAAACTATAACTGTACCTAAAACAATTCTAATTAAATTATAACTCTATTTAAAATAATTCTAATTAAACATTAACTCTATTTAAAACAATTCTAATTAAACACTAACTCTATCAAAACAAGCACTTAAAAAATCTATAAATAGGGGTCCCTACAACCTATTTTCGTATGAAAAAAAAATCCTAAAAAAAGTAGGTCAAAAAGCTTCGCTAGCCTCTCATAAACCCTAATTTTAAAGTCCCAACTCCTTACCTAACATTTATACCCCAACTTTAGCTCAAAAAACACCTAGAAACCCTTCCAAAACACCCCAGAAATTCATAAAAAAATTAGAAAAATTCAGAAGGAGATACTTTATTTTGGATATCCGAAATGAATCCGGTGACAGAACGAAGCGATGAGTGCTGTACGAAGAACTATTCTACTAGATCTGAGGGAACAAGACCGTTGTCTTCGTAAAGGTAAAGATTTAAATTTTTTTTTATTGATTAGGTCTTTTTAGCAATGTAGTTCTATTTGGAAATAAGTAGAGACCAGCGTTTGCTGGGCGAGGTTGGTGCCTAACACCTTCCAACCCTGTAACGTGATCTCCGGACCCATATTTTCTTTCGTAGATTAGTGTTATTTATCTTTTAGAGTCAAAGTTTGATTCTTAGACCGTAATAACTAGGTGGCGACTCCCAAACCTCAAAGGTCAAAAGCGGATCTGCGCACCCCGCAGATCGAGGGCACTTTCAGAAGCTAGCATCAGCACTGAGCTGGCATCAACACGGAGTTGGTAAAATATTTTGAAAAGAAAATTACATCAGCACAGGACTGGCATCGACACAGAGTCGGTAAAATATTTTGAAAATAATTACATCAGTCGAAGCTAGCATCGACATAGGTCGGTATAATTAAAAAGCGATTAAATCAGCATGGAGCTAGCATCAACACGGAGTTAGTAAAATATTTTTTAAAAAGGGAATTACATCAGCATGGGGCTGGCATCGACAGAGAATCGGTAAAATATTTTGAAAAAGAAATTGCACCAGTCAAAGTTGGCATCGACACGGAGTCGATATGACATTTTGTAAAAGTAGATTTAACTGAAACAAGTTGAGTTGGAAAAATAATTGAATTCACTTTAATTGTTTGATTGGTTGTCATCCTTGTTAGGTCACTGATGGACTTGATTCGAAATCGGATATGGGTCGTGGACCCAATCTGAGATGGATATGGGTCGTGGACCCGTTTCGAAGTGGATATGGATCGTGAACCCATTTGAGGTGGATTATCAATTTCTGTGTTACCCCTTTAATAACTTTTAGTGAATCCTGAAATTGAATTGAATTTTGTACACCAACCCATTAAATAATTCATTTATGCAATGATCATTCACAAAAAAGCTGAAGGAAAATAATTTAGTGAACTATTGAAAATTATTGAGAAATAAGATTTTATTGAATAACAACTTCCAATAATTCTGACTTAGATTATTCTTTACATAGACGCTTGGCTTTGTTTTGATCGTCATCAGGATTGCTAGGACAATTAGGTTTGCTTCTTTTGGTTCTAACGATTAGCTCTTTGAACTCTACTAATTCATTTGAATATCCTAAGGTGCGTTTGTTCCAAGCCTTCTCGATAAGATGCACTAACTTTTCTGTCAATGGTTCAGGAGGAAAGAATTCTTTGTGTTGAGGCAGCGAAAACTCTATAGACACTCCGTACTGTTCTGGAATCAAGGCAGGTTGGTAAAAAAATGTCTCCTCCAACCCAATCAAACGGACATAATAGGATCCTTTGGTACCTAAAATAAGGTTGTCAACCATCCACCAAGGGCATCTCAAATCAATATGACGGGCAGGACGATAATCCAACCATTTGCTCCAGGCCTTGATTGAGTTGTGACGCACTAATATGTTTCTTTTGAAAAAATGCTCTGGCCTATACTCGAAGGTTGAAGGAATGTCCACAACTTTAAGATGATCGCAAAGCCACATATAAAGTAAGTGAGGGCTTCCTTTGTAACCTCTTCCCTCACCATTTTTTATGGCATCTAGACCTGAGAAGGTTTCAATTAGAATGAGAAGTACAGGATTGGCTTTTCTTAAGAGTTGGGAAGCTATGTCTATGAAGGATTTAGGGACAATTTGACCATCACTTTTGGAGGTCAGTATGTATTGGACTAAGATTCCTAAACACAAACGATAGTCTCTAGTGGCTCGCCAGGCTTCTGGTTTTACATTGATGGGATGACTACTAGAGTGGTATGGACTCAATAAAGGTACTAAATCCAATCTTCCGTTATGGACTAAAGCCTTGGCTTCTTCTTTTGAAATGTTTAGGCCTGTGGCAAGGTCACTAGAATATCCTGTCTTCATTAAAGGCCTGACTAAAGGACCTGAAGTAGATATCCCCATGATGTCACAATAATCCTCATGAGTAGGACACAAGTGCATATGCCCAATGTGAAAGATATGAAGATAAGGGTTCCAACGCTTAGCCATAGCGCGCAAAAGGTTCCAAACTATCTCAAACTCGTGGAAGTACAAAGCACCTCTCAACATGAATTTTCCAAAGTTGAATTTCTTTACGGTGTGCATTCCCGTGATGGTTGTTTTGACCAACTGGTTGATTGGGTTATTGCCAGCAGCTAGCATCCTGAGTTGACACAAAAGAGTATTTCAATACATTTCCAAGGTCCATGCAAAACATATCTTTGTAAGTCTCTTTTTTTGCAACAATAAATCTTTTGTAAATAATTTTTCCTTTTCTTTTGAAAAATATTTTTCTTCTTTTGAAATGGGTTGTGACCCAAATTAGAAAAGAAAAAAACTTGAATGTTATTTCAACTTAAATGGTCCGGCCCATCGTGATCGTTAAATCGAGCTGAACTGGGTCATTATGAATCACTGCCATATTTAAAATGGATTCTTTATTGGGTTGGTGCACCCATTGATATAATAGTTTTGAATCAGGTTGAACAAATAATTTGATTATCTTGAGGACAATACTGTAACTTCCTGATATCACTAATTTGTAATGTTCATTTTCGATAAGCAACCTGGGAACACCCATGATAAGTTTGAGTCGTGACTTATAAGAAGGTTCTTAGACTCAAGGTTTAGTATGTGCAATGCAATTTATCTGGCCACCCTTACCCAAATGCACTTATATACCTCTCGAGCGTACTCAATCAGACGATACGTGGTGACTTGGTTTGATATACTGTATAGGTGATAATCTAAGACTCCAACTCAAATCTCTAAAGTCAAAAACTACCAATTTAATCCCCAGTTGAGAGGTGGCGCACGATGCTGAGTAAGGGTACTCTTAAGTCACATCTTGTCTAGAATAGACGTCGTCTATCCCCTTAGTACCGTAGTACAGTAGGGCAGGATCTCGCTTAGGCACGGATTTTAACCAAGAAGTGCAATTGGTGAACTTAGATTACTTTGATATATCGTATATGTATGAGTCTAGGGTTGTAGCTTTCATAAATGATTTTAGCATCCCGCGAGGGGACCGACCACGTACTAGTATTGCGTTGGCAATCGGGACATGTGACCGTGTGGCTTACAATAGGACAAAGGCTCAGGTCACTCCAGCATGGGTGCATCGATATACCTTTTAGAATCACCTGATTAAACGGTACTGATGCCCCAATTTTATATACTAAGTACATGACTGGAGTTGTGATTTTCATGAATGACGTCACATCTCTGAGGAGACCGGGCCACGTATTAGTACCACGTTGGCTATTAGGGACATGCAAGCGTGCAGTGCAATAAAGTAAACGTGCTAGTGGTATGTGCAAATAGGATAAGGTGTGCCCAAGGCATTTTCCAGATGAATGGACCCGTGGGCCAAATTTAACCATCGATACATAGATGTCACATAAATCAAAGAATATCAAATCCATCACATCCAGATTAAGATCATGTAAGCACATTAACATATACTTATAGAGACCATGGCTTTTCAGATAATTAATCAACAAAAATAACACATCCATAGTTAAGCATCGACCACTCAATTTTTATTTTTAATTTTATTTTTTAATAACTTTTTTAAAATTAAAAAAAAATGAATAAACTAACATAAAAAAACTTCTCCTTTTTTTTTCTTTTTTGTCCAACCGAAGATTGTTTTGGATTTCCATTTTGATCAATCAAAAGGTGGCGAGCGGTATACCCTAAGTTTAATGAAAAAGTAATCCGTTTAATCTTTTAAAGCTTTAAAACTCAAAACAAAAATAAAGTCCAAGAGGAAAGTTGCCAAGCCTGGCGTAAGGAACAAACTGAGCAAAAAAAAATTTTAATTTTTTTAATTAATTTTTTTTTACTCATTTTGAAGCACATTACCTCTGGTTTTTGGCTTGGGCCAATTTTTTTTTCTCATATTTTTTTTTACTCATTTTGTATCCCAACAAGAATCCGAACAAAAATGTTAATGAAAACGATAGTAAACGAACTCAAAAATCAATTTTGACTTGTCAAAATCTTGCTGACCCTATCCTATTTGAGAAAAAATTTTGTTCTACCCCAAATCGATATACTATAATAGTTAATCGAAAATCGAACCAGAAAATTACAGCTGGTTTAAGTTCTGTTGTCCACTTGGCAAAATAAATAAATAAACATTTTTTTTAGTCTGAACTAAAGTTACATTGCCTTTCGTTTTTGGCTTGGGCAAAAAAAAATTTATTATTTTTTTATGATATGCATGAATAACAAAAAAAAAGTAATCGGATAACTAAAGAAAAAACTGAATTTCTCCCTTTTACCCAAGGGAGTAAAAAAAGAAAAAAAACATACCTAAACAACAAACACAACAAAGTTAGCTTGCAAAAAAGAATATTTTGTATATCTTTTTTTAAAAGGAAAAAAATGATCGAGTTTACACGAAGGTAGAGCTTACAACTACCCACTGGAGTCGCCAAGCTGAGGACACGTAATTTATTCATATTTGAATATATCAACCACTTTGAGGGGGGGTTTGGAGTCGTCACCATTCATTTTAGAAAATGGTGTGAATAGTCACCCGGATTGTATTTTTTTTAAAATGTCATTTTTGGCATTTTAGTGACTCTCGTACGGATATGACTCATTTGGTCCAACTTTTAATTCAAGGTAAGGAGCCTCATTTTATAGAGTAGGTAAAGTGTTAGGCACCCTACTCCATCCACCGTTGGTGGTAACCTTGAATTCAGTCCATTTTAAAATAAAGAAGAAAAAAAAAAGAGTTGGAAAAATCCGACATGTACCCTCGAAGATAAGGGACTTGGATATTTGTTCAAATAGTTGAGGGCACCCTTATTAAAAAAGGGGCCCCTTTTATGATTCAAACCATTTGTAGTGTGTATGTATAAGTGTAGAGAGGAGGAGAAGTAGAAGAAGGAAGTGGGGAGGATAGAAGGGGAGTGATCCTTGTCCAAAGTCCACATTGTTCTTCTTGACTTTCTTTGACTTTCTTCAAAGGATTAGTCTTTTTTGACTTTTTTAAAGGATAAGTCTTCTTTGACTTTCCTCGACTTACTTGAAAGAATTGAGAGTTGAGAGAAAATTGAGAGTTGAGTATTGAGGGTTGAGAATTGAGGTGAATTGATAGTAATGAGGTGAGTTGAAAGTAGAGAATTTTTTAGATTGAACTTTTTTCAAATTTTCATTAAGTAGTGAAAGTTGAGAATGAGGGAGTTTTATAGAGTTAGAGAGTTATTTTTAGGGGTAAGATGGGGTGAAATGTTGGGAAAGTAGAGAATGGCATGAGTTTTAAAGGTGGGGGTATGAAATTTAGAGTTAGGATAAGGATAGTTGTGTAATGAAGGTAAATGGGTGATTTTTGACCCAAATGATTTGGATCATACCCAACCCATTTGAGTGAAATGTTTGGTGAGGTGAGGTGATGGGTGTTTAAGAAGGTGGTTGTGATTGAGTGGTGTTAGGTATAAGAGAATAGATGTAAGAGGGTGAGGGAGATGGTAACATGTGGCAAGATGTGTGAGGTTAGGGATTTAGATTTAATTGATGGGAGAGAATGAGTGTTTGATTTGAGAGGAGGGGTATAGGTTTAAGTTATAGAAATGGGTTTGTAGGTAATGATAAGGGTAGATTAGGGAAGGTGATGGTTGGTTAGTAAGGAGTGATGATAGTAGGTTAGGGGGGTGTGGGTTGATGTGATTTTTTTAGAGAAAAAATAATGGGGTAGTTAATTTTTTAGAGAAATGAGATGGGAGTTGGTGGTTTGATGAGGGAGGTGAGATGGGGTGATGACACGTGTCATTTTTTATGAAAAAGTGATGATTGGTTTGATGTGGGTGGTGGTTTGTGGGTTAGGGTTATGGGTTGGATATGTGGGTTTGGGCATAGTAATGTTGGGCTTGGGTTTTAGGAATTGGTTGGGGTCATTTTTTATTGGATTTTTTATGGTGGGTAAGTTTTAGGGTTTAGGTAAAATAGAGTTGAACTTAGGTTAAGGGAGGGGAAGTGAGAGATTGATTTAGGAGAGTTGAAGGTTTATGGGCCTTGGTGAGCTTAGGGTATATTTTATTCGGGAGCGGAACGGTAAAGGTTATGGGAGGTGGTGGGTATCCCAAGTCTCATTTTGCATTTATTTATTCTTTTAGGGATTTTGGGGATCATTGGATTGATCAAAATGCCACGTGTTGGCAAATCAGGCTTTTTAGGCCCATTGGTGAATTTATCGAAAAATCGAGTATTTTTGCTTTGAGAGCGAAGCGGTGAAGGTTGGAGAGGGGTAGGGTAAGTCAAGTCCTTTTGGTGGGCCCATTAGACCACTAGGAGGTCTCAGGGGCCTCGGTTCGATTAAAATACCTTATTTAAGTGATTCTGGCTTTTGAGGCTCGTTAGCCAATTTTATTAAAAGATTGTTATTTTTGGGCCCTTTCGAGTGGGCGCCTATTCAAATTGGGGTATCTACACACATTTTTCTCTATAAATAGAGCTTCAATCTCTAGAGAAACCCTTCCTCCCTCTTGGTTCTCTTATCCAAGACTCCTTTAATCTAAGGTTCTTAGCCTCTTCTCTTATATTTTTGTATTTTTATCTTTTAGTTATTTTCTTTTTGCTAAATAGTCTTGTAAGAAGTAGAAGAATAAGAATTTGTAAATTTCTCCATGAAATGAAGAAAAACTCTTTCATCTCTTATCTTCCCTCTCTTGCGATAACATTAGGCTAAGCTCCCCTCCATTGAAGAGTGAAAAAGCTCAGAGCAAGTTCTTATGTTGTTTCTAGTTTCATGCATTTCTTTTATCTAAAATGTTCATGAGTTTTCTTTAAAATTTCTTGCACCTTTTATTCTTAATATAGATACTTTATGCTTAGATTAGATCAAGATAAAGTATGTTTAATATAGATAATTAGTAGTAGAAAATTCAAGGAATTCTACTTTGTTTATGTTCCCTCATTTGCTTTCATTTGCTAAACTTTCTGATCTAAGGAGGTAAAACCAAGTTCTTACGATTGAGTTATAAAAAGGCTAGAGACTAAGAATTGCCCATCAACATGTTCTAGGTAGATCCACCTCCAATGGTACTTTAATTTCATAAGTTTACTTGTTTTTAACTTCATTTACTTTGGTTAATTTTCTAGCAACTTTAAGTCTTCTTGATAAGTTCAAAAATACAAAGAAAAATAGTGTTAGTTCCTTTTGGTTAATTCGAATTTTATCCTCTTAGCTTAACTCTACTCCCCATTTTTCTTAGATTCGACCCCCTACTTGCCCCACAAGTAAGGTAAAAGTAAGATTAATATCAACTCCGGTAGGAAGAACAACGATAGTCCCACCTCTAAGTCATACACATGTCCAAGTCGATTGAGTGGTACCATGCACAAATCACCATGCGGGTGCTACCCAGCAGCAAGGCAGGTCAAAACAGAGATCTCCCTAGTTTGGCTAGAAATGCAGTATAGCACTGAATAAGACCTGATCTGTCAAGCATGGCAAACTTAGTCAAAAAATACCCGTAATCCTGATATGTGCACGTCAAGCTCAGAGATCTCGGAGGAGATCTCCCCAATATAGTATATCAGAGATCTTGGAAGTCTAACCAGTTCTTTAGATTATTCCTCTACTTCTCTAACTTGAGCTTCGGAGTGATTTTGGCAGGTACCACACCGGCACAATCAGGGAAGTGACAGGAGCGACTTCGGATCCGTAAGGCATCATCACCACTCACCGGATTCTAACCACACAGTAATTAATTAGTAATATTTTTAATTATATTATTTGTAAGGAAAGATAGTTCAAATTCTATAAAATCATCCAAGTGTTATCACTAAATATCTAGTGATGTGGAAAAAATTATTTTCTTGATCGATAAGTTAATTTTCTAATGATTGCATTCTATGCCAAAAGCTTTATGATGTGATACTAGAAAGAAAATTTTGAGCCATGACATTCTCCCCGCCTTCATTTGATTTCACCCTCGAAATTAGATCCAACCTAATTTGACAAACAACTATAGGTAGATAGCTTGGAATTTTCATCCCTACATTCCCAAGTTGCTTCTTTTGTGCTTGGATTTCCAAGTGTTTGCAGTCATATTCTGGAAAAGTTTTAAACTTAAAAGTTGTGGAGTTTTTTCGTTTACTTTCACGTCACTTTAGTTTCATTCAAAAATTTGATCGAATCAAATTTATATGATTTCTACATTGTACATATGTCAGGAATCACAATACACAATTTTTTAGTTAAAACTTGTATTTTGGAAAATTTTATTTAAATATATTTAAAATTAAATAATTTAAATATTTTTTTCAAAAATCTTAACCTTTAATGTTTGATATAGACTCTAAAACGATCTGTAATGATTGTTTTTTTAGATCACTCAAATTGGAGTTTTCTAACTTCATGAGTAATGGTAGGTAAGAAAAAATTGATTTTTTTATTTTTTTAATATTTAGTATTTGCATAATTTATGAACTTATTCTTAAGCATTAAATGGATTTCTTTACGATTCTGAATTTGTATTATGGGTGTCAATACAAAATTTGATTGTTTTTCATATTTAAATACTTAGTGTTTGGTGTATTCTAGTTATACAGATAATACTTTTACATGTGATCTTTTATACATCCAAGTTTTAAGGGAGATTCCGTCAAAATTTAGGGAAAAATTACAATATCTTGTGTTTAAAAAGATATTATAACAATGTTTTGTAGTTAATAACTCAGACAATATATTTTAGGGCTTAGTAATTAGATTGGTAGAGATAAAAATAGTAACCAGTACTTATAAAGGTATCATATTCCTTTTTCTAGAGACTGTGATGGTTTCCAAACACTAATCTATCTTAAGAGTACTTCTGACAGCTTTTCTTAGAATCTGTATCAAATAAATATCTTAAAGTACTTCTCAAGATCTTTCAAATAACACTTCAACTACAACTTTATTTCGAAGTACTACAAGCTCCAACATCCACACAAGCCCTTGCCTGGAGTCTTGAAAAGGACAAACGAGTGTTATTTGCACTAGGTCACTGGCATAAATGGGTCAGAATTGACCTGAATTCAAGTGATGCAAAAAATCAAATTAAATAAGGCATCAATGGGTCAGAATTGACCTGAATTCAAGTGATGCAAAAAATCAAATTAAATAATGTAAAGGGTAAAATCAATATTAGAAACGTGTTGCAAATAAGACGAATATTGGTCACATGATAGATTTAATACGTATCTCGAGGGTTGATTGGTATTTCTACTTGGGTGCGAAGCCAAGGCAATCAAGAAAGACATCATCCAACTCCACTCTCCTGAACAACAACAAAAAAAACGAAACTTTGAAGCAAATTGAGATGTTGTGTCCTTAAATAGAAAGGGAACTTTCTCCCATGCAAGCAAACATCTTTATTCGTAGTGAAGGAGTAAGAGGGAAATAATCCACCTTTTCTTGCATCAAATCCTCCTACTTTTCATGTCTGGCAAGATAAAGATGGGTCCCTTTCTAAATAAGCCATCCTTCTCGAGTATTTTGAATTATATTTTATTTAGTTAAAAATGTAAGTTTATTCAAAAATAGAAAGTCTACTAGGGAATCTCTATTTTAGAAGAATGATAGATTTGAATACTGGAGGAAAAATCCCTTGAAAGAGAGGAGATTGATTCATTCCATTAGGGTTTAATTTGATCTTTTATATATGTATAAAGAGAGCTACTATGTAACAAAAAAGATGGGCTTGGAGGAAGGAAAAAACATAGGAGGCCAGGTTTTTTATAGATCTTTGTAATGGCTTCAAGAATAGTGGAATGACAACCTCGTGAATAAATCTTGTGTTTTGTCTTCTCTCCATTTTTTCTTTTTCTTTGATTATTTTTCTTTATGATTTTTTATCGTTCATGTGCAATAAGAACAATAAAGATTGATTGTTTAGGATAAATCTCGAGGAATCAATGGTGTAGACACCTCGATTTGAACGGGCCCTCACCTGAAAGGGCTAAAAAACAGTAATGTTTCAATAAATTCGACCAACGGGCCTCAATGGCCCGAATCATCGAAAAATGATATTTTCGCCGAAACCCAAGCCACTAACACCTCTCAATGGGTTAGTAGGTCCACCAAAGGGATTCGGCACACTCCTATCTACCCCGCTCCATGCAAAATATCGATTTTCCAACAGAAGGGGCCAACGGGCCCCTAAGGCCCAAAACATCAAAAGTGGTAACTTCGGTTAAATCAATGCTCCTAAGACTACCCCATGGTCTCGAGGACCCACAAGAAGGGTTGTGACCCATCCTACAGCTGTTCAACATCATCGCTCCGCGCTTACATACAAAAATTGATAAATTTCCCAACGGGCCCAAAAGCCTGATTCGCCAACACGTGGCATTTTGATTAAATAAAAGATTTCAAAAAATCAAAAAAATAAAAATGTGAGACTTGTGATGCCTACCCATCACCCAACCTTCACCGTTCCATCTCCAAATCCGCAAACACCTTAAACCAACTCCAGGCCCACAAACCATTAACTTTTTTAAAATTTTTCACCTTACCCCTAAGCTAAAAATCAATCCTACATCATCCAAACCCTAAAACCAATCTACCTTATCAAAATCCAATCCAAAATGAGCCTTATCCAATCCAAAACAACCTACAACCCTTCTAAACCCAAGCCCAATACATTAAAAGCCCATAAACCACTATCCATACTCAATTCACTATCCAACCCATAACCTCAACCCATTACCCACATCAACCAATCAACCCCTCAACATCAAAAGATGACACTTATCATCACCACCCTTCACCTCCCTCATCCAATCACCCACTCCCATCACCATTCTCTAAACAACTCATCTAACCCATCTCACCTCTCTCCAAAAACACCTCAACCCATACCCTACCCTAACCTAACCTATCCCCATCCTCTAACATCATCAATCACCCACGTCACCACCCATACCTCTACCCATCATCTTCCTTAAAACACTCCAATAAAATCAACTCAACCCATACTTCATTCATCATCAATCAACTAACCCATTTCTCTCTCTCTAATCAAAACAACCCCCATCAACCAATCAACCAATCTCATTCCTCACTCTCTCATCATGATTGCCACATGGCATCATCTCCTTTATTCTCCCAAAAATCAACCAACCAATCTCTTACACTACCCATCCCTCCACCCTACCCTTTTCATCAACCTAACACTCATTCTCTAAACAACTCTCTTACACCCCTACTCCTCCCATCAACCATCACTCATCTCATCCCACCCAACACTCTACCCAAATGGATTTGGGTAGGATCCAAACCATTTGGGTTAAAATACAATCCATTCTCATTCTTTACAAAATTACCCCTAAATTCACTCCAAATTTCATACCCCCATCTTCTAAAAATCATGCCATTCTCTATCCTCTCAACCATTCACCCCATTATACCCCCAAACCTCCTCCAAACACCTATAAATATCTCCCCTCTCATCCCAAAAAGGGTTACACCAAGTCTCACAAGAAAAATATTTTCTCTACTCCTCTCTATCACTCTCTCATACTATCTTCTAAAAAAGGAAATTTCATTCTCATATTACACTAAGGGTTTAAGAAGCATAGAAGAAGAAGGAAGGAAAGAAAAGAAAGGAGAACCTTGAAGCTACAAGGTGGGTCTTAAACCCCCCCTCTCTCTCTCTCTAACCTTCTACTCTTCCCTCTTCTAACACCCCCTTCTTCTATTTTATTTTACCCCTTTTGATGATTGGACCCCAAGGCTAAGGTTCATAAGGGTCATTTCCATTAATGAAATGACCCTATAATCAAGCCAAAATTAAATCCCTACTTAGGAAACAAATGCACCCACGTGGTACAATTTTCACTTTTTTTTTAAAAATCAAAGTAGCCGAATTGTGTAGAGGTTACCGCCACTTGGCGGGGAGAAAAGGGTGCCTAACACCTTCCCTTCTCTCCAACCGATCCGCTTACCCAAATCTCAAGGTTTGACCACCCCTTTATCCATTGTGAGTCACTAAAATGCCAAAATACCATTTTAAAAAAATGTACCTCGGGTGACCATTCACACCCACTTCCAACTTGAATGGTGACGACTCCAATTTTTAGTAGTTGTGGCCGTCGTAATGACGAAAACCACGTAGCTACAGCTGGCGACTCCACTGGGGACTTTGGTTCATCCCTCGTGACAACTCGGTTGTTAAAAAAAAAAAATAGATTTTTATTTTTATTTTTATTATTCACTAACATTATTTGTTGGTTGCTTATGTGTTAGTTGTTTTCTTTGCTTGATCAAGATTGTAATATCTATTTACTTTCGTTCCTTTTGTTACATATTTGTAAGGGGGTCGATGAAAAGAAATGAAAAAAGAATGCACATGTGCACTTGCAAGCATAGCCTCACTTCCAAGCCACCCTACCCCCCATGTACATAGCCCCGATGGTTAGTAGTTCTACGGTTTGAGATCGTTATTTCAAGTGTCGGGAACGAACACATCAAACCCGATCACCAACCAACGACGTGTGTATTTCGGTATGCATTGAGGTTTGAAGATCGGGTAGCCGTGAAGCCACCTATTAAACTCATGCATATGCCCGGCTAGATGAGCTAGGACACAAAATTGTAATGTTACATCGACCCCCAAGGCAAAGTTGTACGTGTTTGATGTATTCGGGCCTCGAAGCCCAAAGAGGCACACGTAGACCGTAGGATTTATCTTTGTTTCTTTCTCATCTCCCCTTAGGTAAAGGGGAGGGAATGCTTGTTGCATCATGTTCAAAAAAGAAAAGAAAAACAGTGAGTAAGGGACTTAAAACAGGGAGACATGGAAAAATAGGGGCAAAGAAAACAGTTCTGTGAATTTCCAGAAACTGGATTTCTTTCTGGTCCGTGTCCGTGACACGGATGGACAAAAATGAGCATCATCCGTGTTGGGAACACGGTTGAAACAGTGACTACTTTACCCGTGTTTTGAGCACGGTTGAAACTGTAAATGTCTCATCCGTGCCCAAAACACGGATGACAGAACAAGAATTACATCCGTGCCACTAACACGGACCAGAGTGAACTCGACGTTGCAAAATGAACTCGACAGTCCATGTTCGAAGGGTCCCACTCACAATCGATCAAACGGTAATGGTACCCCTAGGAGAATCCTAGGTTTTGGGGGCAAATTAAGTAAGGTGGGTTTTGTCAATTAATGTTTTCGAAAGAAAAATATACAAAGCAAAAAAAAAAAAACAAAAAAAACAAAAAAAAAAAGGAAAGAAAAAAGGGAAGGATGGAATTTGCGAATTTTCCAACTCAAAACAATCTTGTGAACCGGGCCCCCACTTGTACCCATTTAGACCAGGGTCCACGACCCAAATCTATCCAACTGGGTTGCGACCCAGATCCAATCCAACTGGGTCCACGACCCAGATTTATCCAAACTGGGTTGCAACCCAGATCCATTTTCAACTGGGTCCACGACTCAGGTCCATTTCCAACTGGGTCCACGACCCAGATCTATCCAACTGGGTTGTGACCCCAGATCCATTTCCAATGGGCCACGACCCAGACCCAATCCAACTGGGTTGCGACCCAGATCCAATCCAATGGGGTCCACGACCCAGATTTATCCAACTGGGTTGCGACCCAGATCCATTCTCAACTAGGTCCATGACCCAGACCCATTTCCAACTGGGTTCACGACCCAGATCCAATCCAACTGGGTCCATGACCCAGATCCATTTCAAACTGGGTTTGCGACCTAGATCCGTTTTCAAACTGGGTTTACAACCCAGATCCATTTCAAACTGGGTCTTCGACCCAGATCCATATCCATACCAACTGGGTCCAAGACCCAGATCCAAATCCTTTTCAATTAGGACTACAACCTAGATCCGTTTTGACTAGGCCTAAGACCCGGATCTAGATCCAATTTCGAACCAAGTTCACGATCTAGCAAAGATAACAACCAATCAATCAAATCCAAGGGAATTCAAAAAAAAAAAAAAAACACAGATTTCAAAAGGCACCAATTGCAGTTCTTGATCGAAGTCGGTGCCTAAAAAGATCTTACCCTGTTGATACGAGGGGGATAGACTACGTCTAT
The DNA here is from genome assembly GCF_017979445.1 of Akebia trifoliata. Classification (NCBI taxonomy): domain Eukaryota; kingdom Viridiplantae; phylum Streptophyta; class Magnoliopsida; order Ranunculales; family Lardizabalaceae; genus Akebia; species Akebia trifoliata. Next base: position 30,494,616 of record NC_141378.1, read on the forward strand.
TCAGGGAACAAGGTGATTTAAGAGTGCCATTGTGCGCCGCCTCTTCCTTGGAGATCTGCCTGGCCGACGGTGATTTCAGATAACTGAATCGGAGGCTACCAAAAACATGGGTTGTTCCAACTCGATTAATTTCATAAATTACTTTTCAAAATAGTTTCCCGACTCCGTGTCGATGCCAGCTCCGGGCTGATGAAATTACTTTTCAAAATGCTTTCCCGACTCCGTGTCGATGCCAGCTCCGTGCTGATGCCAGCTCCGTGTTGATGCCGACTCCGTGTCGATGCCAGCTCCGTGCTGAGATAATTTCACCTTTAAATATATATATATATATATATATATATATATATATATATATATATATATATATATATATATATTCCCGACTCCGCGTCGATGCCAGCTCCGTGCTGATAAAATTACTTTTTTAAAATATCTTCCCGACTCCGTGTCGATGCCAGCTCCGTGCTGATGAAATCGTTTTTCAAAATATTTTTTTCGACTCCGTGTCGATGCCGGCTCCATGCTGATGCCGACTCCGTGTTGATGCCGACTCCGTGTCGATGCCAGCTCCGCGCTGTGTTAATTCCGTTAAAAAAAAAAAACATGTTACCGACTCCGCATCGATGCCAGCTCCATGCTGATGTAATTCTTTTATAAAACATTTTACCAACTCCATGTTGATACCGGCTCCGCGCCGAGAAATTACTTTTTCATCAAAACTCATAATAAACAACTTTACCTGATCTAATAAAACATCATGCATCCTCATTTTTTGTAAATAAGATAGTAACACTTGGTTGTCTGTACCCACAGGTGGCCAAACGACAGAAATACAAGCAGCCAGAAGTGCCTCCCTATTTTCTCCGGTCATCTACCGTCACCATGAGTTCTTCCGAACCAACACAACCTCCAGTGACCGAAGTATCAGGTATCGACCCGCAGATAACAGCACTACTAAAGATAATCGAAAGACAAGAAAAAATAGTCAGTACTGTGTTAGCCAACGCCAGCATCCTACAAGCGCAAACGATACAGCAGCACGCATCCGGGTCGAATCAAGAGTTACCTGAACAACCTCCGCAGGGACCCCAGACTACGATGCCACCTGCAGTACCCGAATACCTAGGGCCTCCGCTCTATATTCCACAGAATCGACCGCCCCCAATGGTCATTCCCGACGATGAATGCGAATACAGAGCTACGGAAGCCAAAAGCGCAACAGACGAAAAACTGGCTCAGTAGATCGAATCTCTACAGGAAGAGATGAGGAGGATGAAGGGCCTCAACACTATGAGCGGAACCCGATTCAAGGATTTGTGCTTCTACCCTAATACTCAACTACCGGCCAAGTTCAAATGCCCGGAGTTTGAAAAATATAACGGAGTAGGGTGTCCGCTGTCGCATCTGAAGTTGTATTGTGGTTCCATGTGCCAGTACGGCGAGGATGATAGGTTGTTGGTACAGTTGTTTCAAAGGACCTTAACCGGGCCGGCGCTCAAATAGTTTTCTGGACTAGATCACTCACTCATTAAGAACTGGCAAGACTTAGCCGAAATGTTTTGGCAAAATTACCGGTTCAATACTGATGTAGGGCTAGATCGAAATGACATGGCCAAAATGACAAGGAAGCAGAGGGAGACAATGAAGGAATATGCCCAGAGATTGCGAGAATCTGCCTCACAAGTAAGACCCGCAATGACAGAGCAAGAGATGAATACTACGTTCATCTCAACACTAGGGCATGCCTTCTATACTCATCTGGTGGGACACACCACAGGCACATTCTCGAATCTAGTACAAGTGGCAGATAGGGTCGAGGGCGGAATCCGAACCGGTCTGATCTTCGATTTCACGAGTCTAGGGGCAGCAACGGGAATCCCTTCTCAGAGAAAGCCAGTACCTCCAGGAAAGAAGAGGGAAGAGACTCAGGTCAATAACGTACAGCCAAACAGACCCCTCTTCATTCCCTCACAGGCACCGAAACCACCAACGCCGACAACTTCATGGGCACCAGCACCGCCAACATGGAATCCTCCCCTTCAAAATCAATTCAGGGCAAACCCTCCACCCGTTGCACAGCAGGCACCACTATACGGGCAGAACCGGCAGGCACGACCCAACAGAGTGAATAGAGTGTTCACCAGGTTACCCATGACATTATCAGAACTACTGCCACTCTTACTCAGGGGTGAGTATCTTACAAAACTCCCACCAAATTCGGAGGCTGCCAAAGGACTAGGATACAATCCCAATTTATTCTGCGAATTCCACATGGGTGCACCAGGGCACTCTACGGACCAATGCTGACAGCTCAAGCATCAGGTACAAAACCTAATTGATAAAAAGGCCCTCATCCTGGATGGGCCTGCCAACCCGCCCCAGCAATAAAATGTCAATCAAAACCCTCTACCCACTCACAATGGAGAAGGGAGTGAGCATAGGGTAAATGTCATCTGCGGAGAGCTCAACTTCAAACCTTCCGATCTGATAGCACCAGTAGGGGCAAAAATTAGGGTCCACTTAACCCAGGAGCCAAAGATATCGTCAGTTAACACAGTCAACCACTACACAAACAATCCACCTCCAAATCCACAATTGCCTCTCAGAATGGCCGACCTCACCATCCATCCCACTCATCAAAACGCTGCTACTCGACCACCTCTAGCCATACCTTGCGGATCATCCAACCATCAAAGTTCAACTCGACCTCCCCTTATTATACCATGCACACCACCATATTCTCAAGGATCAACTCGACCCCCCCTTCACGTACAATACGCTCCATCCCCACGTCCACCACTTGTCATTCCATACACCACCACTGCCTCCAAACCATCACCGCCACCCCTCATCCTCAACATGAAACCCGATCCACCCCTTATAATCATACGCTCACCTAAACCGTTCCCCTATAGCTCCAAACAGGCAGTTCCCTGGAGCTATGAGACCACTATCACCACCACCACGGGGGTCGAAACAATGAAAGAAACAGTAGTGGCAGATATCGACCATATGACAAGGGCAGGAAAATGCCAAAATTTGCCAAAAAATGGGGAAAACATCGGGGCAGAAATCGAAGAGACAATGGAAAAGGGGACAGATGAAGAAAAAAGAAAAACAAAGAGGAAGGGTAAGCTATATAAAGAGGAGAAGACAGAAGAAAAGGTGAAGGTCACCGACAAGGAAGCTGCAGACTTCGTTAAGCTCATCCTCAAGAGTGAGCATAATGCAGTGGATAGGTTGAACAAACAGCCAGCTCAGATTAGTATCCTGGGACTAATGCAAAAATCAGAAGAACACCAGGAGGCACTGCTGAGAGTTCTGGGAAAATCACATGTACCTTCAACCACGACACCATCACAGTTGGAACAAACAGTCGGCCAGATCATGGCCCCCAATCCTATTATTTTCACAGAGAATGAATTCACGCCTAAGGGGACGGGGCATGTCGAACCACTGAACGTCATGGTCATATGCAAGGGCATGATGGTCGCCAGAGTATTGATTGATAATGGCTCAGCGCTTAACGTCTGTCCACTTGAAACATTCCAGAAACTCAACACTCACTGGTCATATGTGAAACCCAATAATAAGGTTGTCCGAGGCTTCGACAGTTCGAGAAGGGATTCCCTGGGAGAGGTGGATTTACCTATCACAATAGGTCCTTGCACCTTTGAAATAACATTTGAAGTCATGGAAATACCAATGACATTCAACCTGTTACTGGACAGACCTTGGATCCACATTGCCGGAGCTGTACCTTCCTCGTTGCACCAAAGAGTCAAATTTATCATGGGGCAGAGGATGATATCGGTATTGGCGGAGAACCTTATTCCAGCTGGGAGAGCTCCAGATGTGCCATTCATTGATATAGAGATGACGAAGGATAAAGTACTCTACCATTCGTACCAATTCGCGGCTGTCAATCACATCCAGAAGGGGAAGGAAAAGGTAAGGGCAAAGATATCAAGAGTAAACCTTATGGTTGGTCGGGTCATGAAAAGATCGGGATACCGACCCAAGCAAGGGTTGGGGCTGGGAGGAAGAGGAAGAGCTACACCGGTCGAAGTCAGGAAGCATATTCCTTACTTTGGGTTAGGGTTTAGACCCACAAAGAGGGATATTGCAGAAATAAATGACAAGAAAAAAGAACTTCGGCTAGTCAGAAAGCAAAATCGTGAACCGAACATCTGGAATCTGGGTCGAGTCCCTCACATTAGTGTCAGCTTCCCAAAGTCCCATATCAGACTTGACGACTTATCAGAACTGCCATCCTTAAAGAGGCCAAAAATGGTAAACATCGCACCACTACACGTTCAAGAAGACTCAATCGTAGAGTCCCAATCATCCTTTGAAGAAGGCATTGATATTTTATTCAATGGGGATTTCGATGAAAGTCCATCAAAGACTGCTCCAAAACCCACTAAAGCGAAGGTCATTACCAACCAAGAGAACAACTCACCATATCCATCAGGTATCGACTGGGCATCAGTCATCATCCCACCAAGTTTGGGAGGGACTATGCCCCAATCTGACAACAATCAATCGGAGATCATGGTCATCTTCGAACCACCAACCAAATCATTCAATGAATCACTTGCTCATCTCATCCGCCCCCTCAGAGAAGGGGAGACATTGCACAACTGGGAAGAATTCCCATTAACTCTTGAGGCTGTCGAGGCCTCCAAAAAAAAATGACATTTGGCGACATCAATTTGCCCGAGGATCATAATGAGCCCTCATCCTCGGGTAAAAACTGTTTTGGGGGCTCCCTATCTTTATTAACAAGTTTGCATGATTGCTCTTCTTATTTCAGGTATCCAGAAAATCACAAAAAAAACAAATACTTCTCAAAAGGCAAAAAAATCAAAAATTTCCCAAAAATCAAAAAAATCAAAAAGCTTTCAAAATTACAAAAAAATAAATATTTTTCAAAAACCAAAAAAAGAGTTTTCAAGGGATCTGTCTCCATCAAATGAGTACCCAGATAAAACAGAATTTGAAATGGACGAGTATGATTTCGATCTTGAACTCGACTTCGACCTCATGGGGATAGAAGAAGAGTCTGAGGACGAAATGGAATACCCACCCAAAGAAATCAAAAACTTGGTAGAACGCCACGAAAGAGGTGCTTAGCCAAACATCGAGGATACAGACTCAATTAATCTCGGTACCGAAGAGGACCCACGAATTATCAAGATTGGAGCTTTACTAACGTCACAACAGAAAAAGGAAATGGTCGAGTTCCTACGAAATTATCAGGACGTCTTCGCATGGTCATACAGAGATATGCCGGGGTTAGATACAGATCTCGTTGTACACAAGCTACCCATTACTTCCGGAAGTAAGCCGATCAAGCAAAAACTGAGAAGGCTGAAACCTGAATGGACCCTCAAGGTCAAGGATGAGGTCATGAAGCAATTCGAAGCAGGGTTTCTTGCAGTCTCCACATACCCGGAATGGCTAGCTAACATTGTACCAGTACCCAAGAAGGACGGAAAAGTACTCATGTGTGTCGACTATCGAGACTTGAACAAGGCCAGTCCTAAGGATGATTTTCTACTTCCACACATCGACACTCTAGTCGATAGTACAGCAGGGCACGGCATGTTCTCATTCATGGATGGTTTCTCAGGCTATAACCAGATAAAAATGGCAGAAGAAGACCAAGAAAAGACAGCGTTCATCACACCATGGGATACTTTCCACTACAAAGTCATGCCGTTCGGGTTAAAGAACGCGGAGGCAATTTACCAACGGGCGATGACTGCATTATTCCATGACATGATCCATAAAGAAATGGAAGTCTACATAGATGACATGATCGCTAAGTCTGGCATTGAGGAAAATCATCTGATCAATTTAAAGAAGTTGTTCGACAGGCTGAGGAAGTACAGCTTAAGACTAAATCCCGCAAAATACGTGTTCGGGGCAACATCGGGCAAGCTACTGGGATTCGTCGTCAGCAGAAGGGGCATTGAAATAGATCCGGCAAAGACTAAATATATCCTGGAAATGAAGGCACCCGGTACATAAAAAGACATTCGGGGATTTCTGGGAAGAATACAATACATTAGTCGTTTCATTGCTCAGCTCACGCCTATCTGTGAGCCAGTCTTCAAGCTATTAAGGAAAGATACGCCAAAGAAGTGGAACAAAGACTGTCAAGAAGCATTCGACAAAATCAAGCAATATCTGCTCAATCCACCAGTCTTAGTCCCCCCTACGCCAGGGCAACCTCTACTGATGTACATCTCAGTGCAAGAAACATCTATGGGGTGTGTGTTAGGGCAACATGATGAATCAGGACGGAAGGAACAGGCCATCTACTATCTCAGCAAGAAATTCACTGATTACGAAGCAAAATACTCGACACTCGAAAAGACTTGCTGTGCATTGGTTTGGGCATCTCAACGATTACGTCATTATTTGCTCAGCTACTCGACTATACTTATCGTCAGGATGGACCCCCTGAAATACCTATTCGAAAAACCAGCACTAACAGGCCGCACAGCGAAATGGCAGTTATTGTTATCAGAATTCGACATCACTTATGTCACCCAAAAAGCCATCAAAGGGCAAGCCATCGCTGACCACCTCGTCGAGCACCCGTTGCCTGATTATGAGTCGTTAAAGACAAACTTCCCGGATGAAGCCATACTGTTTGCCGAGATTGAAAACGATGATGACGAAGAACCTGGTTGGAAAATGTACTTCGACAGAGCAGCTAATCAGAAAGGAAACGGAATAGGGGCAGTCTTGATTAAACCAGACGGGTCCCATGTACCGATCGTAATCAGATTGAAATTTCAATGCTCTAACAACGAAGCCGAATACGAAGCATGCATAGCAGGGTTAAAAGCAGCATTAGATCTCGAGGTAGATGAGATTGATGTTTTCGGAGATTCAAGCCTGGTGGTCTATCAGACGACTGGAGAATGGAAAACTCGATAACAGAGACTGGTCCCTTACCACGAGTATCTAGAGGAACTAAGCTCACACTTTGACAGAATCTCATTCACCTACATGCCTAGAGCTAAGAACCAGTTCGTCGATGCACTAGCTACCCTTGCTTCTATGATTAGTATTTCAGAAGATCTGGTCATCGACCCGATTGAGATTGGAATTCAGGACGAGCCAGCCTATTGTCTATCCGTCGAAGTAGAAGAACCTGAAGAAAAGTCTTGGTACTCAGACCTCAAAGCATATCTCGAAGATCAAACCCTTCCCTCAGATGCAACGCCTAACGATCGTAGAACCATTCAGAGATTGGCAGGGTAATTTTTTATCAGCAATGGCATCCTGTACAAAAAGTCACACCACGAGGTCTTACTCCGATGCGTTGCAGAAGCCGAAGCAAAGCGATTAATCGAGACTGTACATGGTGGAGTCTGTGGACCTCACATGAATGGCCATATGCTAGCAAAGAAGATCATGCGGATGGGGTACTATTGGTCGACAATGGAAAGTGACTGCTATCAGCATGTTCGCAAATGCCATCTATGCCAAATCTACGCCAACAAGATCAATGCTCCGCCTTCAGAGCTGCATAACATGACTACGCCTTGGCCTTTCTCCCTTTGGGGAATGGATGTCATCGGGCCAATCTCACCAAAAGCTGCAAATGGACATCGCTTCATCCTAGTGGCTATCGATTACTTCACCAAATGGGTAGAAGCTGCTTCATACGCCAACGTCACCAAAAGCAATGTCCTGAAGTTTGTCAAGAACAACATTGTCTGCAGATATGGGCTTCCCAGCGGGTTAGTGACTGATAATGCTAAGAACTTCAAGAACAGGGATATGGTCAAGATGTGCGAAGATTTCCAGATCACTCATCACAATTCTGTACCATACAGACCTAAAATGAACGGAGCAGTCGAGGCAGCCAACAAGAATATTAAGAAAATTATCGAGAAGATGACAATTACATACAAAGACTGGCACGACATGTTACCTTTTGCACTCCATGCCTATCGAACTTTGTTCAGAACCTCGATTGGGGCAACTCCATATTCATTGGTCTACGGAATGGAAGCAGTCTTACCCGTTGAGGTTGAGATTCCCTCCCTCCGAAACTTAAAAGAAGCTGAATTAGATGAAAACCGAATGGATTCAAGCCCGGTTCGACCAGTTAAATCTAATCGAAGAAAAGCGGCTTGCAGCCATCTGCCATGGGCAAATTTATCAGAGACGAATAGCTCGTGCCTACAACAAGAAAGTCAAGCCTAGGGATTTCTCGTCAGGAGACCTTGTATTGAAGAAGATTCTGCCAATCCAAGAAGACGCCAGAGGAAAATTCAGACCGAACTATGAGGGACCATTCATCGTGAAGAAGGTGATGACGGGAGGAGCTCTGATCCTTACGGAGATGGACGGACAAGTCTTCCCGCAACCGATCAATGCTGACACTGTCAAAAAATACTACGCCTAAAAAACTGACCCTGAGATGACGAAAGGCCATCTTTGCTATTCTAAACTAACAAAACTAACCTTAGTTAACCCTTTTTGAGCCATCACGTTCATTTTCTAACCTAAGACTGGGGTAAGTCAACAACTACAAGGAAAAATACAAAAAAAAAAAAAAAAAATCATCATCAAAGCAAAAGCATCAAAGTACTCTCCTGGCCCGCATGAGGATAAACTGTGAACGGCTAAAAATATACAAAAAATCAAAAAAAGTCAAAAAACTCTCGACACTTGATCTGAGCTCGACCCAAATCTCCAGCCTAAACAAGTTCGAGAGACGCTGGGAGGAGACGCAGATCACCTTTTCGAAACAAAAATAGACAAACCCCATGTCTAAAACACTCTAAATCCATCCAGACCTTAATCTTTTTAACCTTCCACTACCATTAGCCTAAGCCAACGTTTCGTCCCAACAAAAGTCCTTTTTGATCAGGGAATGTTCTAGGGCAACCCAACGACAATGGCAGCATCAATGATCTTGCGACTCAGTCCGAACCTCCAAAGTCTTATTAGTCGTTGGAAGACTCGAGAGGGGAATCCAGGTCGGATATTCGAAAAAAAGAGTACCTAAAGTGTAAAGTAGCCGATCTTGCAGCTCAACTTGAGTTGCCAAAACCACGAATAGTCGTCAGCAAACTCGAGAGGGAAATCCAGATCTATTACTCGAGAAAGAGTGCCACTACAAGAGTAGAGTCGCCGATCTCGCAGAGACATAGAGACTCCGAACAGAATTGTAATGTAAAAATCTAAAGATACAAGCATAGTCTGAAAGGGCATAGTGAAAACCCGAAAGGGCGCTATGAGTGGCACGATGAAAATCCCAAAAAGGACGTCGATGCGCAAAAATGTGGAAACCGGGTCTGGTGAAAACCGTAACTGGCACCGGGGGCAATAAGGGTAAACAAACAAAAAAAAAAAAACAAAAACAAAAAAAAAAACTCCTGGCCCGCAAGAGTATAAACTGTGAACGGCAAAGTCCATCCAAAACTCCGAGACCCCAAACGGATAACGACCTTCCGATACCAGGGCACTGGGAATGATTCTAAAGGAACCAAAAAAATAATTGACATCTGCATCACCCGTGCTGGGCAAAAACACCAAAATCGTCACAACCAAAGATTTTACAAACTCTGAATTTATCGTACTCATTTGATAAAGACATTTCACAAAATTGCATTTCAAAACTACTATTTTGGCCAATGACGACAAATCTAGGATGTATTCAACAAAACCTCGAGTTTTCAAGAACAATAGATATACCTGAGGCCAAGTAAGTACAAAACCTATTTTCTTTGCATTAATCCTTCAACATTTTGCATATATTCGTATAAGGAAGAGAAAATACAAAAAAAAAAAAGAGCGAATACAACGCAGTCAATCAAATGTCATGGTGAGAAATGAAAAAGGAGTCAAGGCGTTCCTCCAAAGCACGGATCCGGGCAGCCTGACTCACCATCAATTTCTCGGCATCTGAAGCATCACGACTCGCCAAGTATGCCGCAAAGTCCTCAAAATGAGGACACTGGGCAAGCTGATCCCTCAACTCATCAACCTCAGCTCGAAGCCTAACCACTTCATTACCATCACTACTTCCGGACTGGGCAAGGGCAGATGTCAGTCGAGCAATCTCTTTCTGCATCTTCTTTTCGGATTTGAGCCAAATAGTCTGAATTCGACGATGATCAGTTTGAGACTCCTCAACTCGATCTCGGTAATCAAAGAAAGATGAAGCACCGGGGCGTGTCCGAGGAACTATGGATACCGATGGTCTCCCAGAAACGAGCTCTCGAATCCAATGCAAGTATGCCGGGAACTGGTGTGCTGCAAAGATGGGTCGACTCAGAACCTCAACCCGATCCCATTCTTTCATGAGTCGACTCAAAAGTGCAGTCGACAACGGACCGACCAACTCACTAAAATTCTCCGGGATGAGCACGCCCTGGTCATAGCCAAATTGACGAAGAACCCGAAGTGGTACGTAATGAGTTGCCTCGTGAAGACCAATCAAAACAAGGAAACGAGCCCCATCAAAAGCAATCACGGGGGACCCTCGAGGTTGGAAGGCACCAACCCATCTCACTTCCTCATCATCAAGGTTGCCGACAAAAGAATACCATTCTTCTTTGCCACCTGAGATGAAGGGAGCAACTCGCTTCGACATCATGAGTACGAGATCAGCGTTAACGCAAAATGGGCGGTTAACCACTTCAGTTGACGCCAGATGATCCATGAACCAGAGCTACAATAACAGGAGCATTCTAAACTTGGGAAACTAATAAATTCAAATTCAAAATTTTAATCCAAACTAAAATGGAATTTACCTGCAGGAGGGGAGCACATCCTCTCGAAAGTCCGATCACGGCCTGAAGAACAAGGCCGTAAAGGGATTGGAAACATTCCACTCAAAAGCATTGGGGCCAACCGACGTCATCCCGGACTTGTTGCACAACGTGAATAAGAGAAAGATCTATGATGTCTCCGCCACCCGGGAACAAGAGTTGACTCACCACCATCAAAGTGAGAGCATTAAAATGAATCAAAGGCTTCGAGGGATCCGTGAGGCGTTCAATCAAAAAAGACTTGGACATTGTCTTCAAAACCGATCCGCCATCCGGAATCTTCAAAAATTTGCGATTTATCCCCAAAAAATCGGAAGCCTCACTTCGAAATCCATCACGCAATGGTGGAATCACAACGGGGCCCGATATCTCAAGCCCCAACAAAACTTCAAATTCCTCGATAGTGGGAGTCATTTCATGTACCCCAAACCGGAAAAGATTAAGCTCGGGAATCCAATACCCCAACATAGCCTCAATCAAACCCCATTGCAACGGAACCATAGGCAAAGAGAGGGCGAACCCCAACTTGTTCAAGCACCATTGAGCTCTATCATCATTATCCATGCTATCTATCCAATTACTCAAGAAAGAATCAACAATGCCATACCTTTTCAAGTTGAGAAGAGTGGATGACACCTCCATAGAGCTTGAGAAGAAGCTTTGAGGGAAGAAGAATAGTAAAAATCGGCCAAAAGTGAAAGGGAAGTAAAGGTGAAAGTGAGATGTTAGGGCAAGACGAAGGCTTAAGTAAATCATTCTGGTCCGTGCCCAAAACACGGATGCAATCAAAGATAACTCATCCGTGCCAACAACACGGATGAAGCAAGATATGACTGATCCGTTCCTATGGCACGGATAAGACATAAAAAAACCCTATCCGTGCTATTGGAACGGATGAACATTGAAAAAGCCCATCCGTGCTGAAAACACGGACCAGAACATTCTTTAGCCTTGGGGCCCAAGACATTGGAAATGCAGATAATTCCGGATTACATAATGTTTATCTCAGGGCTTAATCACATAAAAATGATAGAAATTCCTACATGCTCGATAAATGTGTTCAAAACTCGCAAAATTTCTCGAGATATATATCGGGCACATAGGAACTCGTCGAAATCATATTGGGCCAGATCAGACATCGAAGGATCACGACTCACACCACTCAAGAGCACACTCGAAGGGTCCTTGGGACCCTTGTCGCACCCTTTTACCCGCCCGTAGACTCACCGACACTCAAGAGGGTTCAAAAGCCCCAATGATCGATATCACACCCGAGAAGCTCGAAGGAACCGCACATATAGTCATACAACAAATGCAAAGAATGATAAACATGCAAGCATATATATATATATATATATATATATAAATATATATATATATATATATATATATATATATATATATATATATATATAAGTAAACTGTTTACAAATATGTCTGAGTCTAATACAAGAATGTTTACATATGTTGCAAGGTACAATAAGATCAGATAGAGGGAGGAGCATCATCCCGGGCGCTCTGAGTCTCTGGGATCGCTCCAGAAGAAGATCCGACCACCACACCCGAGCCAGACACCCCGGAAGAAGGTAGACCGTGCATCCGCAGCCGTCCCTCCGAATCCGTGAAGAAAAGCTCAGCATCCTGCTCTGTAGTCCCCGCGAGATCAGTACCTGGAACGGAGAGTCCAGTAGAGGGGGAAGCCTGAAAATAAGAGAAACAAAGCATATCAAGCAACAATGATATATGCAGCATGGGTAGAGAAACGAACGGCTGAAATGTAAATACTTACCCTAGGAGGTGTCGGAGGCCGCGCAGAGGTGCTCACTCCATCTCGACGTCGATAGTAGTCTTGAAAAGACCATGTGTTGGAACCAGTCAAAATTTAATACCATGAGTTATGATTTATGAAACAGAAAATAAACGAAATGACGTACCATCTCAGCCTGAAAACGAGACTCGCGCATGGCTATCTCCAACTCTAGCTCCTGGATCCTGGCTGCCTGAGTCTCGAGACGAGCCTCCTGCTCCTCCAACCGAGCAGCCTGCTTCTCCACCTCCGTCCTAGAGGCCCTCCACCTGTTCTCCATCTCCACTGCCCTCGCCGCTTGGGCTTCAATTACATCGTAGCCCTCTCGAAGACGACAAAGATCATCAGCCTGAAAACAAGAAAATCAACCAAGTAAGAATTATAAAACGCAGAAAATTCTAAAGGAAAGAAGACAATGACGGCGTACGTACCGTAACGGCATGCTCCTGTAACAGTACCCCTCCGATCTCCGTGATCCCGGCCCGGGCAGTGACAGCAGGCATGATGCACCCAATCGAGGCCTCTCGGAACCACGCCTGGTAGTCACCCCTCTCACCAGCCCAGCAGCATCTACGCCCCTCGCCTGGGCAAGATACTCATCCACCGTCATCACACCCGAGATAGGCTCAGGCGGAGCGATAGGGATGCGAAGGCTCCCGTCATGCTGGAAGAACAAGCGCTGCCCTAGATAAAATGTATATCTCTGCTCACCGATGAAGTAGGGGTAGCGCTATCGTCTGGTGTTACGCCTATAGGCGTTCCTCACCTCCTGCCTCCCGCTAACGGTGCGAGGAAGGTCTCGCAAAGTAACAGAGAAGATCTGCAAAAGAGATCGTCAGAAGACAAAAAATTTTAAGGCCAAATGAAAGAGAAAAGTTCAAGCACTCACGTCTCGAAGACGACCACGGTCAATGTGGGCCCGTGCACTCCTGGGGCTACTCCTAATGGCCCCAGCATCTCTGGTGGCCCAAAATGCCCCCAAGGG